>NW_022280119.1:281541-283040 GCF_004355925.1 Anarrhichthys ocellatus
ACACACACACACACACACACACACACACACACACACACACACACACAAACACACTGCCATATCTGTCTCTGAGAAGAGACAGTAGATTATGCGCATGCTACAAGAGGCATTGCTGTGAATTTCTGCCACTTAACTAAGCTGATATGTTGGAAAGATGCCATCAAGGCCCCCAGTGAGTCTGAGAGGACTGCAGTCTGGTATATTTTGTGAGAGTGTGTACGGGAGAAAGAAAAGAAAGGAACTGTAAAAAAAAAAAAAAATGACAGCTTAGATGATGTCCACACTAATCCGGATGCGTTTGAAAATGCATCCTTCTCGCAATTTTGAGCTTAAATCTGTATGAAGTTTTTTCCGCTCCTGAAAACTCAGCTTTTTGAAAAGACTGTCCAGAGTTGACGAGTTTAAATACACTGCGATTTAAAGAGCCCCTTTCCTTATTGTCACTTGTAGCTCTTTGTGATCACTCATTTTGTGTGTTGTTACATTTGTAATCACCAAGTATATCTTGGTCTTAAAAACAGCTGGATAAACCTGTACTAAGTGATACAAAGAGCAACTTTTTGGACAATTTTACTTAGCTGAAAACCTAATCTAAATCATTGACTGGATGGCTTCAATAGCCTGGTTTGGCCTGATTGCAGGCTGCTGTGCAATCTTCATCTTTCCTAATGAGACTCGGGCTGTACTTTTTTAATGCACTCCTCATTTTTTAATCTAAGACAAGGTTAACATTGTAAATGAGTTTGTAGGAATGCAGTGAAAACAGAAACAGGATCATCTTTGAAATGAAACATCCTGTGCTCTGCCAACCCATGTGCATGACATCGGGTCTGATGACCCTCTCAACGCTACCTGTATGCCACCAGGATTAATAATAGAATTCATAATAGAAGAAACAGCAGGAGGAGCGCCAACAGCACAGAGAGCCGTTACTCAAACGCTCGCTGTAGTAAAACTGGGTCTCTCAGGTCTGTGCTGGTATTGCTCTGTAGTTGCATCAGAAGATTAACTGGCGATGACGACGTTCGTGTTTTCCTATGTTTGGGAAATGTTTTAGCTTTTATACATGTGTGTTCATACGTATGTCTCTGTTTGTGTAACTGGATGAATTTGGTCAAGGGCTGCAACTTTAGATTATTTTATAATCATTATAAATGAATCTGCATATTACTTTTTTCAAAGAATCGTGAAATCTATGAAATGTCAAATAGTGAAAAAACATCAATCTGAACTTCTCAGAGCCGAATGTCCTGTCTTCAAATATCTTGTTTGTTCGACCTGCAGTGCAGAACCTTACGATATTCAGTAAACAATAGTTTATGACAAGAAAACATACTTTATCATTGCAGATCTGTCAATTGATTAATCAACTAATTGTTTCAGCTCTAATTATGTTAATACTATAACTTACTGTAGCAATGTGTGCAGTTTTTTTTCTCACTTGTGACTGACGTGTGTGTGTGTGTGTGTGTGTGTGTGTGTGTGTGTGTGTGTGTGTG
>NW_022280119.1:283050-299254 GCF_004355925.1 Anarrhichthys ocellatus
GTGTGTGTGTGTGTGTGTGTGTGTGTGTGTGTGTGTGTGTGTGTGTGTGGGGCCAGCCAGCGTCCCTCTAATGACAGTTGATTGCATTATCATCCATGTCTGAGTGGTTGCTCACCCTGCTAGACGGATAAACCAACCGCCAAAACCCCAAGGCGCCCCTCTGTGTGTGGGTGTGTATGTCTTAGTGTTTGTGTGTGGGTGTGTATGTCTTAGTGTTTGTGTGTGTGAGACTGTGTGAGTGCTCACTTGTAAGATGTGATTGGAGGTGAAACTCGTAAGTCCTCAAAGGCCCATTCACAATTTGCCACGTCAGTGACGCAAACGTACAGATGCACACAGACATACCCCCACAAGACACACATTGACACAAACACACATACGTTCTGACACACGCACACACACACACACTCTCACTCCCCGAGGAGGGGGAACCTTTTAGACAGAAATGTTGTCAGCTGGGAATCTGTCTTGTTGTTCCAATCAAACATGCCCAACTTGTCACTCCTCACACACCCACTCCCGAGCGTGGGGAATATGACTGTGTGCGTGAGAGAGGATATCCGTTATATTGGTGCCACTTTATCGGTGCCCTATGTGGCTCATCATAATAGACTTCTTAAGGTGTAATGTGTTATTCCTTGGCTGCTGTTGCGGCGTCATGACATGTATTGATGCATTTACCGAGATCCATCAGTCGGTCAAATAGATGCATATGTTGCAGGAGTTGAGCCCTAGACTTTTGGTTTCAATTTGTGATAATGTTCCGTATCATGTGACACATTACGAGAGAAATAGTCGTGGAATAATGCAGTCAAAGTTACCACAAATCAGTGTAAACCATCACCCACTCTTTGTTATTCTCATCTTTAGTGGTTATTTGCCTAAAACACACAATTGACAATTACTTAGAGCTAGTGTTAGGAAGTTAAACGGGTCATAACTCTCTCTCTAATGTCAATTTTATATTGCTGTGAAAACATCTTGACAGTAATTCAAGTTTCTTGCCAAAAATGGAATGATTTACATTCGCCCAATACATTGTACTCGGTAGAGCTTGAACGCTCCATAATGGGAGTCGATGCAACCTCCGTTAATGAGAGCGGTTATCTCCGTTAGAAGCAGAACGAGGGAGAGGCTCTGTGCTGTTTGCAGTCGGGCCGGTCACTGCCATCACTCTGAGCAGCATCCATGTGAATGAATTAGAGCAAGTGTCCAATTACGTTAGTTGTTCCAAATATTTTTAAGGTGTTTCCAGCACCTCTTATTTTGGACTTGCAGTTGTGACAAATTGTGAGCTTCACGTCTTTTTTAGGGGGTGTGTGTGTGTGTGTGTGTGTGTGTGTGTGTGTGTGTGTGTGTGTGTGTGTGTGTGTGTGTGTGTGTGAGAGAGAGATATGTTTCTGTTTGTTTACCGACGTATAACTATCATGCAGTGGCGGTACACGTGTAAATACGACCGGCAAAAAATCAGAAATTTGAAGTCAGCGGTCATGGTGGCAGCCAATTGATTGGTGCAGAGGAGATAACTTTCAAATATTTCGTTTTTTTTACCATAATCAGCATCCTAACAACATGGCAACATATGTTGACACCAATTTACATGCAGAACAGGTGTTACTATATGACAGTATGTATTATTGTAATTAAATACAGGCTAATATACTTTAAGTTGACTTTTAGTGAATGTTTTACGATTTACAATCTGCGCTTTCGCAGTTGTGTGACGTCAAGATTGGTTTTTCATGATGTCCGGTTAGATGGATTTGCCTCGAGTTCACAAGTAGGAACTTTGAGTGACTGTCCATTGTACTTTGTCTCGTAGGAGCTCGGACATTTCCGTGTTGTAAATTGTCTTGACGGCAGCATTAATACGACCGTGAGTGGGTCACCGCCTGCCCAGCCTTCCAGTCCACCTGCCCTCCAAGCCAGTCAGCCTGGCATCCAGCTGTCCAGTCGGCCAATAGGGCCAGACAGGCCTTGTTAGCTCAGTCAAGTGTGTCCATTCACCCCCGAGCCACCCCTTTGCCCCACCATACGCACCCCGATAGACCACCACTGCACTGTATCCCAAGGTCAGCATGTCCTGTGGGTTTTTTTGTGCTAGTAAGATGAGAGATGAGGGCAGGGGGGGGGCAGTGGAAGAGGAAGATGTGTTTGAGATGGAGGGTAGAAGACAGAAATAACGTGTGTGTGTGTGTGTGTGTGTGGAAAGTGGGTCATGGTGTGGTCTGTGTGTGAAGCACCAGGAGCATCATATTGACCCCTAGGGCTTGCTGTCTGCCCCTTTTCTCTCTCTCTCTCTCTCTCTCTCTCTCTCTCTCTCTCTCTCTCTCACTCTCTCACTCACTCTTTCTCAGTCACACATACATATACACTCCCAGACATCTCTGCCTTTGCCTTCATACATCATCTACTAGGGCTGGAGGCCAGAGGGAAATCAGAGACGGCATAGATCTGTTTCTTTGGTCTGGAAAATATTCATATCTCAATCACTCAGATACTTTATTTTAAGTAGCCTGGGGAAATGACGGAATGGACTCGTACAGAGTGGGGCCAAACAGTATAGGAAATGTAATCCCAATTTGATTGAGAACTAGTTGTACTGCAAAGACAGCAAGTACAAACAACTATTTCTCTTCAGTATTTTTTGCCTTGTTCCTCTGTACCGTGAAGTCTGCCTGTATAGCTTAACTCTACCCGCTCGTCTCCACTGGGGACAGATATAACTTACACAGTGTACGTAGCGGGCGAGGGAATGTCAGAGAGAGTTTGGCAACTTGTTAAGTAGGTCTGTCTGAAATGGAAAGTATGATGCTGCAGTGTTATATATGATATACATATCATCCAGCGAGGGAATTAAAGCAGTCTGTATGAAAGGTTTATGATGCTTGGAAAGCAGAGAGTCTCCAGAGCTCTATTTCCACATAAATAGACAAGATCTGACTGCAGTGAACTTCCTTGAACTGCCTGAAATACCCGAGCAGGATGCTGGATCAGCGAGAGCTCCAAATGCTGCGTACTCTCCTGACGGGGAGAAACAAATCTGTTTGCAGAGTAATCACCACGGGAGCTCCACAGTGCTAGAAAGCAAGATCGCTGTTTCATTTTAGATTGCAATCACATCAACATGAGTCTTTAATTATTTAGATCACAGTGCCAATTACTGAGAGGAATGTGTCACTCTGAGCCTTTGTAAGTCAACCCACAATTTATAGAACAGGTTTTTGTACACATAACCTCGCAGTGCAGAAGTCACAAGGGACGTATGACGTCCTGTAATTGTCCGTATGATTACTCATCTTTTATTTCATAGCAGATATTGTGGATAGGTTGGACAGTAAAACAATCATAAATTATCCGCGC
Source organism: Anarrhichthys ocellatus (assembly GCF_004355925.1). NCBI lineage: Eukaryota > Metazoa > Chordata > Actinopteri > Perciformes > Anarhichadidae > Anarrhichthys > Anarrhichthys ocellatus. Next base: position 286,414 of record NW_022280119.1, read on the forward strand.
TTTTTAATTTTGATGCCTTTTTAATGAATCACAAGTAAACACATTTGAATGTTCTAGTAAATTAAACAGGCAAGTTGGGTGCTTGATGAATAAGGGGACAAGTTGATTGCCATAGAATGTAAAAGTTTTTTAAGGAAAACCCAACTTGTGTTCCACTGCAAAATCCTACAGAGAGATATTCTGTCCGTAAGAAGTCGATCAGCTGAGGACAGTAATTGTAAGATGGAGTTAGTCTAGTGTTATTTAGACTAGTGTCTAGTCTGTGTATGATGGAGTGGGGGAAATGAAAAGCAGACAGCGCTGAGGTTAATATTGGTGTTGGACGGTGTAGTAGAAATTGACGAAGGACAGACAGAAGGAAACGAGAATAAGAATGTTTTGATATGGGTAAAAACAAGGAAGTAGTGACAACTCGAGGTTTGCAAACGACACAAGCTGGAGGAAAGTAGTGAAAGTGAGTGGGCGTTACTTATGGTGGTTAAATGAGACGGGAGAGTACGGGAAATGTAGAGTTTGGGTAAAATGAAAAGAGAAAATATCAAAGAGAAGTTACGATGGGGGTGAAAAGAGGGAGTAAAATGCCGATGGTTGTTTTAGGCTGTTGTGATAAAATAGCAGGTATGTGCCTGCTGAGTTTAACAACGTAAAATAATTACACCCGTCTCTTCTTACCTCCCTCCGTGTCTCTGCCAACATTTCTACACTCTGGTGTCTCCAGTAAAATACTGTCATTTGAAACAATTCTGAAAACCATATTTACTCCCACATCATCTTTGGACACTTATTTCTCTCATTTTTAGAGAAAATGGAATTTTGTCCTTGTTTGACTCCGTGTGTCCACCTCTGGAGACTCCGGGCCTAATTTCCTACAGAGAGGCCCCAGCTAGCTGGTGGAGTCTCACCTTTTCTAATGAAACACAGACTCCTGCTTCCAGGGTTCTACTCCAACTTCACTTGATATGCTTTAGTTTGTGCTTAGTGTGCTGTATAACCCTGTTGAAAGGCTGCTCTATGTTCCATGTGTGATAATATACATGATGTGGCGCGTTGTTGTGCTGCAAAAACAGTGTGCAAACATGCATTATTACATGCAGCTGCAATTGTGTTGTATCTTTTTTATGTTGTGTAAAGGTAAAATGCTGCTAATGAGAAAATATCAGTTTTAATCAGCTGCTTTTAGGAAAACAGACTCATTCATAAACATCTCACGTAAGTATGAAAACATGTTTGTCTATTTACAGTAAATAGTTGAATCTACCGTTGACAGTTGGCACATCTGCATGTAGTGGATGGATACATGGGAGTTCAGGGAAATGACCGTATTCCCATTGTGTCTGTTATCTTTGTTTGTGTTTGTCTGCTTTCTGACCCTGCAGCTGAGCCTCCTCTCCGTTCTCTGTGGGGTGCTGCACACAGCTGTGGGTAGGGATGAACCGAGAACTGACATTTTGGTCGATGCCAAAATTCGGAAAACATCACTGTGCTCATTTTGTCTACAGTACTGCAGGTAGCATAGTTACCTGGAATCAAGGCTCAAACCGTCGTCCCGGGACGACAGAACATTTCCCCAACGTACTACAAAATGTGAGCAACAAATTAGTGTTGACACCGACAGGAGGAGAGCTAGTAGCTAGTAAAGTATTAGCTTTGTATCAGCCAGTGCGCAGCAGCAGCACAATCCTTTATGGCAACCAAAGTTTACAATTGGCTTTCACGAACTGAAAACACAAAATGAAAATGAAAAAGTTGCAAAACGACAACACAAACAACTCTGACTGGACAACTATTGAACACCGACATCATTTGCCAATAAAACAAAATCCATCATTTTTTATTTTGAAACACATATTTATAGAATTTCAAAGGTGAACACACAAACCTGGCAAGTGCACTAAAACATGTTGGCCAATAAAATCAATATATTTTTTAATGATGTTTATGAAACAACTGTTTTATTTTAGATGAGAGCAGGATACTTAATTCTCTTTCCAGCTGCTTTCCCCCTCTCCCTACTCCTTATCCCCCTCTATTCACTCTCTCTTTTTTTGCCACTTTCATCACCACCACTACGTCTTTCTCCTGCTTCCTCATTTCACATCTCGTTTAGTCGCTCTGTCTCCGTCCCTCCTTGTACTGCTTTTTGCTCACATTGTTGGTCATCCTTGAATTCCATTTGGCTATTGCCTATCAGCTGCCTCCACTTCACACTCGCTCCTCTCTTGTTATTCCTCTCTCAGGACGGCCCTCTTCATCGACTCTCTGTCCTGCCTGTTCCTCTTAATCCTTTTTGTTGTCTTTCTTTTTACATACATAAGCACCCATCTGATCCTCGCTCTCACTCTTTCATTCTTTTGTCCATCTTTCCAGCCGTACTTATTTGATGCGTGCACCTGCTCCCATAACCCTCTCTCCTCATCTCCATAGGGAGTTGTGGGATTGAAATTTGTTATGTATGACCTTGTGTATATTGTTACACAAACACACACACACACTGACCCCAGGTGTTGCCTCTCCAATATCCCACTCTCTCTCATATGATTTGGTTGAGGTGTGTATGTAGGATGAACCCTAGACACACACACACACACACACACACACACACACACACACACGCGTCATTTTCCTTTTGCGTACAGTGGGTTCAACTGTTTGAGAGTGGTGGAATTCCTTATATTACTTATTGGAAAATCTCTTGCACACGCAACGAAAAAACAATTTATTTGGAGGTCAGCTGTTGTGGTCAAATGTAATATGTCTTTTTATTGGATCAAATATAAAACAGGCTTTTCATCTGTGGGTTGCAGACTGAGTGAAATAGTGTCATTATTATGTGTGTGTATGTGTGTCAGCGAGAGAGATATTTGTAGGTGTAAAGGTACTAATACAAATAGTGCAAAATTCCAGCTATACTATCTGATGAACTAATGTTATACAAATGAGCTTTGGTAAATCATTTTGTCAAGTCCTCCAATACTGCCAAGTCATGATAAACGGTTATTGATCTTAATTTAGGGCAGTCGGTAAAAACATATACTGTTTTCTGATTGCCCTGGAAGTAATTAAACCTAGGTAGTTACAAATAACTATTATATTATTTAACTTTTTACATTCCTGAATTTTGTTCTATTCTCACATTTAATTTATTTTTCTTTTGTGGGTACTTCATGTTGAGGCTGTGCATTCATATTGCAAAGTATATAAATAAGCACAACATCTGTAGTGGTATATTATATTAATAATAACTGATGCAGAAATGTTCTCAGCCTTCTCTTCACACTCCTTTCAAAGCTATGAGTTCCAGACTGTTTAATACAGGGCTAATGTAGACTCATTTTGCAAAACACACACACACACACACACACACACACACACACACACACACACACACGGACACGGACATTTACCCCCTCTCACACATGGATACACACACCCCCACACATACCAGGATGCTTGTCTTACCCCCTGGGCCTTATATCTTCATCAGATAAAAGACTAGTCAACAGTGCTTGTGCACATTCTGTACCAACAACTTCTCACATAACTGCCTGATGACCATGATTTGCAAAGAAACCAAAATCCTCCGCTGTCATTGGCTGCCCCTTCATACCTATGCAAATGTCACTTTCAAGAGATCTCCCAGTAACAGCATTTATTGGTGTGGTATTAACTTATGTGCACTTCAATGGTGAGTCATTGGAGGTTACCCCCAGGCTTTATTCCCACACTGACGCAGAGATGAGCAGAAAAACACATGTTGGGAACCATGAATTAATAACCTAACATATTATAACTAGTGCTGGGCAAGTTAACGCGTTCATTTCGCGTTAACGCATTCATTAGTTAACGCTGACAATTATTTTATCGCGCGTTACCGCATTTTTAAAATTTATTATTATTTTTATTTTTATTGAAAGACGAGAGACAATACACAGACATAACAACAAGAGGATGACAAGAACAGTGGGATAAAAGCCAGCAAACATCCTATAGTCGTGTGTGTGTGTGTGTGTGTGTGTGTGTGTGTGTGTGAGAGAGCCTTTTGAGATGGGAAAAAAAAAAACAAAAAAAAAAAAACAGGTAAGTATTTTTAATTTATTATTATTGTAACAGACTGTCTCATGTTTATTGTTTTGTATTGGAGATATGTTGTCCCTTCGGGGTTGCCGTAGAGAAAAGGCGACTTCCGCTTCTGGTCGAGGGGGGGGGGGGGCAGAAATAAAGAGAGAAGCTGCACCAGCTGTTGCTCTCCCTGGAGACTACTGGACATCGCTGCGGTAAAGTCAGCAGACACTCAGATCTCCGTGGTCAACTCAGCAAACACTTACATTTTAGTGCACCTATATGCTGAAATTCACGGTAAACGCATTTAAACGGCACAGATCGGGAGCGAGCGAAGGACTTTGAAAGTTAGTGGAAATGTGAGACAACATCCGGTTTCTTCAGACGAACATCCGGTTTTCAGAATAAGATGCCAACAAAGTATGAATTATATTCACATTAAGTATAAAACATGCTACCTGCATCTCGTGAACCAAATGTTATTGCACTTTTGTTCATATAGCAGTACTTTTAAAATAAAAGTGCGCAATACACTACTTTTGAATTCATTATTGAACTTTGCCATAACTTAAAAAATCCATGCGATTCATCGCGATTAAATATTTTCATCGCGATTAAATATTTTCATCGCGATTTAAATATTTTAATCGTTGCCCAGCACTAATTATAACATATTCCCTAAAGGTACATCTACTCTTTGCTGTCCACATTTTGACAACAGATGTTCAGCTGACAGTTGCACTGTCCACTGCCATTTTGCTCCAGGTTATTCTTGACTGAATTGCACATTTTTTTCAACATGTAAAACGTATAAATATTTGGCTTTTAGTAATGCACAATTTAGCCTTTTATAGAGTCAGAGTCATCTGTTGTCGAGCTCATTGTGACTGCTGTGCCAAGTGAGAGTTGTGCTAATGACGGGCGGGACAATGCAATGGATGACAGCAGTTACGGCTCGATACATCTCAAATGAGATGAAGTTCTCTCAACAGAAGCAACTGGCACTGAGATTGTGACAGCCATTGTCAGTGCAGTCCATAGACTGTGGCGTTAATTGCAAATTTCTTTGTTTGAGAAAATTCACAGAGTCAAGATCATCACACTCGAGTAGTATTTGTCTGATGGTGATTTTTTTCCTGTTTATCTTAAATGAATCATTAGCTTGGGCCAAGCTAAAGTTGGCTTACACCAGCACTGCTTTGCCATTCAATTAAGGTTGATTTGTTATTTCATGACTTGTCATATCAGTCTTGTTACTGTCTATGATAATACCATTTAAATCAGGAATCAGTAGACTGGACATTGCGCTTGATTTTCCCTTTATTTAACTTCTGTCCCATTTAAATTTGTTTGCGTTAAATCATATCCTGTGTACATGTTAATGTGTACATTTACAAGGAATTGATTTAGTTTTCAACAGTGTCTTTATCTCTCCTTTTTCTCCATCTCTTCAGCCACTTGGTGTCCCTGCAACAATACATGTGGGGATATGTCACTGTCTAGCACACATCAATTTACCCGCACACTTTTAATATTTCCTCTGGAGCCACTATTTCCAGTCAGAATTGAGTTTTTGTCTTATGCTTGCTAAAACCAACACACTCCGCTCCCTTGTGTGTGGGGTCAGATTTCTCTCTTTGGGTTAACTCCAACAATTGTAGCAATTTTAAACAAACACAATCATCCACAGAAGGTCTTGCACCAAGAGACAGCTGACTGCAGTACCCATGACCCCGAAATACTGTGATGACACCATCACTTAGTCGGGGGCTGTTTGAATTATTCCTGTCTTGTTGTAAAAAAAAATTAAAAAAAAGAGTTAGAAATGATTAAAGTAGAAATCCCCAAACCAAAACAAGGTTAAAGTTTTCTTTTTTTAGCCTCCAGATTAAACCTTTCTGAATGAGCAGCAGCAGCTGCTGCCTGGATTAATCTCAATTCATGGTGATGGCTCTGACCCCCAGTTCATTGGCAGCAGTTGTTGTAACTGATGTGACCTGTCACAGATTTTCTCGATATCTGCTGCTGAAGTTTGATAATGTCAACCTTTTGTACTTGTGTGGATCTGCTTTGCGGATCCTATGCTGGATCAAAACCAGTGGCTGCTGTTGAAAGAGTCATAGAGGTTTACAGCTACAAATACCATTCAGTGATGACAAATAAGCATTTCCAAATCATATATAAAAGTAAGTCACATTCTCATTAGACTTACCTGGTTAAATAAAGGCACATTTACCTGCATATTTTTGTTTTACTGTCTGCTTTAGTTCTTTTTTTCTGTAGTTTTATCTACTGGTAATTTTTTCTGACTTTGTAGAAAGGGTTGTTTAGCAGATGTTTGTATTTGTCTTTTGTGTGTGTGTGTGCGTGTGTGTGTGTCTGTTAAATTGATGCTGAGCTTGTTATTGTTGGTCTGGAAAGCCTCCCTCAGGACAGAGAGGAGACAGCTGAGACCACTCCCACTAGTCCTGCTTGTGTGTGTGTGTGTGTGTGTGTGTGTGTGTGTTGGTTGCTTGCTTAGACAAATAAAGGTTGGCATAATGGCCACCCTTTGCCAGCTGCATTTATTCTCCCTCTTTCTCTCTCTAACCCATACGCACACATATTTCATAGTTTGGGGTTAGGATTACTTTTATAATCTTATATTCTTTGGCCTTTCTATATTTTGTCCTGTCCATCCCCCCCCGAGCATGATTCCCCACAAAACACTGAGGCCCAAACAAACCAACACATGATTCATGTTCTACCTGTGTGACTCGCATCATTTTAGTGCTTTTTGAAGACATGCAGCTGTACTACTCTTTTTACGAGATGTCAATAAGTCATGCTTACTGTCGGATACAATCCGTAAAACACCCCTCAAAGCACTGCTGTGTTTCTAAATCTAATTTGAAATTCCTTTTTTATCTTACAGATTTGTAGTTTTGTTGGTCTTTTCTGTCTCATAACTGGCATTATAAAGGTTTTTTTATTCAACTTATTGAAACTTGAACACTCCCCGATATTATTTGACAAGTGATACTAATAGTGCCACTGCAATAGAGCTTTCATATGTATTGTTCTAACTCCTAAAAAATCTGCATGATAAACTGATTGTTGAGAGAGAATAAGAATGATAGTGAAGACCTTTAATTTATTTGTGTCTTATTGTAATTCATTTAATGGACGGTGCAGGTCTTGGTCGTGTTTGTGTGTGTATGTGTGTGTGTGTGTGCGTGCGCAGCTTGAGAGTGAGAGAGTTTAACTCGGGTAAGGTCTAGTGTGGTTAATAACCCCCCCTTTCCTTTCTCCACACCCTGCGACCTGCTGTGTGTGATACAGGTGGCTAAAGTTGTATAAAGTTAACTAATGCGGGGACTACAGTGTGAGTGGGGTGTGTGTATGCTTGACTGCAGCGGGGAAGTGGATTCCAACTGAAATATCTGGTTCAGTCAGCGTAAAGGAGCAGGCTTCCAGCTCCCCACCACCGCCGTGCCATTCCCCCCCGATCATGTGTGTCTGTGTGTGACAGCTCTCCTAGCAGTGCCATGCAAAGCCTGCCACCAGCGGCTTGTGCAGCAGCCGAGCTTAACATCACAAGGAGCATTGCACTTGTGCGTGCGTGTGTGTGTGTGTTAAACACAAGTTTAATTGACGTTCTTATTTCAAGTAACTTGTCCTGTTTTTGAGTATTTCGACAAAAGGTGGTTGTTTATTATATACTTGTTTTCTTCCATAAATCTGGCTGTTATGAGACACTCAAGAATATTTTTGGTCTAGCAACAATTAGTTGAGTGGTTTTCAGTTTTCAGAATCGACTGGTATAGATGGGGTGGGATCAGCCATCGTAAGTACAAGACACTGAGATGCAGATGAAATCTCAAGAAAAGCTTGTAAGTTGCCGTTGAGTTTACATTATAACTCTGATTCATTTTGCTGTTCAGCACCATCACTGACATGATCAAACTGTAGCAATAGAGTCGATGCATTTCTTCTTTCTTTCTTACTTTAAATCTCCACGTCCAAGGGTACCAGCCCATAAACACGCTTTATCATCCAGCAGGTACAGGTACACCTGTATTGGGTCAGAGACAGTCCAGTGGCTGGATGGGATGCTCTTGGTAACTTTAAGGTCTCCTTACCAAAACAACCTTATCAAATCAAGACAACACATTGAACACTAGCTGGTATCGCTATAATGTTGTAAGTTTACAACAAATGGAACCCAAACTATTAAATATACAACTCTGGCTGATGTTGCACAGCAATAGGAGGCCAGTACTGATAAAACATCTGGCTCTAGCTTCAGCATTGTGAATTAGCTGCCGCTGAGCCAGGGACGAGCGACACAAACAAACACATCTGTACATCGCAGTCAGTGAGCTGGAACCATGAGGAACTCTTTTCAAATCTGCAAATGTGATACCTGTATAACTGTATGTATGTATGTATGTATATATATGTATGTATATATGTATGTATGTATATGTATGTGTATATATGTATATATAATACCTTTAACTTTACATTACAGTCACTTAACAGACACTTTTATCCAAAGCGACTTACAATACGTGTATTCAACATAGGTATTCAAGAGAACTACTAGTCACCAGAAGTCATAAGTGCGTCTTAGACTTACTGACACACGCAGGAACAAAATAACTTGTGCTGTTTTAGGATTCCTTATGCTTTCCTGAATCCTTTATTATATTACGTGTTGATTGTTTTTTCTTTATGAAGTCACGCTCGTGTGGTGTGAAAATATGAAATAAAGATCTTCTTTCTCTCTTTCTACAGACGACCCATCAGACGCAGACCTGTGGGTGCTCAACAGCTGCACTGTGAAAAACCCGGCAGAGGACCACTTCAGAAACTCCATCAGGTACTGACCAACACGCGATGTTCCAATACTTTGTCTCCCATCTTCTGTTTCATGTAGATGGGAGAACATGGTGTAAGGTTTTTCATTGAAATACACGAGCTGATTGAACCTTTTACAGAATATATTACTGCGGTATAAATTCATCAGGACTAGTTTGTAAGTATAGGAGATCAAAAAACAAAAAATCCAACATCATCCCAAAGTACTTTTTTTATTTATGGACAGTGTGCAGGAGTCTTGTTCTATATTGTCGACCATAGTTATTCTCCTTTGCACCCGTCGACCTACAGCTGTGCAAAAGTTTGCTCTTTTGTTTAGTATGAGATGAAATGATTCCGTCAGAATTTAAAGTTCGTGTCTTCCGAAAGCGAATAGCCTGCCAGAATACTTAAGTATTTCATACCCATCGGCAAAAGAATACGAGACAAATAGAGTAATTTTAGTCTTGGAACATCTTCAGTTATTTCAAAATTCTATTTGTCTCCACAACACACAGCCAGTGTAGCCCCCCAAAAAAGTAATTATGATTATTGTTGCTGTTTCATTCAAGTTTTGCTATATAGCACACACTTTTCCCGTGTGTGTGTGTGTGTGTGTGTGTGTGTGTGTGTGTGTGTTTTATGTATTCAGCTTGTTACTCCATGTCAGTTTCCACCTACTCACTGTTCCACTGGTCTCTCACTGCACCGGTGAAACACGCGCACACACAGAGGGAGGCAGAGTGGAAGAGATATTTGCATAAACACAGAGAAATTAAGCTAGAAACTGTTTTGCATTTTGATTACTTTCCATCCATCAGGGGCACACCCACACCTGGCGGATGTGTGTGCTTTTGAGGGGGGGGGAGAGAGCGAGAGAGAGAGAGAGAGAGAGAGAGAGAGAGGGGGAGGGGGGGAGAGAGGTCACTGGGTGACTTAGTAGAAATCAGGATTTTTAGGTTTCAGTTCAGAACTCACGATGTTTACGGGTGGTGAGCAGAAATCAGATGCCATCAAATCAGAGTAACATTTTGATGTGATCATATTGACTGTTTTCACGATTATCAGATACAGTTTTAAACTCCAGACATTTGTTTTCCTCTAAAATCATTGGTTGGAGCCATGTCAAATCCAGATAATCCACTTGAGCCTGTCTCGAGGGACCATTAGAGGAACTGCATGTTAAAACACATCTGCACTGACCAACACAACATAAATGGCTTACATAGTTAATCATAATCGAATTATATGTAAATACTGATTAAGAGCGCCTTTGGCAAGCTTTAAATCTCCTTACTTGTCTAAAAAAAATATACGCAATTTTACAATTCTATTGTCACTTTTCCAGCATATAAAGGCCAAACATTTGCTGTCTCCAGTTGTTTTCTTTGTCTTGCTAATGGTAAATGCATTTACTTTGGTGTTTGTATTTAACAAAACAAACAATTTAAATATGTTACGTTGGGCTCCAGAAAATTGCGATGGTGTCTTTCTCAATTGTTTTGGGACATTTTGTAGACACAGAACTTAATTTGTAAATAAATAATCTCTTAATCCACAGTGAAAGAAGGGAGGCTACACCTTGCTGTGGCTGTTTCAACAGCACTGTTGTTTGGCACGTTTGAATAGACAACTTATTGATGAATTGCATTTTACATTTTGGATGAATCATCATAACTGAGTAGCTTAGAAGGAAATATTAGTTTCGATCAGTCCAATCTTCCTGTCTTGCTGCTTCAGCTGTCTCCTCACGCTCACTTTGTCCTTCACCCTTCCTGTCATGCCAATTTTGTACGCAAAGACATTTTCCAATTGAAATGCACCAAATAATAACAGACTTCAGAACTTCTTTGTCTTCTTAGTTGATGCCAGAGTTTTTCTTTTTTCTTTACAATTAATCCTCCAATCATTGGGAGGGACACACGCACAGGAGGAATGTGAGAGGGTTTTTTTCTTCCTTTCATCACTTTCTGCTTGCATGATGGAGACACAAAATAAAGGGGTACAGGATCAAAGCGAATCCAAATACCCACATAAAGTTTGTTCTTATTCACTCATTCTTCTCTTGCTTCTCTCCTCATGATGGACGGACAGAACAAATGAGTGGAGGAGGCAGGCACACGGGCTGCCTCGCGCTCAGTCACACGCTGGCCGTTATGCCTGCACCTCCTGGTACCGCAAAGGAGCGCATACACACACACATTATAATTCACACACACATAAAAATTCACACACACATACACACTTGCATGGATGGGGCCCCATATCTAGCGGTGGTGAAAATGTCTTCAGTTGTTCTTTTTGTCTTGGAAATCTTAAATCTAAATGTTAACATTAGATAAGTCTTTTGTTTGAAGATGGTAGAGGTTGATGTTTGATGAGCATGTGACGTGCAGGTAGATGTGGTAAAGCTGGTTACAGACTAGAAAAGGTCCAACTAAGAAGAAGAAACAATAGTTGTCGGTGTGTTGTCTCTGCACTTGTTAAAAGCCATAAGCTGCTGATCGTACACACTTTTCACAGGTAAACATGGCAATATTTCAGATCAGTAAAATTCACTCTCTTCACCGTTGCCTTTTTAAGATCCTGCCGTCTCTAGAAAAAGCAGATCCATACGAACACACTGCTTCTGTGACGATACAAACACACGGGAAATACTTGCTGACATCATTTTTCTCATTCATTTAAAATGTTTATTGGCATACTCGCCGTTGTAGGCTGCTCAAAAGTGCTGATGTTTGCCATATATGCTATGGTATCAGACAACTGCATGAGGCATTCTACTTGCCCCGGGCAAGCGTTAATGTCGTGCCCTAGTGTGTAAAAGAAATATCCCCCATGGCAGTGGCACATGGGACATTATGTACAACCAACACACACGGTCACAGAAGTAACACTCGGTGTACTAGTAAATGAGTTGAGGGGTTTACAATGGAAGCACAGAGGCTTTCAGCAGTCTTCTATCACGGTTTTGGAGAGTCGCGGTGAAAAGGCGGTTTATTATTTCTGGAGAACTGGGGCTTAGTTGGCAACCATGCCAAGTGTGTGGGATAAGAAGTTGTGTTTTTGTCAGGTGGATGGATGCCCAGGCAGCTTGAGGGAGAGAGTGGTGTGTGTGTGTGTGTGTGTGTGTGTGTGTGTGTGTGTGTGTGTGTATAGGCTTACCCCGAGAGAAGGCTTGCAGATATGCATATGGAGTGCATGTTTTGCATTTGCGTTGAAAAACCACATAGTATTGATTGGTCGTGAAGCTAAGGTTACTTGCCTTTAACTAAGGTTACTTTTGAATCTACATTCTGTGTGTGTGTGTGTGTGTGTGTGTGCTGTTTTTCTTTATGTACACAGAACTTAAATTACGTTTGCATTGGTTTAGGTTGAATCTTTAGTGACTCCGGACATTTGTGCCTTGCTCACGGACACTTGGAACAGGTTCAAGGTTGGTTGTGTTGATGTAATCTGTGATTATTAAGATGATATCAAAGTCCAGCGCATTCATTTATTTTATGTGCTAATTCCTCTCGGTGGCGTTGTGCTGGTCTCAGAACTGTTGCCCACAGCGTTTTGAAATGAAGCTGGCCTGTGTCATTTAGTTTAGCATGCAGGGTCAGTTGACGTGTGGGAGACGGGATTCCTTCGAGCTGCTCTTTTAGACCGATAGCATCTCTGCCCTGCTGTTCTCTCCTTCAGCAGGAATGCACTCAGTAACAAAAAACTGCTAATAGAGCAGCTTCTGAATGCTAAAAAGGCAATTAGTATGGATATTTGGGCGCGCATGTGCATGCGTTTGAAATGCCAAAATCTATAGCGTAATTCAATGTCGGAGACCTTTCAAATCAATGAACGCAGAATGCATTAAAGAAACAGTTGCTCAACAGCATGTAATTAAACTGCTCTCTGTGTGTGTGTGTGTGTGTGTGTGTGTGTGTGTGTGTGTGTGTGT
>NW_022280119.1:299264-300293 GCF_004355925.1 Anarrhichthys ocellatus
TGTGTGTGTGTGTGTGTGTGTGTGTGTGTGTGTGTGTGTGTGTGTTTGTTTGTTTGATTTCTCCACTTGGCTCTCTCTAGTAATTTGTATGATCAAGGGAATGTATGCTTAACGAATTAGAACCCAACTCGGGAGTTGTACTTCTGTTTCCAAAATACTCCAATTCCCACGTTATATTCACATTCATTTCAATATAATTTAGATATTCATGAACCAACCATTAGAAAGAAAAATCATTATGTTGTTAATTGAAAAGGGACACACAACACACAGAATGAACTCTTGGAAGAATTCCAAAATGTATATGCGGTGCTAGTACTGTGTATTCATAACAGATCTGTAGGCTGAGCGCTGAATATATATTATGGCTCTCAGCAGCAGGACAGTCTATTGTTGGCTTGGCAGACCATTGATTGGTGACCACATGCTGCCAAAAGTGTTTTGTAAAAGTCAGCTGCTTTAGTTGCTTTACACAGAGGGTATAGGCTCACATCCACAAGATGAAACTGAAGTTGTATGTCATCTCAAATATTCTTTAAATTCACATCCCTTTAAAAGCCTTGAATACGTTTGAATCAAATAGACAGAAATATTAAAATGTGGTTCTCCAATGAATAGTTTTCTAATTAACTACCATATATATTCACAATAGAGGTACAGATGGTGAATATGCATTACTGGCTATGGCTGCATCTGTTTATTAGTAAGATGTCCACTGATGTTGGCCATTAATTTTTGACCACATGTTTACCGGAGGCAAAGGTCATGTTTGTTGAAATCCAACTGAAACAAAATGTACATATGTCAGTCCACAGCCCTATTGTTTCAACCCGTGTCTGAAAGCATTGGTATGTCTTTGCAAAACCGAGATAGAGCTGAGGCTGCAAATCTGTCACATGACAAAACCCTCTCTGCTCCATCAATAGCGGATCAGACCTCAGAGAACCACGAGCACAGCTCACACATACATATATATATACATATACATATATATACATATACATATATATATATATATATATATATATA
>NW_022280119.1:300693-315351 GCF_004355925.1 Anarrhichthys ocellatus
ATATACATATATATATACATATACATATACATATATATATATATATATATACATATATATATATATATATACATACATATACATACGAGTCTAGTTTGTTCGGTCAAAAGTCCCACAATGCTTTGTGGTCAAGTGACGTGTTTTCTTTTTTTTACAGTGGTTATAATGAATGGAGATGTTTATTCTGGCCTTACAGCATGTTGCTTTAAATTGAACTGACACACCAAAAGTGTCTGACATTAAGGCCAGAAATGTTTCCTTTCCATCAGGACGTGACTGCAAGATACAAACAATTTGAAATCTGCAGTGACCTTTACAGTTGTTTACTAAGGGCAGTTGTTTTATGTCTATGTTCCCCCAGTCCGGCACACTCACAGGCATGGATTGGTAGCTGGCTGGACGCACACACACTCACACACTCTCACACACACCGTGCTCGCTGCCTCGGGCTGTTTTTGGTACAATCCAGGGATTGGCATTTAATCTGTCGGTTCTGCAGGGCATTAGCCTACATTTTGGGGTACACGCAGGCACACAAATATCCCGAGGGGGGGAGAGGCCGACTGACTGACACCGAGGGGAAATGGACGCACAGACCGAGAGCGTAGCAGGGCTGATGTGTTGGCCTCAGTGAGGCCAGAGCTGTGTGAGAACCAAACCAAGGCCGGGGCTGGCCCGTACATCACCTTGGTTTCAACATGTCTTCATCTGCGTAGTTAGACCGCACTCTACTTTCTGCGCTCTACCACTAAATATGGTGTTTTGTCTCTGGTGTGAGGAGATGGTCTGTCTATGTTTTATTTTTTATTTTGTCTGCTTTCTGTAGTGTTCTGTTTTCCTTTTTTTGATTTGATTAATTTGTCATAAAACAGTATACCAGCACTTTTACAGCATAAGGGTTCTCACAGTGACAAACTGCAGTCCTCTACGTGTCACAGTTCAACAAACTTACTTCACTTCTGTGTAGATTAAACAGCATGCACAGAGATAAAACAGACTTCATGCAGCAGGTTAGAAGCAGTTTTCTACCGTATTCTTCTCTGCCTTGTTCTGTTCTTGTGATTCAGTGTTTGAGTGGGAGTGAGCATTCTTTTACATTGTTGTCTCCAATGCATCCCTGTCAGATCTTTGATTGATTTAATGTAAAGGCAGGACCCTTTACTCTTACTGCAGCACTGAAAATCCTCCGATCCACCCCATCGCTACCTCCGGCTTTGATCTAACTCACGTTAACATGAACCTGTTAAAATGGTCTTATCCTTTTAAAATAATTGACCTGCTGTTAGACTAGACTTTGGCACGTGTCTCTGCTTAACCTAAGACATTCATTCACAACAACAGTCACACCCAATTTAGTTCGAGGACATTTTCAGCTTGTTTATCGGAAAAGGTGAGAGGCAGAGCTGCATCAGAAGGGATGAATGTAATGTGATGAGAGGCTGATAATGTTTAAATCCCTGTTCCTAACGGACTTGACTCTTATCGGCTTTAAAGGACCAGCTATTATCATGTCCGCGTTTCCACAGCAGCTGAAAAGTATTTCATACGGCTGGAGTAATGGGACGTCAAGTCAGAGGTTGTTCTGCTATTATCTGGTCACCATTGGGACAGAACGTTTATATGGACATTGTATTTAACAGTAGTAGTACAGGGGACGCTCCGCTCTGTCTGAGCAACCATTGAAGCTTTTTTTTTTTTACACCAATCAAGGTACAATAATATGAAAATATAATTTAATGAAATGTTGTCTGTCCTTATATTTTGCCACATTTATCATTTATGAAAAACACAGTTTGATGAGCAAGTCAAATCCAGGCCCTCCACTGTTTGTGATTGTGACCATGATGGTGTGTTCACATGTTTCTTCAGCTGGAAACAACACACAAGTTTAAAACTACAGAGATCCTATTAGTTAAGCTCAACTGCCCGACTCCACGCTATTTTTAAATATGCCTTGAAGAAATGAACACGTGCTCGCATTATTGCCTGATGATGCAGTCAGAAGGTGCAAGTGATGGAGATTATTAGAGGACCAGCACAGGTCCTGGATCTGCTGTGATTGTTTCAGACGGGCTCTGTGTCCAAGCCAAAGTCTGAGCATCTCAAGGCTCCTTCGCTTCATATAGTCGGTGATGCTTTCCATCCTACATCACATTTGTATGTGCATTTTGATGTTAACATACAGAGGTGTGTGTGTGTGTGTGTGTGGCTGTGTGGCTGAATTCCGCTCACAAACAACCTGTCACATCTGCTCTACAAAGAGGGTTTGAATGCAGGTCTCAGCACAGTATGGGGCTCTAGGTCGGCAAACATCCTCTCCATACTCGATATTTCTTATTGTGTGACCCTCGCTGATTTTTACACAATTAACATGGAGACTTTTGAAGCTGCTGACAACCTTTTAACAATTTGGTTTTCGGTGATATAAGCTTTTTGGTTTGAACTTATTTAGGGCTTGCTATTTACATTTAATGTTGAATATTGCAGATATATTGATTTTAATTAAATGCATGTTTTAGTCTCTTTTATTTTCAGAAATTTAGCCCATTTTACATTTATAATTGATAAATGCGCTGTGAGGCGTCCTAAGCTCTCTTCCCAAATCGAGGAAAGCTTAAGTCTGCAGGACAACAAGCCGATATTCTTCAGTGTACTTATTTTGTCACGTTAGTCTCAGGATGTGTGCACATGAGCAGTCCCCTAAATAAATGGCGGCATAATCACAGCCTGTCACATAGCTGCTGTCCATATAAGATCTTCTTTAACAGCAATCACAAACAGCTCCCGCCTTTCATCCGTTCAGACGGCGGGGCTCTTAAGGCCCCCTACTGGGCTCCCCGATGGTGGATTCAAGCCAAAAGAGGCCAAGTTAATAAAGGATTGAAGATAACGCGGGGACCTTTTACCCGTGTGTGTTGCAAGTAACTGGGTTACTATAGTAGAATCCCACGTTGAAGTCTGCATTTTGTGAAGGGATCGAGTTTGGTTTTGGTTTTGTAGCTTTGAGAAAAATTCGAATCCATATCAAAGGACTCATACGGGCCGTTTTAACTTCTATAGGAATGTGACTGAGATAAGCGTAAAAAGTAGGAAATGATATATGAGTAGGAAAGTCAGGTCGTCACCTTATGAATTTTACTCAAGTGGCATGTCTACTTAGTCATTTTAAGAGAGCGAAAAATGTCTTAAATCACATTCAACAATGAAGTCAATCAGATTAGAAGGATCATATATTTTCTACCATGGTGTCTGATACTGCAGTTTTAGATGAAGGCTTTCCTTCATGAAAGAAGACTGTATATGATGTAAAATATTATAACGTTTTGTGTGTGCATTTGTAGTTGCCTGTAATTACGGGCTTCACATTGGATTAAGAGTCCTCTTAATGAGCAAACTTAAATGGTGTCTATCAAAGAACAAGAAAAAAACACGAAGTTTGCTACTCTGTCCATTTATGTGATTGGTTATTTATTCTGTTATCTTTTTTTATTGTCATTGCAACAGTCTGCGAAATAGTGTCACAATGCACCATGTAATGAATAATATAGTTTAGGTAATATGTATGAGCTGTACTGTTAGAATAACACCTTTCTGCCTTGTATATAAATAATATACATTTGAGACTTGACAGGAAACAACCAGAGAAAGAAGATATGGTGCCACAGTGTGTACATCAGCTTACTGTGATAGGAGCGGATTATCAGTGTTTAATGTTAACTGTTTTCTCTACTTCTGGTGAATCAGTCTCCATGTTGTGTGAGCTTTAAAGGAGTGGAGGGGTGCAAAATCCCTCCGTGGGGGGTTTGATGGACTTGTCACGCGATTCTCACACTTCTCAGGAAACACTGATGTCTTATTATTAGGCGACGATGACACAGACACTTGAAATGGAACAGCTGGAAAAGGTTGGAAGAGGCTTTACATTTCAAAATACAGCAAACGTAGAATACTTATGCTTCCAGATGTTGCCGTTTCTGTGTAACATCTTTCTTTTTGCATAAGACTCGAGAGGCCTTTAACCACCAAATGACTAACGAGGCTACTCGGATATTGATAGCACACTGTCATCACAGTCCGCCATACAGAACCTTCAGGCTGTTAATTAGAACAGATGTCAATAGTACGATCAAAGCTTTTCTCTCTGTCAGTCAATAAGGCCACGTCGCAAAGATTTGTGTTTCACCAGCAAGATGACTCAAGTCACAGCAATGTTGCACCCATGGGCAGCTGGATCTCACCTATTTCCTACTAGGCATCAGGGACTCACTGTATGTGTGCGGTACGATATGTGACAAGGACGAGGAATTGAAGACGGTGTAAAGGTAAAAGATAAACCGGGAAGCAGCAGGGCAGGAGTGCAAGATAGACAGTGTCAGCTGTCAGCTATAATAAGAAGATGGTGAAATATGTTGATGGGAGCTCTCTGCAGGATGCTGACAAGACAGTGTTGTTTCTATTTGGCCTACATATTATATTTTTCCTGGGAGAGGGTTGAACATCAGTGAGTGATGGTGGTTGTAAAGCTCATTATGATGTTTGATACATCTACAGTGACCCTTTGGAAAGGTCACGTTGAGGAGGCCAGAGGTCCCTTGAAAGGTTTTGGAGGTCATGCTCTCATCAGCTAGTGATGAATCACCTGGCTGTGTCTGTGTGGACGTATACATATATATACACATATATATATTCATTTTGATCACAATGCCAGCAAAATTAAGTGATTTCCCTTGATAAGCCGCTGCATGTGTGCCCGTGTGAGCGTGTCTGTTTTTGCCTTCAGGCATGTGGGAGGCCAGCTCTCAGCCTCCCAGGACCCTTGGTTTTTGTGCGGGTGTTGGGCGCAGGAAGAGAAATTGAACCAGCTGTCAGTAGATTTCTTTTCTGATTGTTAAGTTGTTTCTACTGTCTGTGGTAACCAACCATTGTGTGAGAGTCCTGCTCCATTTCGGCCCCTTGGTAAACAGGGAGAAGTGAAGCAGCACCAGTGCTGTGGTCAGTGGAGGAAGTTCATTTCCTGCTATGGACGGGACATCAGCGACCCCACCTTTCTAATGGTATGGAACAGTAGAATTAGTAGATAAACTTTACATAACATATTACATACACAATTGAGAACACCAGTCCCCTGGACTGCATTGAGTTTAAGTAATTATCAAAATAGTGTAATTCAATAGATATGTTACAGTTTAAAATCTTAAAATCAGTACATATGATATTCAAACAATCCATGACGACACACACATATGGAAACAGACACATGAAACAATGACTGGTTGACGTCATGATTACAGTTCAGTCTTAATAAGGTCTGGACTGTTGTGGAAAACATTTTAAAATCCTGAATCTGCTTTGAGTTGGCCGGTAGGACATTGTGTTGTCCCTTTATACTTGTCGATGCAGTTTGTGCAGAGGAAGTCTTCAAGTCTAATTGTATGTAAAAAAGATGATCTTGATGCCTTGGCAACGCTGTTCTCAAATTTAGCATCAACAAGGCACACTAGGTTTAATTTACAGCTAAAGAGATAATGCGAGTTAGCTGATGACACATTACAGTGGAGGGGAGGAAGAGAGAAAAGAGATACAAATATGGAGGAAATGTAGGCGTAAACGAGTTGAGGGTTATTTTGCTCCCAATTAATGAAAGCAGAGGACCCACCAGAGTCATTTCTATTCCAGTTTAATTGAGTTTAGTTATTTCAAGCAGCTAACATATTCCTCATTTGGGAGTAGTTACCGAAGTAGTGAAGGAGCTCGAGGGTAGAGGGAGATGGATGTTATGTTTCAGGGGCTCTGGCTATCTCCTGCAGGTGATTTTTCTCCCAGCAGGTGATGACAGGCTTTCACAAGGTGACACCATTACCTCTCTTTGTCTGTCAGCGTCTCCCTCACTTATCTTCTATGCACGTCTGCACCCTCACACTCTGTAGTGGCTCTAGTTTCCCAAACTTTCATCTCATTTTCTTCCACCTTTTTCCAAAGAAAAACTGTTGAAAGCTGCCGGTTTGTAAACACTCAAGGGTGTCATGTTGCTACATAGGCCACAAGTGTAATTTTAAAGCAATGAGTTAAAGGCTTTATACATAATTCACTGTAATCTGGTTCAGAAGAGGACTGTGAATCTCATTAGCAACTCATGACTTGAACAGAGGGAGAGAGAACGATGCGGATTGGGAGATGGATGAAGTGAGAGACAGAGATCTGAAGTGTTGTTATTTAAATGAGATGTCTGTTTCAAACTTTTTCAATGATCAAGGGACGGTTCTGTGATGACGAGTGTCTTAAAGCGTTTGATAGACATCCTATATTATTATTAATAAATACACATATAAACATAGTGGGGGGGGGGGAAAGGCAAGAGATACTATCAAATGTATTGCCTGTAGTTACATCACTCTTTGTCAGAGAACAGGTGAAGATTTGAGTTGCATCTGGAATATTCTTTGAAGAAGTGGAAGCATTGTGAAGATGAAACAATCGGTGGATTCATTGATTTGATTTTTATTTGGCCGACAGCTTTTTGAGGATCGATGAAGTTGTTTAATCTTGTTTTCTTGGTCCAGCTTCTCAAATGGATTTACTGCGTTTCAGTTTTAAATCAATTAAATATATCTTTTGAGTTTTGCACTGTTGAGCAGACATAATAATTGACTGATTTTTACATTTATATATTTTCCATTTTAATAGCATGCGAGCACTGATTCACCTCACCTCACCTTATCGCTCAGTAATTGAATAAATAAATAACATAAACAGATACAATGCCGTGTTAGACGAATGTTAAATGAGCAAATTTGGCATTTAATTAACTTTAATTAATTGCATTGGATTTGGGGTCCCGTTGTTCGACATTGCGACTGAATGTAGGAAAATGCCAGTGTGACATGTAGCTGATCTGACAGATGGCATATGGAAAGTACTTCACTGACCCTCTGTTCACCTGTACACACACACACACACACACACACACACACACACACGCAAGCGCAAGCGCACACATTGTATGAGTGAATAAGCAGAAGTGTGTGTGTGTGAGAGAGAGTCTGAGGGACTGACCGACTCAGGTAGCAGGTGTCTGTGTGCGTAACTGCCAGCATACCAGCTGCCGTGTTCCTAACGAGTATCTTTAGTTACACACAGAGGGATTAGACACTGAACCAAACCCCGTCGCAGTGAAACCTGATCAGCCTGCATCCATTCACCAACAGACAAATAGGCCGGCACTGTGGACTCAAACTTGGGCAAACGCACAAATAACTCCAACTCATATTCACCAGGTACTCATGCACACGCACAGGTTGACCTGCACCGAGTTAGAAGCCTTCAGCGTCTGTTTTTACATGCCTAATCATTTATTAATATTGCTCAAATGTAAGAGAGGAAACGGCAGTGTTCCCTGGTAGAGCACCTGTAAGCTTGTGCATATTCCCCGTTGAGCTGCGGAGGCTTCTTCAGCTGGTGTTGGCTAAACAAGCACTGACCTGGAAATGACTCGGCCACTGAGATACTTAATACTAGCTGCAAGTTATAAAAGATGACATTCTCTCCCTCTGAATAAGTGTGTTCATCCTCCACGCACCTTCAGGGTGACGGCAGACTTATTCGAGAAACTTCACTGCGAGGCATACACACTGAACACTCCTTCAAAAGTCTCTCTCGATGGACATCACGTCCAGATTCCATGTGTTAAAGCAGAGAGACGTGCTTGATATACATTAAGTCATGCAAGATGACAGTGCGATGTCTTGACCTTTGCATGCCTTATGCTCAAACCCTGAGGGGGAATTTTAGCGATGCACACAGTGGAAGAGAAAGGAGAGGAGGAGAAAACAGATGACAGTTGGTCAACTCTGAGAAAGAGAGAAACTTTAAACGTATGGTTAACATAAAGAGGTCATATTTGATGTCAGCTTCATGCATATTCTGTCTTGTACCGGTATTTAATATTGCTTGAAATAGGACCAATGCGTTTTTAAATGTTGCTGAAGGGACAGAAAATGTCAAATTGCTGTCCTCAAAGCATCTTGCACTTCCTTTACGAGAGCTACTTTCTGATTTCACTTGAACAGCAGATGGATGGCGTGCTGCAAACTAGCCAAGAAGCTATTTCACCAAGCAGTATTTGGAGTGACACCAGCCCAAGGCTTACAATTTGGCTATAGGTACGCATATGAGCAAAGAATGATGGAAGCATGGAAACGTACGCAGCAAGATGCCAACCTCTGTAAGGCATGGGGTGGGTGGGTCGCTGCCTTAATGTACCCGGGGCAGTCCTCAACCTCTGAGGTGCTGTAAACAAACAGAGACAGCTGGATATGAAAAGAAGGAATATGGCTGGGGGGAACAGGGCCACATGTGGCATATATAGGCTGCCTGAATATCACTGTGGTTTAGCAGTGACATGTGATTAAACGGTTGTGTGAGTATGTACGTCTGGGAACCGCGGTGCTCTCTGCACAATCTAGGCAAGTGTTGGGAACTTTGGTATGTGGCACAATTTACTTGTACTTTGTTCACTACTTTGCTTCATATTTATTTGAAGCCAACCTAAAGCTTTAGAGCTTCCTTACCAGCTTACCATCTTTTATTCAATCTGACTTCCTCGTCTTTGAGGGCTTCACCGATGCAGCCCCAACAATAGGGATGTGCTACTTAACATTTTTTTTATTTGAGCTTATTTAGTAAGGAAGCTTATTTTTCTAGACGTATTCAAGACTGAATATTATAATAGAAAGCTGCATTTAGTCAGGAGTTGTGCGCCCGTCTCTCCTTTATTTAATGTTTAACATTGCTTTTAACTCGAATTGTGATGGTATAGTCTTTATTAAACCCATTTCTGTCTTGTGATTTAGTACTTTATCGGTTTCCTTTTGTTCTCTTTATTAGAATGCATCGGAGCTTAAGTGTTGATCGTACTCTCAGACGGACATCAAGAGCTGCAGACTTGCACATGCTCACAAGTTCCTCACGTACACACGTAAACACGATGGCGACCTCCTGACAGCAAGAAGAGCTGCTTTGATTGGTTGGATGTTGGCTGAACAACATGAGTCAAAAGCATACATACAGCGCAGCATCCAGTTTACTTATCTAGTGCCATGCACAGTCTGCTCGCTCGTAGTGCTTCCTGTTCACAAGGTCAAACTATGTTTTAGTTCAATGAAATGCTTTATTGAGAGAGTCAGGTGATGTATCACCTACTGTGATGGTTCTGCAGGTGTAAACATCATGAATTGATCATGGGATGTAGTACACATGGTGTTAAAAAGCATTTCAACAGATTTCAGCCATGGAATTGTCGGTACATTTTAATCTGTGCCTAAATGTGACAAACACTCTGGTCTATTTTGATGTACCATATAAGCGTGTCATTATTGTGACTTTAGTACTTGGATGTAATAAAACATTTCGGTGTGTTGCAGACCACAGAACCTGGATCGTCATTGAACGTGATCTTTACTGATGGAAAGTGTGAAAAGGAGACATTGAGAAGAAAAACGAGAAAAATATTCACCATCCCTCTAACAAGCCAAATGTGTTTTTGAAAATCACCTCCTCATTCTGTAAAGCCCTTTTTTTTTTTTCTTCCAACAATCCACCATCCTTCCGCTTCCTACTCGTTTCTAATTGTGATGAACCGTGCCTTGAACCTTCCTTTTAATTGGTGTCGACTCAGATGAGAAGAGTTTGAGTGGAGGAAAAAAATAAAAAATAAATCCCTTTTTGTCCATTCCATAAATTAATTTTTACCAAGTAAGGGGTCCTGCATAGCAATTTAATCAGCCAGTTGGCTTTGTGCATGCTGCATCTTTGGCTTTTGAAGGAATGCTATTTAGAATAAATAAGGCGCTGTGGTTAAATGAGGAGGCCTTTTAGAGGGACTGATGAGCCACTGTGGAGCCACTTCAGGCTGTGTCGGGGAGAAGACATAAGCCGGGGAAATTAAAAGGCTCAATGGATGCTTAGACTTTTTAGCTCCATAATGAGACTTCCCCAACGCACGGAATGCGCTCTTATATCTGCAGTCACATGCATGCTCACGTAGCATCATTAAGTCGCAGTGCACCAACTCATCTAAACAGAGATGTGTAAACATGTGTAACATATATGCAATCCGCACGCGTTGAAGTACAGAGGAATGAACACTGCACTGAAATGCACAACATTAATTATTGGTGTCTCAGTGTCACAGGCCAGTACCAATGTCTCCTGTGAGTGTATGCCACCATGCTACACTGCGCCACAGCTAAAGCACCTCATGGATCTGTGGGGTCAACACACACATACTATATACCCACAGCACATACTTCGTTCTGGTATTTGTAGCCACAGTTTACTCAACAGACGCCGTGTCTCGCTTCAGCGGTATCACATTGAGAAATATCACGTTGTAGCTGGTAACAGTCTTGTCTCGGGTCACACTACTACCTTTCTTCAGATACATATCCCAGCAGTGCTTTTGCTGTTATTCATTTACATAGCTCCATTTAAAAATCCCTGTGTCTCTTGTATGTATTACAATACGGACGTTCACACCAGAAGAAACCGTACAAGAAAGATGTTTCCATAACTTGTTGCGAACTTGAGTCTATTTTTCCTTCTCAACACAACAGAATGCACAATCATCAAAGGCTACTAAAACTATTTACAATCTCAAGAGATACGGTTGTATACTACCTGCAATTCCTACTTTTTAGACTATGATCATTATCTTTGTGTTGGCTGGGAATAAAAAAATAATGTGGATATGCAAAGATTGTTGATGCATTCCAGGTCACAGAGCATGTGCCGTTCCACTATTCCAAACCCTTGCTGGTAATAATTTATGACCTTGAAACCAATCATGATTATTTATGCTTGGACTAATTTTGTGTGGATTCATTCAACCAACAATGTCCTTTCACCTCTGTCGTCCCAGGAAGGATGTTCCCCCTTGTCTCCACTTCTGGTTCAAAATCATTGTACACACAAAC
Source organism: Anarrhichthys ocellatus (assembly GCF_004355925.1). Lineage (NCBI taxonomy): Eukaryota > Metazoa > Chordata > Actinopteri > Perciformes > Anarhichadidae > Anarrhichthys > Anarrhichthys ocellatus. Next base: position 311,664 of record NW_022280119.1, read on the forward strand.
AGTGCACATGCACATGTGCACACTCCTCTTCTAACCCCACAGGCAGAAAAGAATGCATGTATGCCCACTCGCATGCTCATGCCTTCTCCGACTGGATTCACACAGCGGTGAAGGGCCTCATGGGGAGTGGCTTTGGCTCTGAATGGTAAATGCCTGTGTGTGCCCTGTGACCTGACCACTTTAGCTGCCACACTAACACACAACTGCCAACTGTCTGTTCCAGACACTAGCTGTTTTTCTGTTTTTATCCAGTTTACGTTAGAGAGGAACACTCAAATATCCTCATTTAGGTGGTTTGTTTGCAGCACAAACTCTTACAGGACAGATCTTCACTGAAACAAATAGCACTTTTGTTCAATTTGATGAACCCTAATCTGTACATAACTACTTCCCACTGATATTATTTTCTAATGAGCACACTATTCTATTTTTGGATTTAACTCCTGGTTTCTTTTTAAAAACACGAACCCTCTGGTAGCAACTTGATCGTGCACATTTATTTCCATATATTTGTGAGTGTGTTTGGTTCCCCATCCTAAAATGTTAACCCAGCAGTTGTCTCGATGACAGCCTCGGGCTGAGAGCTTGCTGCCATAGCATTCTCCCATAGCAGCCTTTCCTATAGAAAGTAGGCCTTTGCTTTAGAAATGGGACTCGTGGGACTCTTCCCAGGATTCAGCTCGGGGGTTTCCCTCTCCATGGTTCAGTCAAGTGCTCATCTCTCATGCAATTCCCTGCACACACGTGTGTCTCTGAATGTTTGTATGGGCCTTTGCCAATGCTCCTGTGTTTTTTATAATCAGCATTTTCTTCATTACGAACCATTGAAGCGGCGAATACAACTCATTTGCAGCAATGCAATATTTATCACACATTCAACTCATTTTTACAAGACAGATGTTATCCGTTTCACAGTACTGGGCAGGTGTGTGAGGCGTTTTTTGTTTTTTAAAAGGCCGTAATCTGAAAGCCGTGCATTTCCTCTGGCCTGCCTTTACTAGGCCCGTGTTGACAGTTGGGCCACATCCTATCTCTGATATACCCAGAGGCCATGTGAGCGAGCCATAAACCAACCATGTTATAGGTGTATTGATTGGTCAACAGATTGCCTATATCCTGTAAAACACAGCTCTAATGTGAAGGCCTTTATACGCCAGGTTGGTAATAATTGTGGAAAAAACAATTATATATATATATGGTTGTGTTACCAAGTGGTTGGGTGCATGTTATGCTTGTGGTAACCCAGATCAATCTGGATCTTCCTGCTACGAAGTCTCTAAAAATGTAGATTGAAAACCGCGTGTCAAGAGAGGCGAGCAGGCCTTTGCAACTTGTCTTAGATGCTTAGGCTGTTCAAATCTATATCGTCTTTAACATCACTTACCACAACTCACTTTTACATACCCGCTTTCATGTAATTATCTTGAATTGATTAAACTAGACATCCCGTCTCTTGCATTTTCTATCCCTTTCCTTGCTTTCAGCTGTTATTTCTCTTTAATTTCAGTTTTTCTCCCATTCAGTGTCTCTTTATGGGTGTATCAGCTCTTGCTATCCAATGATACACAAAAGCTGCGTGCGTGCGTGCGTGCGTGCGTGCGTGCGTGCGTGCGTGCGTGCGTGCGTGCGTGCGTGCGTGCGTGCGTGCGTGCGTGCGATCGATCCCAGGGGATTCTGCAGCTTTACTTCTCAAACCCCTCTCTCATCCCTCAATCACAATCCTCCTTCACAGCCTCCCGGCTCCCGTCCTTTGGCAGTTTTTTCTTCTTCTTTCCTTTTACTCATTGCCAGTTGTCACTCCCTTGTTTCTTGTTCCTTCCTGACATAATCCACTCTCCCTCTGTATCTTCAATAAAAAAAAAAAATCCAGTCTTCACATTTTGACTGTTCTTTTGTATGTTCTTATACAGACCTTTTTTTTACACAGCTTTAAAGCTATCCACTGCACATTCACAATGACGTTTTTAAAATATTAATGTTGAAAAAAATAAATAAGAATATATATGTTACATTTTAAAACTGTCCTGTGAGAACCACGTATCAAAAAGAGAGACAATAAAAGCCCAGTAAAAAACAAAATAATGTTGAATAATGTGTATATATTATACTTATAAAAACATTATATTCCAAGGACATAGAAGTTGACTGCATTTCCATTGGCACCACAGAGAGTTGGACTTGTTTTGCAAAAGAAAAGTAATATTGTATATTTGCCATGAAAAGCTTTAAGATTTTAAGGTTTTACAAAAGTATTTGTTACTCTTACCACATTATTTCCCCATTACAGCGCCTGAGACAGGAGGTCATACTGAAAGCCAGTTACTGACGTATGTACTGCGTATTCACTTTAATAGACATTATGAGTTGGCCTCAGTAAGGTGGTTGTCTTCACTCTGTAGCTGTATGGTGCCTGAGATCTGAGATCAGATACCTCACTGTACACCAGTGGCACATTGGAAGGTGACGGTTTAAACTGGCGGCTAGCATACAGCTGTATTGATGAGACACCTTTACTGACTCTCCCTCTGCTTCATCTGTCATGTTCTCCTGCCGTTGATCTCCCCAACCATCAGCTTTTCCCTTCTCTCTCTCTCCTTTCTTACGTGTTTGTAAAGATGTTCCTTCGACAGTTTCCTGTCAATCACTCTCGTGCATGCGTCCCTCTCTCCCCCCTCTTTCTCTCAGCTATATCTCCTAGAGGCCGCTGGTATAGTACATTTTTAGTTTAGTTTGTCTGCAGTCAGATCCCATAGGCCCAGAGTTAGCTGCTGTTTTATTTATACTGTTTGTATTTTGACAGTTGTTTCAGTAAACTTTGCCGGTGCACTTATTCACAGAGGAGAAGCTGCATTTCTCCACCAGAGTAACAACGTGTGCTCATCCACATCCACTCAGTTTGGGCTCGCAGTCAGTGATGGAGATGTATCTCCCGCTGTTAGAAAACAAAACCCACAGGAAAAAAGATATGGAAACATGAATAATTCATTATACAAATAAGTACATCAAAATTAAGTAAGTCAAAGTATTGCAATGGATTGTAATAGCCGTTGTGGAATTAAAATGGGGACAAACCTGAGATTGCATTGTTGTAGAAGTTTATGGAAGTGGAAGATGTGTGAAGAGGATGAGTGAATACATCTGGTCTCTCTCTCTCTCTCTCTCTCTCTCCCACTTTATCACACACACACACACACACACACACACACACCAGCTCACATCTTAATTACTGAGGCTTGATGGTACTTAACCTTACCCCTTGCTGCTTATGCTAATGCGAGGGTCAGGAGTGTGGTGATTGGCTGGCTTGCTGTCAACTCAGCCAGAAAACTGTCAGGAGTGCAGATGAGAGCGTGAGGGAGGAGAGGAGACAGAGGAGCAAGGACAGAGGAAATATGGGCTAGGGAAAAGAGGAGAAAGTTTGGATGTAAGGATTAACTCTGTTTAAAAACAACAATTAAATATATAAATAAATATATGTATGGTATATTAACACATTTACAGAACAGGATGAGTCATAAAAATAGGTCCTTATGTTAAACTGCTCACACAGCCACACACTAAACACAATGTAGATATGTACGACTCACTTACACAACCTTTCATCATTACTCTACCAGTACGACCCATGAGCAGCATGTTTGTCAAGGAGCATATGGCTAGCTCTGTGTGTGTGTGTGTGTGTGTGTGT
>NW_022280119.1:315361-321171 GCF_004355925.1 Anarrhichthys ocellatus
TGTGTGTGTGTGTGTGTGTGTGTGTGTGTGTGTGTGTGTGTGTGTGTGTAAAATGAGCTCATCCTCTCCCCCCTATGTGGTTATCTGTATAAGGCTGAGGCTGTTTAGCAGCAGGGAGAGTCATTGAGAGGACACACACACACAGACTCACACAGTTCACAGCGGCTAGCATGTTTTGGATGTTTCTCCACCTGACAAAAATGTGTGCTCGCTTGGATGAAGCTCCAGGTGTTTGTGCATCACATTGGTTTCAAGACAACATAAAAAGACATAATGTTTAAGAAGAAATTCAAATTAAACCTCCTTTTAAATTAAGAAATGGACCTGTGAATACTGACAAAAAATACATACATTAGTTTATATAACGCACCAATTACTATGTTAAAAGAATAATGACACAGGTTTAAGAAAAAGCCGTCCATATTCAATACCATAGACAGCTTTTCTTTGTGGCAGTTGTGAGAACATCAGCATCGTCGCTCATTTATAAGATGATGTCACTATATTTTTGTTTGCGCCCGTGAATGGCGCTATAGGAGACGAAGTAAGGGCCTCTCTTTCACTTCAGGTTTTGTTGAGAGAAAGTTGAAGAGGCCCTTATATAGGTCATGCAATGTGGCGCATCTTAATGCCTAGAGTTATTCCAACGTCATGTTTACAGCACAGGGCTTCTTCTCCAAGTCAACCTGATCAATTCAGTTGGACATTTAGTCTGGTCTAATTTGACTGAATCACTGTGTCCACTCAGCTGTTAAAAACCAGTATGTACAGCACTTCCTCCCTTCCATACATACCACCGAGGTCATGCATGTATGCATGTACTAGTGCATGCTTTTGCCATTGCCTCCGTGACCATCGGTATGTGTATGTACAGTATGCTCAGAGCATGTGGGTGTTCGGACCCTGTGTGTGTGTGTGTGTGTGTGTGTGTGGTCTCGGGGCTATGGAGAGCACTAACACAGTTGACAGCGGGCCATCGAGATTTAGGGCGAGGTGCCAAGGAAATACATGTGCGCGCACACACACAAACACACAGGCATCTCGTCCTCTGATCTCGGGGGGCATCTGCTCTGGTCCGGGTCACTGTGCAGTGAGCGCTCGGATCGGCCTCAAAACTATCACCACGGCAACCGCATCGCATAATTCCGTTCCATCTCGTGCCGTCCACAAACCGTGTGCGACGTGATTGGCCTGCTCCCCCCTGGGGCAGCGAGGCGGCGGCTCAGGCGCTGTCTGCTTCCTCGCTGTGTCAGCTCTGGCTCCGAGTCTGTGGGCGGGGAGCGAGTAGCGCATTAAAGGAACGTTTGGCGCATTTTGGCAAGAGACGGTGTGAATTATGCAGACGGATCCCCACTGTGAGTGTGTGTGTGTGTGTGTGTGTGCGCAGTGCTGCCTGCGAGTCCTTCACGAGGAACAGTGTAGGGAATATAAGCTACTCCAGGGTAGGCAGACAATATCCCCCTTTTTTTAAATTTGGTTTCTCTGTCTCACTTGAGCCAGTCCATTTTTCTCCCCTCTTTCTGTTTTCAAGATGTGTTTACACACCAGAAGACAGTGGCGCATATATTATTTTTTACTTTCTATAATAAAGTAAAAGGTCAGTGGATGAAACCAGTTTAAATGAACACACGCCGTAGAAATGGGCATATCTGAAGATCTCTAGAAGTGTAATTTCTCTGAATGGGCTGTTAAAACAGTTTTGTCTGTGGTGAGCCATCATCCGACATCTTAAGTGATTTGTTGTTACCTGCTCAACACTTGCATGCGGACGTAGATTGAGAAGCAAAGATGAGAAGAATCACGAAAATAACCACGAATAGTACGAGCAGCTCTGAATAATTAAAAAATCTTCTGCCTTCATCTGTCTTCCCTTCATTCCTCCACTCATCTCTGACCAACTTAAGCTTTAATCTATCCCTCCCTTTCTCATTCACATGACAACGTAAGCTGGCTTTGAATTGAGTTGTCTACCTTCACTTTTCTTTCTCTCTCCTCACCCTTCTCTCTCTCTCTCTCACTCACACACACACACACACACACACACACACACACACACACAAACACACACCCTCTACCTCCACCACCATCTCTTTGTTTTGCTGAAGAATACAAACCGTCTGAATTAAAACACAACTGACAGTTTGCATCCAGTTTCGTTGCTCCTCCTCTGTCCTCCTCCCACGATTCCTCCCTCACTTACACCCCTTCCTCCCATCCCTCCCTCCCTCTCTTGCTCCAGCTGTCAGGAGGCTTCATTATTAAAGATTCATGGCGGAGTCTGGGCAGCTCCCAAAAGCTTTTGTCAGACAGACAGAGTGTCTCAAATCTCACAGCCACTAACTGGAGGTGACATAAAGACTCTCATAGATCCACAGGCACACACAGTCCAACACACACTCCCTCTCATTGTGGTTCGCTTCACTGTTTTCCGACTTGTCCAGCCCCATTTAATTCAAATCATCTTGAAAAAGGGATTATTAGTGCTACTTTAATAAGTCATAGTAATATACCATATCAGTGATTCCTCTCTTGCCAATGGCCTCTTCACGCCGAGCCAAACTGTAATATGAATGTTGTAAATATTACATTACGTCACATTATGTTATGAATGCCCTGTTTTGACTTGGTTGTGTTTGTCATCAGAAGTTTTGTCTCTGCTGTCTTCTGTCATGTTTTGCTGATGTTACTAGTACTACGGCTGTTTGTTCTTAGTTTATTGGAGCATAGCTGTTGTTCCTCCCTCGTCCCATCTCCTTCAACTCGTTTTTGTACGATGTCCATTCAAGAAAAACATGTCACCAATCAGTCGCCCATCTGTTAAAGTTCTTCTCGGCTCGCAGGCGTTCACACTTACAACACAGCAAAACACTACAAAGTACTTCTAGGGTCTCATGTGATGGATGATCACATCATATGACGATGAAAGCCACCGCCTACTATTTAAGAAACATTAAGTTGTGAGAGACGAGCATTTATATAAATTCAACAATGTCTCAGGAGATCAGTAATCTCAATTGTAGACATAACTAATGATTTTCATCTTAAAACAAAAGTCAGAAAAGAATCCCTGCAATACCTCTCTGTTTGATATACAGGACATTCCGAACCACATTTGCATCATGGGAATTACCTTGAGTACGTTTCTCTCACGGACGTTTCAGGAGGGAATAGCTCGCATACCAACAGGGAAAAGCAGACATGTCTCTCTCTGTAGTCGGACACTTTCACAGGGAGGTAACATTGTGTCCCGAGTACTTGCTACTTGATGTGTAACCAGCTGTCCTTGTGCCTCGTGAAACTGTAAACAGTACATTTCAGAGTGATGTCTTTTGGCTCATTTCTTCTTCGTACAGATAATAGCAAATCCAGTCAACCTCTCCCGATTGATATTGCTTCTTAGGTGTGTTTTATATTTGTTAAAGAATGCTGGCTGTCCTTGAAGACATTTATTAATTAATTTTTCTGATTTTCAGCCCAACCAAGCCATTATATCTTCATTAATAGCTTAGGAAAATAAGATTAAAGCACCTTGACTTTTGAGGAGCAAGTTTCATTTCAAAAGCGTCTAGTTTTACTGTTATTGGATGTTTCAATTGGAATATTTCAGCTTTAGAGAATTATAGTAACGTTCCCATTTTACATGCACGCACATGGTCGCATGGGGAAGCCTGTAATTGTAGCCTTCGAGACATCAGTGTGTTGGTTTTATGCTCGCTGTCTTTTTTTACTGTCTTTTTTTCTCTCCTTTTTAAATCAAAATCATTTTGCTGGAATTGTGCAAACTGTTAATCTCCTCCTCTATCTTTTTCTTTTTCTTTGTTTCTACAGGAAAGCCCAGGAACAGCAGAAAAAAGTGGTCGTAGCAGGCTGTGTTCCCCAGGCTCAGCCGCGGATGGACTACCTCAAAGGACTCAGCATCATCGGGGTGCGTGCGGGCGTGTGTGCGGGCGTGTGTGCGGGCGTGTGTGCGGGCGTGTGCTTTGACTTACGTATATCAAAGTGATAATCAACCTAGGAATGTGTCCATACAGCATATACCATATGTCTGCGTGTCGTTTTCTTCATTTGTGTCTAATGGACAACCTTTAGACACAAACATATACACACACACACACACACACCCACCCACCCCCAGAGAGAGAGATATACAGACGGTGTGACCTGTCATTCACCTGGCTGCTAACCTGCTGTCGGTTCTATCCTGGCCTCCCTGCCGTTTGGTCGATCAATAGACCTCCCTGAGAGACACAAGACTTCTGAGATGAACATGGTGGGAAGTAGGAGAGAAGGAAGAATGTATGATGTAAGGAGAGAGAGGTTTAAGGATCCACATACAAACGTTTGTGTCTTTGTTGGCTGTCTTGTCCTCCACATGCAGAACCTTTTCAATACCAGAGTGGAAAGATCATGGGGAGATTTCATATGTGGAGAAAGACGGAGGTAGGAAGGGACAAGTGAATGATGTGAAGGCCTCATGGCTTTGAGCCCTCGGCATGAACATGCATATGTAACATAACATTCAGTTAATCAGGCGAGTCAGAAATATGCAGATATAACTCTCACAATCACTCATAACCCTGTGGTGCAGGTATGAATAGATTGTGTGGCAAACTGTGATATGGAATAGTTATTTAATTGTTTCACCTCATTAATCACAGGAGGGAACTAAAACGACGAGTCATGGTTACCACTATTTAACAGCAACATGAGTGTTCCTCAGTAAATCATTCTAATTAGACTGTACTTTTCTATCTGCTGCCACTTTCCAGGATCTTGCAAAATCCTCTTGAGTCTGAAGTCTAATACCTGCAACACTTAAACATAAAAAAACAACAACAATGTGAAATTGTTAAAATATGCCTATTTAGTTATTAAGCAATGTAATGCAAACATGTCTGTACCACACAGAAAGTGAACAGCTGGTTAATTGAGATGTATCATACACGCATGCATTCTCTTGATCACTCCATGCTCTGCCTGCTAAATCCCCACAGAAAACCATGATCATAATTTCACATGATGCAGAATTTATATGCTTGTGTAAAAAAACAACTGACTTGTTTCAAACTGTGATAAATCAAAAGCTTGAATATCAAATGTTGATTACTGCCACCGTCTTAAAAAAAGAATTTGGGGGGGGGGGTGTTAAATACACTTTACTATAAATATTGTAATTCTATTTAAGTAAACATGCCCCCGTGTAACATAATTACATTCAAATCAAGTGGCATGTATGTATAATATAATTACATTCAGATAAACAGGCTTGTATATGTAATAGCCTTCAGGGCGCGGCTGAAACATCTGGGAAGTTTACCACTGTCGGCCCTTTCATTGTCATGAGTAGATTGGATTATGCATTGATACACACACACACACACACACACACACACACACACACTCACTGATGGACGCATGCATGAACAGGCACACATGGTAACAAACACAGGAGGTATACGATTATGCACACACTCTCCTTGTGTATCCTTCGTTGTTACAATCCAGCACACAATGACGGTGACAGTTGGTGGGTTATGCAAAATAGATGCAAATAACCAGCCGTGAATTTGTATATCGTGATTGCACTATATACAAACGGCTCGATAAGGGCTGTAGTTAAAAAATAAAAGTGCTTTCTGTTGAATTCATTCAGTTCAATTGACCCGTGTGCCATCTTTTGTGTTTCTGCTCTGTGTTCCTGTGTGAGGCTGCTGTGACAGGAGTGAGTGTATTGTGTGTGTGTGTGTGTGTGTGTGTGTGTGTGTGTGTGTGTGTGTGTGTGTGTGTGTGTGTGTGTGTGTGTGTGTGTG
>NW_022280119.1:321271-324001 GCF_004355925.1 Anarrhichthys ocellatus
TGTGTGTGTGTGTGTGTGTGTGTGTGTGTGTGGGGGGGGTGGGGGTGGGTGGTACACAGTCAGTCAAGCAAGGCTACAGTGTTGAGCGTCTCTGAACTGCACATGTCACATCCTGTATCTGAGACGACCCCCCACACGCAATCATAGGATTACAGTGGGTAAGCAATGTTGCGAACATGAGAAGCACGCGCATCAGTCCTCTCAGCATGTATGCCTTGGGTGTGGGCTCCATTAGTGAATATTGAGAGGCAAGTTTATGTTCTTATTTTAATATTTATGCCCAATTACTCACAAATGATATGCACTTCACATTGATTATTGTAAGGTTTATAATGTCACACAAATTGATTGCTCACAGCAGACATTAGATATCTAGTGGAGCGCACTCACTGGGGCTCAAATGGACTAATGTGCATGCACCCAACTGGCTACGTAAACAAAGCACAGAGAAGCTCTGATTACAGCACACACACTGCTCAGGTAGACATTACTCCACTCTATCTTTACAGAGCAAATAGTTGTTAATGCTCTGAATTTCCAAATTTTGCACCTTTTAAATACGGAAGATGTTTTGTAGATCATTTTCCATTTCGTCCTTTTATCAATAAGCCAGACATGTCTCTCACCCATAGTGTTAGTCTACACAGGACAGACAGCTGTTGGAACAGATTTGAGTACAGGTGCTCTCTTTAGCAAATGCGTTTGTATATGAATGTTTGGTTGAAAGTGGACGTATATGTGCACTATACATACAGAACCTAATGGCACCTTTAGACAAACATCCCACTTGTATGTTACTTTACTTTAACTTCTTACCAAAAAGAACCAAAGAATAATCTTGCCAGCATAGATCTTGGGAAAATATCTGTGCTTTTTTTTCAACACATTTTCCATATTCAAACAGTACTCCATAATTGAAAAGTGAGATCTGAATTAATTGCAAAGATGTGAACAATACCCAACCCTCACTGTGAGTAGGGACACCCGCTGCTGATATGAACGAACCCAGATTGCCGTGCCATTACAAGAAAATTAGTTTTATCTCGGTGTGCAACATGCATATAACCGCTGTCTACAAGGCACAGTGTGCATCTGTGCGAGTGTGTTCTAAAGAAGGGTTACTCTGGGTAATGGGCCTGGAGGCATTGAGAGAGTGTGCCAAGGGCTACAGCATAGACCTCTAAGAAGAGAGAAAGTGAGCAAATTAGAGGAACCAAAGGAGAAATAATGGCAGTTAAATGATTCTTTCCTTTCTTGCTTTTGTATCCCTCCTCTTTCACTCTTCTCCCCTTCACCCTCCAGATTATTAGTAGTAGGGATTGTAGATTTTTAAAATCAGTGCAGTTCTCAGTAGAAAATAATGCCCCCTAATAGTCTTTTCTTGGATATTCTCTCTACTTGAATAAGTGTTTTTTCAGTCTCCCTTTGCAGATCTGCAGGATGGTCTCCATGGGGAGAATAGGTCTCTTGCCTGATCATAACATGGTTCAGGTTTTAGTCATTCTCTCATCATCTAAGGATGTGCTATTGGTTTATTCCTACCTGTATGCTCCTTTGTCTGCCACCCTCTCTACAATACCTCTTTCTGTGTCTGCCTCTTGGTTCTCATCCATGAAATCCTTCTCCATCTCCGTCTACACTTAGTGGTATTGCAGCTACGTAGACACGTAGTGGCCTTTAGGAAATCTATACCACTTCATCCTGGCTGGACAAAACTTGGTGTGATTGTATCCGTTCGTACTTATTTCTCTGTGTGCATACTGCTTAATGTCTTGTGCATATTTACATGCCTACCCAAGTGTGGATAAGCTAATGTGTGTTTGTCAATATCAGGCTTTTGTGTTACTGTTTGGACTTGGTTCGCATCAATAAACCACTCCCATGTGCGTCTGTCTGTTTTTCAGGTCCAACAGATTGATCGAGTGGTGGAAGTAGTGGACGAGGCTGTTAAAGGTATTTACACACACACACACACACACACACACACACACACACACACACACACACAAGCACTCATTATATGAGTGAATAAGCAGAAATGCATTGATCAGCTATTAAATGAATAAATGAGAGCCCTTTCACTGTTGGAATAGGAAATGTATGAATGATTTTCAGTAAAGTAGTCTCTCCCCTTATTGACAGAACGCAAGGACTAAGAATAATTTATTACTTTCCTGTAAGAGAGCAGATAATCAAATAGAAGTGGCATTCTAACTTTCTGTCTACTTTCTCACAATTCATTTTTTCAAATATTTTAATTGTGAGCAGTTGTCAATAATTAATGACAAGCTATAGTGTTATTTGAAGGTACAAAGATCAATACAAATTTGTTTTGTGTTAAAATTGGACTCGACATGCTTTTTCCACGGGCTAAATGATTGTACATTTCATAAAAGGAAATGCATTCAAAACTCATTGACTGCATCGCTCCGTAGGAACAGTTTAAACTGACGTTCTGTATTCAAAAGAGAAATCGTCTTGCTGTCCGTGCAGCTTATTAAGTGGTCTTCTGTGACTGGGACGGACTCGCATGGCAGTGATTAGGTCATCCATTTAAACTGTTAGTGAACCACCGCTCTTAACTGTTTAATGAAGGTCAGGCAGAGTTTACAGTGTGCGAGTGTCCAGACAAGCTGTCATACACCCCCAGCTGTTCTCTAATAAAGAACAGATTGAGTTTACAGTGTGTGTGTGTGTGTGTGAGAGAGAGAGAGAGAGAGAGAGAGAGAG
>NW_022280119.1:324011-327897 GCF_004355925.1 Anarrhichthys ocellatus
GGGGGGGACAGCTAATGCACACGCACATCCTCACACAAACACACACTAACAGACAGATATTTGCTCAGAGAAATATTTAGCAAATGCTGGAAACTACTAAATATCTCCTCTAATAAATGTTCCCTCGAACTGTTTCAGCCCAACTCACTCTGTGCTTCAGGTTGTACTTGGCATTGACAAACAACCTTTGTTTTGTCCCTCAACAGTCTGAAGATAATAATTCATCTCATACACAGCTAGATAACAGTGCACTTTGAAATGCACATGTAATCTCCTTTATGTGTTTGCATGTTTGTAGAGATGATAATAACTGTGGGAGATGAGATGTGTTGTAGTTTGGAGATGATCCGTTTTGAAAGGGCGTGTGACTTTTCCTCGTGGACACTATTATTGGCATTATTTGAGTCTTGTATCTCCATCCTTAAAAAACAATTCAGGAATTTGATGTGCTTTATTTAGCACATTCTGATCATATTCATTTGGCAGCGTTACAGTATGATGGCAAGTCAACAACGCTATTACCAAGAATAATGGAGGCAGCTGCATGCCTTTACGTTTAACTCTCATTATATATTGTGTGCTAAACACAAGTTAAACTTGTGAAATTAACTGCTTTATGGGAATATTGTAAGTAGACACTGTTCATCAATGTATGTTTTGCACTACAAGATGTGAATGAGCAAAAAGTCTCGTTTGTAAAACTTACATTCTACATCTGATAAATATGAAGCTACATTTATTCATGCAGCTTCAAGTTGTGTACTTCTTTTCAAACTGTGCACTAGTTTAAAAGTTTGTCTGAAGACCTGTGATATTTGAATTGCAATGTGATCTGCATCCAATATGATATCTAAATAATGAGTCTGTGCTCATTGTGTTTATTTTGTCTGCAGTGTTATCAGATGGCTTGTTCATGCACAAAATGCAAATAAAATAAGTGGGTGGGAAGCTGGCATTGTCAACCATACCAAGCAGGTGTAAGGTTACTACATGTGCTACTCTGCAGCCTGGATTTACTCTGCTTTTGACGTGAAAGAGAAAGAAAATATTTTACCAGTTCTCAGCTGAAGATGAAGAAGTCTCTATTTCCAATTCTAAACGTACAAATCTGGAGTGCCTTGGTAAATGCCATACATTGGAATTGGTCTGAACGGGGTGCATAAAGTCAAAGAAGTTGTTGATTTCCACAACACAAGATTCAGCTGAGATAAACATGATTAATTGTTTAATCCTCACCTTTGATTTAAAGTGAAATGGTACGTCCTTTGTTTACTGTACCATGTTGTGTGGACTATGGCATATGATTTGCAGTGGATGGTAGATTAAAGTTTATGATACTACATTGACAAGATGGACACGATTGACAGGAGAGCAGAGAAATACTCAAACTGAAAAATAACGAGCCTGAACAGAGGAAGTACACGGCTGCAGTCGATGACAGAACAATACAAATGAGAAGAGAAGTAGAGCGGTGAGGAAAGGGTTAGAGAAATAAGATAAAATAGTAAATTGAAGTTTAGTAGGAAGGGAAATGAAAGATTATGAACAAATTTCAACACAAATATAACGCATGAAAAAAAAGTGTGAGGTCTGTTAAATGAAACACACACATACACTCACACTTTTGTTCTAAAGGTTTTGGTCATATAGAATAGACAGACTCGTTAAAAGGGGAAAAAGTTTCCATCTACAAGGAGGAAAAAAGAACCATATTGTGCAGCATGACATGTAAATGCACACACACACACACTCTTACTTTCACGGATGGTTACATTACAGAACATGTCCGGTACATGTTAGGACATGTCTTCTGCATGCACCGCTCTGTCCTCTTTTCTCTGTTTTCCCCTTGCTGTGGTGCATTTAGCTTCTGTGATTCCTGCTCTGTGACGATATTCATCATCTCATCAAATATTGGGACAGCAACAACTATTGATTCCCAACGGTTCTTTACTGCAACATGTCTTCACCAAAGAGTCAGTTTTGTAGTTTGTTTGTTGAACTTGATGTACATGCATCTTGAGAAACATTTTGCCATTTTACAAGAATTTGACATTAGTTTGTAGTTGAACCTTAACTGAGTTAATGGAGAAACGCAAAACTAAGTTTGCATATGTAAACAGTAATATGTTTGAAACAGGGCTGCACAATTAATACAAATTTGATGTAAATTGCCATATGGCCTACTTACAGTTTTCATTTACATGAGGCTCAGTATTTGTTAAAGGTGAAATGTGTCAGAATACCCTTTTGAATTAAATATTGTCCTGCTGAAGATATTACTAAGTGTTTGTATATTTTGCTCTTTGTGTGTGTGTGTGCGCGCGCTGACACTTTTCTCTCCATAGCCTCAGTAAATGTCACTCCCGGTCTTCAGCTGAAGAAGCTGTTGAGTGTTGCCTGACTGGATGGCTGTCGCCACATCTGTCACTTTGCAGAAAACCCTATGCCTGATTCCCCTCGACCCACATTGCGTGTGTGTGTGTGTGTGTGTGTGTGTGTGTGTGTGTGTGTGTGTGTGTGTGTTTGTGTTTGTGTTGGTGTGTGTGTTTGTTGCAGAACTCCGCTTTGCTGTCAACCCTCTTGACCAGTAGCTAGACATTAGCGAGTGCTTTACGTTGCTCTTCAGCTTTTCGTTTCTGCAGTAGTAGCTTTAACTGTCATGAGAGATTCATCTGAAATACATCTTCTTGTGCATACCTGCACTCACGCAGCCCACAGAGCTTCTTCGTTGAGAGAGAGAATTCTCATGTAGATTTATTACTGAACAGGTTCCACACATTTAGGTGTATGTATATTCATGAGTATGTACTGTACCTCATCAATTATTGACCTGAACTACAAGTATTTTACATTGTAAATTAGATGGTTTTGAATTTGTTGTGTATTTAATTATGCAACATCTGGGATAACTCAAGTGTTTTGCGACAGATCTTTACCAGTGACCCGTGAGCTCGCCTGATGTGGGTTGAACAAATGTGTCCCCAGAGTCAAAGAGTTTGTATGTCATATTGTTGTTGCTATGTGCAGAGGGAGAGGGATGGGCAGCACATGGCCTCTCTGTTCCTTGGCTTGTTCACTTGGTAAACAAACCACAGTCATTAGTCTAAAGCTTTATTACACAAAATATCTCGGATGTTTACATAAAAATACTAATATTTACATAATAAGATAATGTTTACAGAGCCACTGACCAAATTCATGCCCACAACGTGCAATTACATTTGCAAATTTAAATACAGTTATGCACAAACACAATATATTATAGGGTCACTCACTAACTTAATTAACACACACACACACACACAGAGTGTGTTTGAAGTTCGTCCAGGCCTTCTACAGTAACTAATTCCTTAGACACAAGTGCGTGTGCGCACAAACACACACGCCCACACACACACACACACACGCACACTGGCTAAATGAATTAACAAACACAAACAGGATGCCTGCTGGTGGGTCATGAATATATTACCATAAACACTGACCAGACATATTATTATTTATCAAATTAGTGGCTCCACAAGCGAGTGCATGCACAGACACACACACCCACACACACACGCAGCATGTAAAGAAATTAGGTCAACGGCCATGAATTAGGGAGAGTTAAACCTTATTACGTCTGATTAATAACACAACCATAGCACTGCATGCGTTCCTCTTTGTGATCATACATTTGTGTGTGTGTGTCCACTGCCTCGACTTCTTTGACAGCTGATATTAACCATTACCACCTCAATGACTTTTTAATAGTAACTCATTTCCATATGTAATCTCAATGTTGAGACGAGTGTGTACGTGCGTGCGTGTGTAATGCCCTCAGTGCCCCGCAGTTCTCGGGGTCTCTGAAGCATACAGAAATGAGATCTGCCCCTTATAGCCC
>NW_022280119.1:327997-330691 GCF_004355925.1 Anarrhichthys ocellatus
CCACCCCCCACACACACACACACTCTCTCTGTGTCTCAACCTCCCCGTCCTCTAATCCATCCACCCAATCAGCCATCCATCTTCCCCTCGGCTCAACTCATGTGCTTTTAATGACGTACAGTACAAGTTAATTATCTTGATAGTCGAACACTCTGTCAAATCTCAAGACAGTGTGTATAATCCCAATTTGATAGACATCCCTTGCTTCATACAATGATATCATTTGCAGTAACATACTGAAAGATTTTCTTCTCTTTTTTTTTTTTTTTTTTTTTACATTTCAATAAGCGCTGAAAAGCTTTGATTAATGAGCCGATTGACAGGTGACACTTTTGATAATCAATTAAACCGTGAAGTCATTCATCATGTAGAAAGGCCGAACATTTGCAGGTGACACCCGTCCAAATGTGACGATGTGCTCTATAGTCCCTTTCAACTGAGGGACAGTTGACATTAACAAACCGTTTATCAACAGATGAATTTGACCTATTGTGACAACGGCATTTCTTTACTTCACTCTCCTGTTTGATTGCAGCCATTGCTTATTAAGTGACACTAATGAGAGTATTTTTTTAATGAAAGCATATAACAAGGCCTGTTGATTGCTAAAAAAAAAAAAACCTAATAAGATTAGTCTCACTCCTGAAAGAATCCCGCTCTGTTAAGAGCTCTTGAGAATCTATCCTCCTTATTATCTCCTGTTTGCTATTCGGTATCTATCCTGTCCTGTTGAGGATGGCAGGGACTGGAGCATATCCCAGCATGCACTGGGTGAGAGGCAGGCCCTGATGTGGACAGGCTGCCAGACTGTCACAGGGATAACACATTTAGGACATTTAGAGCATACAGAGAAAACCCATGCTAACTGTGCAACAACGTGGTGCTAATCAGTGGGCCACACTGCCTGCCTTTTAAAATGGGTACACACTACTGAACTATTCATTTCATCTTGGTTTATTTGCCCATTAAACAGCGACTTACTGAAACATCAGGGTACATACTCTCTGAACATCTTTCATGTTGTTGGAGTTCAGCCACGGCAGGAAAGGAAAAGATGTTTGAACCCTTTTACCGCCAAATGTTTGAAAGTACAAGTGGAATCTGTATCTGTACTTCAGCAACACAGGCAACCTTTCTTTATGTTTCCCATGAAAACACATCCAAATATAGACTCATTTAATCTATATTACATAAAGTTACTGCCAAAAACAGTTCCAGTGCATCAGTAATGTATTATCAGCTTGGATCTTTCACTCTAACTCCTCTGAGTTTACAGGAAGTACCCGTGGCTTGCAGCACTATGGGCAGTTAAAGATCTCTTTTTGGTCCCTACAGATCCATTTATTTCTCATATATGCAGCAGTCCATCTGCTTTGGAAGCTTCATAAGGTGCTCCCTCCCTGACAACACACACACACACACACTCAGAAAAGGTGAAACAGGGGATATAACTTCTCTCCCAATTATTCCTTACACATTCATATACGCGAACCGATATGTACAGTACACACACACACTACACGGAGGCCCTCTGCCAATTACTTTTGATGTATCCATACTATATGTCTGACCCATATATGCTATGGCATGTTTTTCTTAAGTACCACATACATTGCATGTGTCAGTATATGCACACGCACACAAGCTTTGATGTATCCAGACATCCCATTTCATGCACAGACGTGCACAGGTCATGTTCAAGTAAGTTCAGAAACTACGTGAAAGTAGGTTAAGGCCGATATGTTGTTGTGTAAGGGGTTGTGTAGGCTGTTCATTAAATCCATGCGTTTGCATGTACATCCACGGGTGTGCATGGGCACAGACGACATGCGTGTGCAATATGTGCACATCAATGTGCATCTATTTAGTGTAAACATGCCTGGGAGGGAATATTTGCATATACAACTGTGTGTTGGGTTAATCCGAGAGGATGATGCTACCTGCCAAGACGCCGACGCGCCACATCAACAGTTGTTGCTCTAAATTAAGCTGCTTAATTATTGCAATTAAACTCTGTGTGTGGTGTTTGTTCATGGGTTAGAGTGTGTAAACGTGTGAGAGTTTGAGTGTCGGGGACCAAAGGAGGACTTGTGTGTATGTGTTTATGAATGTGTCACTGCTTGTGTTTGTGTAAAAAAATGTTTTCTCCCTTTATGCCTGTGGATCAAAGCAGCAACACATTTGACTCGGAGCTGTTGAATACAAATCTAAAGAAAAATGGTAATCTTTGAATTGTTTCTTTATATTGGACAACCTCTCTTTATTTTTTTGTCAGCTGATGTCAGTCATATGTCGTGCAGGGGTTGATAGTATTCGCAATGAAAAGAACCAGTGTAAACCGTGTTCTAGTTAAACTCCATCATCTCAGTAAACCTGTAAATGCTAATTGTTGGAAATGTAGCAACATTTGTTTTGCGCTGCCTAATCACATGGAAACGTGCAGCTGACAGACTAAACAGGAAAAGTATCACACATCAGGGGAAATGAGAAGTAGTAAATTAAAGTGGTTTTCATTTGACAATTCAGAATAAGCACTACCAGATCCATTTGGTGGTCATGTGATATTGACAATGGTAAATGATTAATTGATTTCTTTATAAAATAAGTAGTTATTCCAGCACATTGAGAAATTATTCAAATGCCGTGCACTATTTTTGTTTCACTCTTTTTCTTCCAACAAACCTGCTCTAGTTT
>NW_022280119.1:345691-351787 GCF_004355925.1 Anarrhichthys ocellatus
GTGTGTGTGTGTGTGTGTGTGTGTGTGTGTGTGTGTGTGTGTGTGTGAATGCAGTTAGGTGCTACTTATTCTTGGTTTGCCTCAAATGTTGGCTTGACTGTAATCCTTTCTGTCTGCGGGTTTGCACCTTTGGGAATCCATCTGTGTTTGTGTGTGTTGTTATAATGCACTTATATAAGGGTAGGTTAAAGTATGTGCCATAAACCAGTGTTGACAGTGCAATACTTTATAAGTTATTTCTCTTTAAGCTAATTGGAATTGATGCACACCATGAAGCTGCAACTTCAAAACAATTTCAAATGTCAAAACATCACAAATATCAAGTGAAACGAGCATTCCCCAACAACCATTACTAGACTTCAGTTTGTCATTTCTGCACCACACATAGAATAAGTACAAAACAGTTTTAATATTAGCATTTCCAGAGGCACCACAACACATGTATAGGCAGTTATTAGCAACAGAAACAGAGAAATCCTCATCCAGAACAATCAGCAGTTACCCCCTCCATCAGTTTAGAGGGGGTCGGTCACAATTTGTATTTTTATTTTTTATCCACAGTCCACCTACAACACAAGTACAAGTAGGGGATGGAACCCACACATAGAACACCTGCTTTTCTGTGAGTCAGTAGTAACTGATGAACAGGAAAGGAATGACGGAGCAGAGACAAATGGACCAAATCATCATATGGAATATTGCAGAGGAATTAAGAAGGGAGTGAAAGGGTGCTATTCATCATTGAGGCTGCTCGGAGCCAAACCATCTTCATCTGCTCTCGTTCTCTCTCGCTCTTTCCATATGTTTTTTTCAGCCATATCTGATTCTAGGGGGTAGATATTGGATCCTTTGAGCTAAGCCAGTTAATATATGTCCTTTCTGCTTTATGCGTTTATCTGAGCCGATCAGTCAGAGATGAAGAGATTGTCTGTTTGTGTGAATGGGAGAGAGAGGGGCCCGTAAGGGGAAGGTGGCAAAGATAGCGAGAAACAATATTCTACTGCTTTACACTGTCACGGCTGATAAAAAAAAAATAAAGAAAAGACTGCTTGCGCTTATTCTTGATTGATTTGTTTAAGCTGGTTGAATCCGATATTAAAGCAGCACTCTAATTTTTGCCACCGGGCATTGCAGAGCGATATCTTCAACACAGCATCATTTTCACACTTCAGACTCACTAAACTGTCTGTCAGCAGCAGTCAAACATTGAGAAGGCCTCAACTCCACAGGGATCGGTGACGAGAGAGATTGATATCAGTGTACTGTATAATCATTGGAGGACGGGGTTCTCTCTGTCAGAGATAAAGACAAATGGCTTCTGTGAATGAAAAGTCCTCCCCTTATAGATAAATCCCAAGTTGCCATCAGCAGTGCCCTGCAACTCAAACGAGCATGCCATCTGTTGAGACCCCATTCACCCTCGCAACACACACACACATGATTGCACGCTCACAATCTGTGGGCTCCGCTGCAGTCATTGGGGAGTTAACATGGTCAGTGAACCTAATGAGACTGGAACAGTATACTATAGATAATAACACTGGACAAGGATATATATAGAGGGAAGGCAGGGCAAAGTAAACTCAATGAGCTTTGGATCAAAACATACTTAACACTGAGAAAATAGAAAAAGTGAATATACTTTTTTTTTCGTTGAGCAGGTCAGAGAATGCGGAATCAAAAGCTTTGAGTACGGCCTTATCGTAATGTACATATTGTAACATAATTGCACATAATTATCATCAATCACACCTCGCTGGTAGCTAATAGACATGTATAATAAGGATGGAGTTCCATATTACCACACCAGGTCTTATTTTACCCTCGGTGTACTTGGATAAAATATCACCTATTTTGTTAATGATAAGTGCAGACTTCCATATTTGAAGTGCTCACTTTAGGGCTTATAGCACAATGTTTCAATGGTAAAAAGGTTGCACTTCAATCAATGTTTTGAAAATGCACATGCAAATAAAAAGTAAAGGGAGCTACAGTATACGGCTGAAACCACACAGACCATTGTTTTGTGGTTTGTGGACTCTAAAAGGCTTTGCTCAAGAATTGTAAAGTTCACTCAATAAATCATTACACTGAGAAAAGTAGAAGAACTTAAAAAGAACACAATTGCACATACGCACTTTTTTACAGATGAAAGCATTTACAGTAAAAACACATCCATTTTTCTTTCACTCAATTTCTATCTCTCTCACACACACACACACACAGCAAGCTGATTCCTGTCCCCAATCAAGCTCCATTTTCAAACCAAATTAATTCTTTCTAATTTGGATTTTCTAGTGGCCACCCCCTGTGGTGCGCTGCAACTGAGGTAAGTGTGTGTGTGTGTGTGTGTGTGTGTGTGTGTGTGCGTGTGCGCACACATTCATATGCTTTCGTGTGTGTGTATGAAGTAGGGAACATTCTACAATAGATCTTAATTGAGAGGACGGACTGCAATCAGCATGTTCTTGTAGGAAATCATTAAATCATTTCTTCCTCCCCTCTCCTTTTCTCTTTCTCTTTCTCGTGGTGATTAGCATGGTAATGATAGCATCCTGATTACGTCCATCACAAAGATCTGACATCTGTGGTCTCTCCAGTTGTTATACTGAGGAAATGAAAGAACTGGCAACACAACGCATGCATAACCTATTCACTAAATAACCTAAATGGTGTACATTTCTGATTAAACTGAAGTTATTGATCTTCATTATCTGTGCATGACTACTTTGAGTGAAAAATATATAATTTTGCTGTAGTGTGTTATATGTAAACACATGGAAATGGAGGAAATGCAGCTTTTTAATATCTCATCATCATGATGAGTGTTTGTTTTTTCACTTCATAACTTCAAAACACGTCTCCTGGAAAACAGTCAACGTCTGATGGAGCAATTTTCCTTAAAGTCAATGAGTCGACCTGCTTTCTGTATTATAGAAACTGCAGCATGCACTGTGACAACAGAGAGGTATCTAGTGGCCAGGAAGGTTTTATTATTATTATTTTATTAATATAGACCTCACTTTTTTGATCCGAGATGTGGAGCTGCATGCTTCAGTAAAAGCTCTTGACTTGTCAGACATAAAGAACACCTTCTAGTTCAGCCTCCACTCATTAGACTTTGGATCCAGTGGGCACACAATGAATTCTCACAGAGGCTTTTCTTTTATCTCTCCAACACAAGAGACATAGCAAATACGAGAGAGAAGCAATGTGTAGAAGCTCAGGAGAGAAGAGTCAATGAATAGGCAGGACAGTCAATGGAGCCTTCGTTTTATTCAAACCCAGCCGCTATCGTTCATCACTGAGACTCTTCTTTCTGTTTGCACTGACTAAACATTAGTCACATAAAATACCTACAAAGTTTAATTCTTTTAATTTCTGCCCTAAGATTTAAAACTGCCGTGGCTAACGGAGAGCTCTTCTACAGAATGCAGTTATTTATCAAACATGGTGCTTTCTCATTAGCTTTCTCTGCACTTCTATATGATGCAGGTTGTTAGTAGAAAGTCTGTGCCTTGCAACATCTGTATTTTTAGATTAACAATTAAAGTGGCCCTCTCTGTGTCCAAAACTAGTTGAGTGATTGAGGAAAATGGCTTTTACTCTTTCTGTTTTCACTCATTTTATTTTAACAGATGAGCAACAGTTGTTAAGACTCAGACTTCCATATGTAACATGTAGACAAACTCACATGTACAGTGTGCACCCCTATTGTCTTTCCTCCATGATAAGAATCATCTCTCCCGTGATATAGTTTTTTGTTCTTGTCTCCCCATCTCACTATTTTCTCTCTCTCTCTCTCCTCTGTGCCTCATTAGGAGATGGCTAAGATATTGAATCACCCGCGCGTCTATGCCTTCCTTCATGTTCCCGTGCAATCGGCCTCAGACAGCGTCCTGATGGACATGAAGAGAGAGTATTGCATCGATGACTTCAAAAAAGTGGTGGACACACTCAAAGAGAGGTAAGACACGGTGTGGAGTCCTAATGGGGCTCATAATGCTGCAGCGTCTCCCGATGACACCGTGTTGTTCTTCTCTCACTTCTTTCATTCAGCATACCTTGTTGAATAACCTTTAAAAAAAGTCAAATTACTACACCATGAGTGTCTATATATATATATATATATATATATATATATATATATATATGTGTGTGTGACTACATCGATGAACTTTAAAATAGCGATGAGTGGGCTCCTGTATGTCCGAGGTGTCGTGACATCTCAGAGGTGTTTATTTGGAGAATTTTTCTCTCTCTCTGACCAGCATTGCTCTCTTTTATTCTCTCTCTGGCTCACTTCGAGTCTCATACGGGTGAAACTACATATGAGGGAATGTTTAATTTGAATTGTGCACGAATCTTTGTGGTTGTAACTGTATATCTGTCAATTTGATACAGTGATCCTTATATTGCCACTGCTGTCAGGTGTATGTCACATAAAGCAAATGCAAGCTATGAAAACAAGCTTACCTTTTAGCTGCACAAAAGTTTAAAGACTCGAGTGATGTGTGTTTTTCTCTTTGGCTGCAGTCTTTCCCTCTTTATGTCACTTCTCATTCATCAGGGCACTACTTTGCAAGGTTACATATTTCAAACATGGACTTAATAGACTCATTGAAAGAGAGCTGACTGCACAACTCTTTGAATATTTCAGCCTTGACTCCTGACTCGCTTTGTGTTTGAGCTGTGTTCTTCCAAAAAACATACACACGTGCCGCGAAACGTGCGCATTCCTGATATGGATTCAAGAAAAACTGGAACATGAACATATAATGCATGGATCCGACCTGTGACATGGCACAAAAGAGAAGGAATGATGCAAACTTAATCTTTTACTGTATGAAAGATAATCTGACATGGAATTTGAGAATGAATAATTATGGCAGTGCACGTGAGGGTTGGTGAGTGAATATAGAATTGATGCTCCGATGATACGCTATGAAGAGGTTCATATTAAAATGAGATTCAATGCCTTGAATTTCTAGGTATTATTGTGTGATTTAGAAGAAAGATCTAGATGTATGCAATGGTGTGTGTATATATAAGCATGTAATTGCTTTTGCCAGATGATAATCTCTTATTTTTAAGAAAGTAATCCCTTTTTTTTCTCCTGGATATAAATGACAATTCATGTTTTGAGATTAATTCAGTATAAGGTATTTGTGCTACATTTGATTATATATGTCAGAGATTTACAGACAGTGAGGGAGACCGAGTAAGTCTGGACATGGACTCACTCTCATCAATGTCCAGATAATCATGAGAGACTTATTCAGCCCAATGGGTACTGGTTAATAATCCAGTGTGCACTTTTCTCTGTTGAATTATGTTGCTGTATATATATATGTTGACATATTTGTCTTTTTGATGTTGCAGATTAAAGTCATTTTGTTAACACAGTGTGCTGTAAGAAGATGAAATGTACTGCAGCAATCAATAGATTTCATGGAACTGCTTCATGCAGGTCAACAGTCAAGCCATAGGCTTAAATATCCAACGTACATCTGGGTGAACAGGACTTGTATCCAGGTCACTGTGGAGCTATCTACAGTTAAAGCCTTGTGCATTTACCTAAATGGACAGTGAGTGTGTGTGTGGTATTTGTGCATCTGTCACTCTGTGGGTCACTATGTCTCTTTAGATCACTCACACACACTTTTCTCTGTTTCTCGTATCTCCCCCCCCCCCCCCCCCCCCCCCCGGCACTGTATAGAAACCCACCAACCCGAACACAAGCTGTTAGCTTGAAATCCGGCTCTGTTCAAGTTGTGCTGTTAAACAATTCAGCAAAAGCCCATGCACAATGTAAATGTTAGGTCCAGTTTGTTAATGGTAGATACGTTAATAACTTGAAGTGAGTATGGAAGTGATGAATCACAATGAAAATGTTACATATAGCATGCTTAAGCTTTATAATCCTATTTTCCTCTTTGGATTTTATAAGCAAGGGTTTCTTGTTTCTAACAGACGATTTACACTCGCTTTTCTCTCTCCATCTGTCATCTTTTCTGTTCTAGTCTGTTTTTCATTTTCAGGTCTCTCTGTGTGTGTGTGTGTGTGTGTGTGTGTGTGTGTGTGTGTGTGTGTGTG
>NW_022280119.1:351797-353795 GCF_004355925.1 Anarrhichthys ocellatus
GTGTGTGTGTGTGTGTGTGTGTGTGTGTGTGTGTGTGTGTGTGTGTGAGAGACAGGTCCGTGAATTGGAATCGTGCCCGTCTATCTTCCTCTCAGAACTCAAGTATATCTTTTGGCACTGAAGGCTCCTGATTGGGCGCAGTGTGCGGTCATTTCTTCCACCAGAGTTGTAGGCTTCACCATTACTTTAAATCTTTCCTTTTAAGCTCCTTCTGAAGGGGTCTGGAGTTGAGGACTGATACCGTTGTGCTTGCTTTAACACTGACTTAGATGCTTATCATCGTGTGTGTGCGTGGACGCGGCATTGCTTTTTAGGCTTTTTACTGTTTAGCCTGGAGTCTCTATCCCTGTCTCCACTTGTTTTTTTTCAGTGTTCAATGGAAATTTAAACACAGTGACAATCTTAACAGATTCTGGCAAATGGTCATGGGAGACACACACACACACACACACACACACACACACAAGCTCGCCACATGCAGGGTAGCACGTCATGAGATCTTGTTTACATAAACTGTCTGGCTACCCTTTTGTGTGAGTCTTTGTATATGTGTGTGCGAGGTTACTCAATTTCTGGCTTCTGTTATTTAAACACACACATTCAAACACACACGGGTGATGTCAGTCGTGCGAAATCAATACCAGTGCACATTCAGTGGTCTGACCCATTTGGCTGCAGCTGTAATGGCCGGGTTGCAGTCCAGGGTCTGGGAGAGAGGCCAGGGCATCGGACAAGCCAAAAAACACACCCACTCTGTGTGTGTGTGTGTGTGTGTGTGTGTGTGTGTGTGTGTGTGTGTGTGAGAGAGAGAGAGATAGTGTCTGTGAAATTCAAAGTAGCAGTCTTATTTGTTGAGGGAAGCCTTTTTTAATCCAGGCTATTTCAGAAACATTTAACAGATGATAGAGACAGATAAAGACAAAGAGGCAACGAGAAACCCCGGCGAGGCACGTTTGTTTGTTTTTAAATGCCAAAATGAAACTATTTATCAGAGTCAAAAGCTGTAAAAACAGACATTATCAAACCCAAGTTGAAGCCTTAAGTTATATTATATTATAAAATCACTTTTTTCTACATATTCTACATGTTCTACATACACATCCCACATGTGTCATTTTATGTGTCATAACCAGTAAATTCTCTGCTGGCCAAAAGTCACGTGACAAAAACTGAAACTTCGACTGCTTAACACAGAGCAGACGGGAGAGGACAAGATATGTTGTAAATATGTCAATAGCACGTGGAGCCTCATTTTTTGTTCAGTATTGGCAACACGTTGGATAGATACTTTCCATTGTTTATCCATTTTTTTGTCAAAGAAATTATCAAAGAAAATTACCTTGCACTTTTTTTCTTTCATCTTTTTCACAATTTATAGCATTTCATGCTGCACACAAGACATTTGAGTTGTGTTCCATAGATGTGCAGGACTTATTATATATTGACATGTACTGCAGTGACAAACTGTAACAAGTGAATTAGTATTGTTTGCCACCTCGCCTACAAGTTTGATAACTTTTGAGCAAGAACTAACCTTTTCAGTGGACTTGACAGATTGCTGAATGTGGTTTTAACATAATTGGTTAATAACAGATATTTGTATCCTTTGCCAACGTTCTGCTGATTTATAGCAATATAAATTGATAGACTCGCTTACTGGTGATTATTATCATCGCGTCCAACGATTTGTCTCCTTCGCTGAAACTCTGAACAAACTTTTCCACTGCTGTTCTCTCCTTCAGCCACAAGCTGCATTGGCCTGTTTCTAACTTTTGATGTTTTTCTTGTTTTCTTTCAAACCTTTAACTTGTAATAGAAGACCCCACACCATGCTCTATCTGTGTGTGTGTGTGTGTGTGCGTGTGTGTGTGTGTGTTATTAAGTGTTTTTACTGATTCACTCTTCTTGTCAAACTGGTGCACTCATGCAAACCGGAACAACTCAAGGTGAAGTGTGTGTGTGTGTGTGTGTGTGTGTGTGTGTGTGTGTGTGTGTGTG
>NW_022280119.1:353805-381148 GCF_004355925.1 Anarrhichthys ocellatus
TGTGTGTGTGTGTGTGTGTGTGTGTGTGTGTGTGTGTGTGTGTGTGTAAGTGAGAGAGAGAGAGAGAGAGAGAGAGAGAGACACACAGACAGACTCACAGGTGGCTGTTAATGTAGATTCTCACAGTTGGTCCTTTGTTGAGCCATGTTAAGTTTACCTCTTAGAATGCAACAGACAGGAACCTTGTGCAGGTTTGTGTGAGGTCAGAGCTTATCTGACACACACACACACACACACACACACACACGCACACACACAGGAGAAGACAAATGTATTTCTCTTCACAAACAGCTTAATGCCACCAACACTGCAGAGGTCATGGAGGTTCAAACGCCTCTGGCCTTCCTTATCAGAGAGAACCAGTGTACACACACACACACACACACACATCAGACCTCCCTTCTTGACATCCTTCATGGATCTTCAACTCCATTATAAACTCAAGGCAAAAGTTATTGAGTCATTTTATAAAGGTATGTTGGTAGCCTTTTCTTTATTTTGTTTTCTGCAGGCAGATATTTTGTGTAATTAAAAAAATAAATGTTTTTTCGGTGAAGCAGTAAATATTACCATTACAACAATCAAAGCCACAATTGTTCCATCGAAACAACTGGAAAGGATTACAGCATGAAACCTCGCCATGCTCTTCTATAGAACAATGCCGCAACGTTCCAGCAGTGGAAAGTCAACCAAATCTACGACACGGTAATTAAGTATTTACAGTATTTGCAGTTTCCCGGGAGACAATCAAACACTGCACTCTGGGGAGAAAAGAGTTCATTTTTCACACTGATGACCAGACGACAGCTTGTTCGAACAGTTTGATTCGTCCCACGCTTCAACATGCAGAGAGTTTAAAGGTCAATGGCAAACCAAGGCTTCTCTGACCCTTATTGAAGTACGTGTAGATGCACTGGTGGAAGAAAATCAATTCTGTGTTGCTGAAGATTGTGGTCATTATGAAAGACAGACTGGTTTGTTCATACCGTGAATGTGCTGGGGAACAATGCAAACACTACTGCAACAACACAAACTGCTGTTGGTATGAATTGATGAAGTTTAAATCGGGGCACATGCCGTGTCTGAACATTGTCGACTCTCTACACACACTGCTCCAGTCTATTCATTCTCTCATGCCGGGTTTATGACATTATTTTAATAGTGTGTATAATTTCATTGTTCTCTGCTTTGATATTTATCTTAATTCACACTGCAAGTACTTATTCTAAAGCTATCCATATCCTAGTAGAAGAATTGCATTAAATATACCCTTTGACTGACATAACTCATTCTTCCTAGTTGTTATAACTAACATTGTTTCCTGCAATGCATAATTCGAACAATCAGTATGATAATTATTTCATTAAAACGGTTAATTTGTCCTCGTCTGCCAGCACGGAGCATATTTTGTACACCCCTTTCTCTCTGCTTCTATCAATTAATATCACATAATGAAGTACAGTCTTTATGCAATGATGTATGGAGCAAATCCTGTTATGGTGGAATAAGGCTGTTACAGAGGGAGCCAACGTGGCCAGCGGATTGTTTCGTAGTTTGCCCATAACATCTGGGCTGATGTTCCCTCAACTACTCTCGAGGATTAAGTGTCAACTCGCTGGGGCCAGACATGAAACGCCGGGAAAAAGAATAGTAATGCATCTGCGGGTTGGGGATTGGTGCTGCATATGTGCAGAGGAGCAGAATCTGGCAATGATAATGTTGAACTTCAGGGTTAGTCGGGTTTAGCAGAAGGGGGGAGGGTGTGTAAGCCATCGTGTTAACAGAGAGGGATAGATGAAGGGGTCTGTGGTCTCCCTCGGGGTGGTAGGGTTGTTTCTCTGGAGGTTATTTGTTACTGACCTCTGAAAGCCCTTTCACTCTCAGGCCACAGAGGGCCTTCTTCCAAGAAGACACATGCAAGAGGGAGAGCAAGAATAATGCTGTGAAGCCAAAACTAGAGAGGAAAGCAGCGCTCCATTATTCACTTTATTTTTGAAGTTTATGACATTGTGAGGGCATGTGCAGCTGTGGAGTGTTTACAGTTCTGGTCCCAAAGGAATGAGGGTTTGGGAAGGTCAGCAGGTGATTAATTTGAGTGATCTCAGCAGCTGACCGGTACAATGACCCTTGACCTCCAACATAACCTATGGGAGTCCAGCATTCCCTCTTCAACCTCCATGTGGTCATCGCTCGGCTGTGTTTAATTCAATTGCTTCATCGTCTTAGCTGTTGAAATATGAACAATATTTTGATATGGTTTCATGAGCTGTGTACTGCTTAAAACAAATGACTCCGACCTTTAACATAACTTGACTAATAATTTGACTTATTTTTCTGCAAGTCAAAACATTTTCATAGATGCACCTGATTACATTTAAACATCAACAAAATATTTTGACAGGTTTTGTGGCGTGTTGTTTCAATCGCTACAAAAAGACGTCAAAGAAAGAGCTGTAAGGTGAATAACGTCTCTTTTCTCTCGCCCAAAAATCATTTTATTCTAAAGCTACCAGAGAGCCGTGTCTCTGGCTGCTCTCTTGATTTTCAGCACATTATAAGTCTATTTTACGAGCTGTAAAGTGAAATGAACATTTTATCTCTTCACACATTTTTTAAAATGTGCAACTGGTCAAACGTCTTGGTAATTAATAGAGCTAATATTCATACTTTGTATTCACAAAATGGATTACACTAAGCTACGCTTTCTGTACTCCGACACACCAAACTCTGCCCTGGCAGCGCTACATAGCACTCAGTCAGCGGCTACCGTCCATAGCGCTTCCACTCAATACTGGACCAATTTCCGATTGTGTTGCATACTAATCATGAGAAAAATACCAAAGTTACCCATAAATGAAGAACTTGTCCTATTGAATTTGTCTGGTCATGGCCGTACCACATAGTCCTGTGGTTTAAGGTGGGAGACAGCCATGTGTCTCTTTTAGAGGTGGCAGAACTAATATTCATCTCCAATCTCAAAGCAATAAAACAAAAGACGATACACAATATTGTATTCAGAGCAAAAAAAAAGTAGCTTATTTGTAGACACTCTAAAGACTTGTATAAGTGACTAAATGGTTTATTAATCACATTGCATTAGGTGAAGGTTATCCTTCTTGGTGTGACCATGAGAATCAGACAGATGCTTCCTTTAGCATAGTTCAATATCTGATTCACAAAACCTTCGTCAATCGATTGCTTCGGCTTCCTGGTATCAAGGGCCCCTTAAATGGTGGTAGTGTGTTGCAATGTCCTATGTGTTGGACGAGTGGCGCTGTGACTGTTGATGATCAACTTTCTGTCTGTGTGCGTATCTCCGTCTCTCTTGAGTGTAGCAACTGTTTCTCCAAACAGCTCCAAGACCGTTGTTTGTGTTCTGTCTCTGTGTGTGTGTGTGTGTGTGTGTGCGTGTGTGTGTTAGTCATCTCTATGAGTCACGAGGAGAGACAGGGTTATAGCAAACCTCCCTGGGTTATGGCAGGACACATGCATCAGTAGCGTGACTGCGCCGTGTCTGTGTGCAGATTGGAGCCAGTCTCTCGCTTTGTTGTTGCTCGTTTGTTGTTGAAGACGCACTGTAGTTAGTTCACACTCATGCACTTAAAGGTTTAAGGTATCAGCCAGGGCTAATGTTTCACTGGAATAGTTAGTGGGAGGGGCGGCAGCTGCCTTGAGGCATTGGGGGGAAAAAACAAAAAGCAATAAAAAACCAAAAGAAAAGAGAGGGAAAGAATTGAGAGGCGGGAAGAGAGAGAGGCGAGCGAGACAGGTTTGCCGCGTAAACCTGCCGCAATGTTGGGACTTCCCAACCTATCACCCCTGCTTTCTCGTCTGCTTTCCCTCCAGCTGATCATTCAGAAAGTAAAGTAAATGTAGCAGTGAACGGTTTCTCTGTCTATATATCTAAACCCTAATGTAGCCACGCATCTAGAATAAGAAAAGCCAAGTTTAGTCATCGCATGCAAAGGGAACGTCTCTCACACATAAACTCCCCAGTAAGCTGCTCCATTGGATTTCCAAGTTCTCAGCTCCACATTTACCTCGAGTTATCCGCCTCCACTTCTAATTGGCCCCTTGTACACAGAGATTCTCTAGTTGTGCCGTAATGAAGATCTGCCACTACACCTGCTTATTTTATGTTATTTTAGATAACTTGCTGGCATTACGGGACAAAAAGTAACGTGACGTGTCACACAACAGCGTCCAGTGTGCATGTGATCCCGCTCGATGGTTGTCCATTTTACAAAGACATCCATTTGGCACTCTTACTACCCACCGCTTCCTGCTTAACAGTGGAACAACTCTGTCCCATCATTCCCTGTCAGGACCTTTTATACAGAGCGGCGATGTGGAGTACCGGTGCAACATTCCAGCCTTCTTCACACAGGCTGTGTGAAGAAGGCTTTTAATTAATGGAGAAAATGTGTTATCTCCCATGAGCTATGGATTTAAGGAATCCAAAGGGCAAACATCTCTGCGGGAATACAAAATATACAAGTGTGTGTTCGTTGAAAAATGTAAGGTTTGTAAAAATAAAACATAAAACATCCGTTTAAAAAGAGATACGGACATGCATTGACTGTGCAGCGCAGGTATTCATACGACATGTTGTCCCACCACGTCAGAAATCACAACTGTTAATAGTTGTTTCCAAACGGGACGTAAAGTGAAAGTCCAGCTGTCACAGAGAGGTGGGAGACTCGATATCATTTTAATAATGGGGAAAACAACACATTTTCAGACGATATTTCTTGGAAGACATTCATAGTTTTGTGCACGTTTGTACATGTAAAAAGTGACGGAAACAGTTGTGTCTACTTCCTCCCCACCACACAGCTGACCAATCACGGTGACAAATGGCAAGTAGGTGTCACCCCTTAAAAGCTACGTCCATGTTTTATTGTGAACGTGAGAAAAGTCACACTGATAAAGCCTTTTGTTGTTGTCTAACAATGTGCAAAGTGGATGTGTGTATTACGTATACATCTCACAAATCAACTGGCCAGGAACAGCAGTGCGAAGCCTCTGGTTCTGCTAACCTTTTTTCCTGCGATCAGGAAACTGATTATATGTCGACTCTTGAAGCATTTAGTAACAGATGATGTCTGCAGGTCCACAATATACTTGATTGTCTATATTTCTGTAGTCCAGCCCCCTGTCACACACATACAACTAAAGCAACACTGAGTTTTCCACCAGTTGCAATCTACCTGTTTAAGGGTTACTCTGTTGTGAATAATAAACAAATATGAACAAGATTTCCCTCCAGATAGTTATGGGAATAGCACGTATCAGCGTCTGCTTGTTTATGCTGTTCCTTTCCGCTGCCTGTTTGTTTGTGTGTGGAAGTGATTTAATCCAGGAAGGAGAGACGGAGGGAGAGAGCCTTCCTGCCTACATACCTGGCTGTATGTGCCAGAAAGTCTAGCGCTGTCGATGGGCTCCGTTTAAACAAAAGGGAAGCACGAGTCATTACCTTCACAGCAAGTTGACACTGAGGTGTGGGTGTGTGTGTGTGTGTGTGTGTGTGTGTGTGCGTGTGTGCACTTTAGAAGGAGAAACGGCTTGTGGATAATGACTCTTGGCAGTTTCAAACACATCTCTGTTTTATTGACACTCTGGATTACCACATTTCCTTTCCACAAGCCACACACACACACACACACACACACAGGATATGTACAGCTTCACTATAATTACAGGAGTTAAGCTTTCCTTCATTAAGTAGTGTTAATTTATTATTAAGTCTCCCAGACCACAGAAGCTATCCTTCCTGTCTTTAGAAAGATTAGAACACACACACACACACACACACACACACTCTCGCAAATGCAGGACCATTACTGCTCTGATGGTAGAGATATTCTGATACCGATTCAGATACCAGCATTTGCATACTGGCCAATACCAAGTACTGATCCGATACCAGTGCTTTAAAAACAAACGATCTGACGTGCATCTTCAAAACATGTCGGAGCAGCAGTGAAACTCGATGCCTGCCGGTGGCCTCAAAGAGCAGGTGGCAAAACAATCCAACCCATAAACACACCCCGCCAGAATAAATCAGAAAGAACAAGCTGTTTCTCCCTTGAACTTTATCCCCATAATACTTTTCTGACCCCGTTCAATTTAAAGTGAAAAACACTGCTGACATTGTTGAAAAGATGGTATTATTCGCTCCAGGTTCTTGCTCATTATCAGCTTATCTTTTTCATGACAAATGAGAAGTTGGTCAAACATCACAGAAGTGGTCAGTCAATATTGTCTCTTCCTAACTGACGATAGTTTATCATCGTCGCTGTTATCAATGAAATGCTTTAATGTTGCTTTGCCTCACGAGCTTCAAGGTTATCTGTGCTCCATGTTTGACTTACCACAGTTTCCTCACTTGTTACACATTTTCTCTGTTTGCTTAATTTTTTTCCATAAATCAAATCATATTTGTAGATTAGTGTGGGAAAGCAGATTGACTTGTTTCCACACAAGCAAACTCCACCAAGTACAAACTGAAACTGTGTGAGTTTAACTTTTCCTTGAGACTCGGACTGTTGATCTGATATTGTTCAGTTCTTCAGGTTATTCTACCTCTGACTTCAAAACTTCAGTGAATCTTGTTCAATCAAGGTTTTGTTTGTTTTATGGGTCATAAATTAAATGTGGCTTCATCAAACATACAGAAAAAATAACATATCGTGTTGCATCTAAAAGTTGAGTTGAGTTGTTATCACGTTGTCATATCATTTATCAGCTCATTTATGCTACAAATGAACAACAATAACACATGTCGCTCGCTACCCGTTCAGTCCTGCACACCTGTGGTTTAACACGGTCATGCACCCCATATTGTCCAGGAAGAGAACTAGTTTACGTTAGCTGTTAGCATCCGGCTGACAGCACAGTCCTGCTTGGCTGAATAACATTATGTTACGTTCATGGTCTGTTCCGTAACAATTGGTATTGGGTGAATTATAACTTCATCATGATGTGTTCAAATGCGATCTTTGAAAATGTAGGTTTTGGCAAGAAGCTACAGTTGTTTAAAGGAGACGTTTTACTTCAATATGAAATAGATGGTAGAGAGGGAATTATGACCCGTTTAGCTTCCTAACACCAGCTCTAAGCGGTTTATATTATATAATTAGAACTGCTAATGACAAGATGTTTTTTTTAATCAAAGCACATTTAACAACCCCAACTATTATATACCCTAACTATAGATAAATTACCACTATAGATGACAATAACAAAGTAAAAGGATTCTGGATGGTTCCAGGACGGTGATGAAAAAAGCTATACGTGTGTACATATATGTGTGTGTACTTATATTTACATATATGTCTATGTGTGTATATACGTGTCTATACACACACATCTATATGTATGTGTGTGTGTGTGTGTGTGTTTAACTGGTATCGGATCGACACTGGGTATGTGCCAATTCAGGTACCGGAATAATTATAGGGAAGGAAAAAATCATGTCGGAAAAAACCTTTATCTAAAAGCAACCAGAGATTGGTTATATGTTTGATTAGAAAGCCTGTAGTACGTGTAGGTGTTGGCTGCACACACACACACACACAGAGGTTGGACTAAGAATGCTCACACCAACATCTAAATAGGTATGTCTGCATGGTTGGGAGTACGGTTGTGTGGCGGTACAATGTGAACAACCTCTCGCGAGCATGTAACGAGGCAGTAAAGTGTTAACTTTCCGTGTCCCTGTGCACACAGCTCGAGCTACATGTAAGAACACGGTCATGTTTCAACATCTGACTCAGCTTTCTGTCCCTCCGTCACATAATATTTCTCTTGCTCACTGTTTGACTCATCCTGCCTTCAAAAGCTCAATTTTGACCCCACAGTTTCAATCCCAGTTGATGGACTATCATCCGTTTGTCACTGGCGGCAAGCTTCTGTGTTGTGGGTGTGTGTTTCTAAATTCCTGTACACTGTTGTCTACAGCGAGGGAAATTTGCCGCCAAAATAGTGAGCTTGAAGGTTAAGTAATGTTTAGCAGTGTTAGTGATTAAACCCTGAGGAATGCCCTCTTACCCCATATCATTTCAGTTCATCTACTATTAGTGTCCCTTGGGTTTTATATGAATTATATTCATGGTCAGCTCTGTAACCCAAGGCATTAACAGCTATTGCAAACATTTACTGTCCTACCTTAATACACTATTTACAGTTTGCTATCATATACTCATGTACAAAAAATAACTATACATTTTTTGAGCTCCTATTTGTTACAACAGAGCCTCGCGTTGCATGAGCAATCTTGCTTCTGGTGTGCTTGCACATAGTCTTTCAAGGAGCAATAATAGAACGCATAGGAAACACTGGCTACAATGATAATGGTTGTCCTTATTCATTTTCTTTTAAAATGACTTTCATTGTTTACATGCAGTCACTCAGCTTGTTTACTAAAATTCTCATTTATGTTTTTTGGTGATTAGTCAATGAATGAGAAATGTAAAAATCTCATGTAGATTTGTTTACCTTATCTAGTTTATGGTAAAGTGGATACAACACTTAAATTCCCTTTATTGGCCAGATAGTCATCTCAATGTCGGAGTGATTGTCCTGTCGGATGTATCAAAGATCATTTTACTGGAGGAATCACACATCAAAGGGGCACTAATTGATTTCACAGGTTCTTCCTCACTCGAATGAAAAGCTCATATGATGCTGTTCTTGGGCTCTAGAGACTGTCAGCTTAGTGATTCATAAAATGGTTAGTTAGTTAAAAATAATTAGTCAGTTAATCACCTGTCTTATGCAAAACTACCAACGTCACCCTGGTTTTCTATTGCTGCTGCTCTGCAGAAGTCTTTTTTAGCCGTACCTGTATCCAACATTGATAAAGACTCATAACTGACCTGCTAGCCAAGCAAATGTAGCCTCCCTGTCAACAGGAGCAGCAGCTTCAGCATGTTAGCCCAACAGTCACCAAACACTTAACTACGAAACATTTTCAATATTTGTCATTTTTTGAGAATTACAGAACAGTAGCTCCTTGTTTTAGCAATTTATGTAATGAGCAACATTTCTATTCTGCCGCAGGTGAGCAGCTTGATAGAGAAAGCACAAAAGAGCCGGGACTCAAAGCGAGATGAGCAATTATTCGATTCAGGTGAGGCTTTTATGTCCAGCATTTATCTGGTGCTTTGATGTTATCCATATCTGCGCAGGTCACACGGCGTGATTGGAATGATGAATCGCATACTGTGGGTATGTCGATGAAGGTTGGTTTAAATTGAAATAAAGTGCAACGGTACAGTCCATTTAACGCCTGGCTAGACATTCAAGAGTGTCATGCCTTTGCACTGCAGCCCTTCTTAGGCAGATATATATATATATATATATATATGTGTGTGTGTGTGTGTGTGTATAAAGTAACTGCGTGAATGGATTTGTGGTGTGTGTGTGTGTGTGTGTGCACCCTTATTACTCCTCCCTCAGACTAATGAAATGTGTATGTGTGTGTTCTCATTACCCTTCTCCAAGGCTAATGAAGTATGCTTGTGTCTGCATGTGTAAGTGTGTGTGTTAAATTGAACTGCAGTTCTGCTCGGCTGTGTTCAGGCTGTTTCATTAAATGATAAAGTTTACTGATGACTCCAGTGGGATCATTATTTACTTGGCCGTCCATTCATTCCCCCAGCAGCCACCTCGATCTTTACAAATGACCCGCCACAGAGAAAGATGGAGGTTATGTTGCACGGCAATGACTTGGTATTCACTTAATGGACTAACAGCACAGCCAACGT
This sequence comes from Anarrhichthys ocellatus, assembly GCF_004355925.1. Lineage (NCBI taxonomy): Eukaryota > Metazoa > Chordata > Actinopteri > Perciformes > Anarhichadidae > Anarrhichthys > Anarrhichthys ocellatus. The sequence goes on from NW_022280119.1 coordinate 363,576, forward strand.
GTTTACACACCCTTTTTGGACTTTTATCCAATATCAGTTGATGACCTATTGGAAAGATGACGAGATAGACTTTACCTAAATAAGCAAAGTTAAAAAAAAGGATGATCATAACATGGACACCAGACATTTGTGATGGCTATTTTTCCAAATATTCTATATATATCTGTGCTAACTACTGCCACAGTGAATTGAACATGGCACTACCTGCTTATGCATGTGTTAGGAGTTCAATAAAAAACATTTCCCACTCCACTCTCTAAACCCACAAGATAAACTGTGAGAAAGCTAGGATTTAAGGAGAGCGTGAGCGAGACATGCAGGTTTAGAAAGTCTCTCTGACACTTTGACAGCAACTGAAGCCATCACCTGTCTCATTTTGCCATTTAACCAATCTGTCGCCTCTCTCCTCTCCGGCACACAGCGGTCGGCTTTTGCTCCCTTTGCATCACATTCAGTCGTTGAATCACTTTTGAGAAAAATGCCAGAATACAACAACCAACTTGCCTCTTATACTCATTGCATTATGTGGTGATTTTTAGACATTTTTTTCCATCATTTGTTCTGCATTGGAAGCTGCAACAGTTGACTCATTGAGAACGTCTGTGTTTCTGAATATTAACCATCAGAAAGTGTATACATCCACTTCTACTAATAGCCCTTCCAAAGGTTTTGAGGTCATGGTAAGTGTCATTTCGGCATCCAAAGTACTTTCACAGCCATTGATGAGAGCCACAGCGAGAGCCATTGTTTGGCTGTCCAGTTTTAATCTGTGTGAAATCCTCCTGGTATCTGTTCAGTCACCTGGCTCTTCCTCAACCAGCTCCGACAGTCCCTTCCTTCATCCTCGATGGTGGAAGTGGTTGAGGAAAGTGAGTGATAACCAAGCACACCTCTTTCTCTTTCTATCTCTCTCCCTGTAAATTGAGCTGCTACATGACAGTGCCATTACCTTCAGCTGCCACGGCTGAATCAGACACTTAAGTGTCTGAGTGATTACTCGCACTCCTCACAAGTGCCCCTGTTCTTCACCCGTCCTTAGGTTCCTTCTGACTCTCCTTCAGGAGGGAATCGGTTCTGCTATAGATATATTACGTGCGCATTAGATGATTTTATTATTTAGATTACATAATAATGAAAGGCATAAAAGTATAAAACTCTCATAGCAAAGATGAAATATGGAGAAAAGAGAGAAACATGTAGATGAGGGTAGAATATCACACCTTGGAATAAACAAAGACACATTAAGATTACAAACCAAGAAAGAAGTGACCTGGATAACACAATGCAAATAACAGTTTTTCATTGAATGTATTTTAGGCACCAGTAATGATGAACACGTGCATGTTCTTGAGGTTTTGATCACACCTTCAAAAGAAGTTTAGTCTCAGTAAATTGCTGCAAAAGGAATTATGGATGACCTTTTTAAAACTGCTGTTTTGCATATTGTGTATTAGAGAGAGTGATCTTTTACAGACTGCACAGGGTCAAGTCCGTTTCACTAGACTGTTGTATAGATGATTTCTTTTTATAGCCAGCTTCGTTTTTCAAGTATTTTCAGTGAGACCTGCTCGGCCCCTGACTTATTGGCAGCATTTTGAAGAAACCACTTTCTGCTGCTACATAATTCAGAGGAAATTATTTTGATCATTTAAAAAAAAAAAAGAAGCTTTTTGTTCTAACGGTGTAACAAAAACACGGGCTGGCAAAGTAACTGTCTACAAGTCATTGATGGAGTTGCACGGTAACATTGATGCGCTGTAGGTAGACGATCTTACGGGGAGAGTCTTGTTTTAACCCTTTGTGACATCGGGAGTTGATTGTCAATGTTAGTATTGGAGAGGACCGATGGCTCCGATGAGAAAACCCCGCCGCGCATCTCTGCACCAAGCACTGATTCTGTCTGACTTGAAGATCATTTTCACACAATATGTTGTGGATCTTCAAACTTGTCCTTGTCGAATTTGTTTTCACTCTCACCCCAGCTGTTGCTCTACAGCCGCCGGATCACTTGTTAATTAGATTTTATTCACCAATTGAGTTTCCTCGAGACGGCAAAGTTTTAACACTTTACAACAAATCTCCCCACAATGCATCTCTTCCTTTCTCTCTTCTCATCACCACATCTCTCTTTCCCTTCACCGTCCGACTCCTACGCCACAGCGGCTCCACTGCGCCACACATTAACATTTCAGAGAGCACACACACACACTGCAGCACAGATGGGTTGCATGGTCTCTTTCCGACAGATGAATAGGCAAATGTTTACCTTCCCAGATTGTCTTTCTTCCACTCTCGATCCTTCCATTCCTCCACCCAACTCCTTCCTCTGTACACCTCCATGCCACATTCATCTTTTTTTCCATTGCTGTCGTTTTTCAGCGTTCGTCTGTCCCAACGGTCTTGCCTTCATCTTACCGCGGGGGCCGCTCACAGGCATCTGGTTTGCAAACACGCTTGCATACACATGCACATATTTTGAATATATGGTGAAGAGGATGGCTGTGTTTACATGGGAAGTCATATGCACATGCATGCACGTATGGCGGGCCTCGGCAAACAAAGAGTTGATAATAATTGTGCTGAAGACAATGGCGCGTTTTATGAAGCTTAATTCAACCAATTGAGGCAGATGGGGGACTGACTGTGTGCTTATCTTGAGTTTTAATTAAAAGACTTTAGTCTCTTACGAACACATTCTCCCTGTCTCAATGCTAACTCAGACTGGAAGTGCATTAAGGCTAATGGAGGCGTCTGTCTTAAGGGATGTGCTTCAATGGGGCAGGAGGAGAAATTACATGAACAAAGCACACACACACTTATTTTCCTGCCCGATTATCTCTATAAATTAGGGAGTTCAGGGTTCGTATTGTCTTTCTACTCTGAAGTAGCAACAGGAAGCGCAGCGCTAGTCATGAGGCTAGTGACTGACTGCTAGCTTTTGATAAAATGGGTCCATCCTCCTCCTCTCGCTCATCATAGAGGTGTATATACATATTCACCGGACATTAGTTTACATTCCATTAAAACACAAGTCATAGTCTCTCAGACATTGTTAAACAGAGAACTACATGTAGCTTCTATAAACAGACATTTAAGAAAAGCAATGAAGGTGATTAACATTGGAGGATTTCCTTTATATTCTTCATTTAACTGCTGCCTGTTATAAAATGTCAAGCTACATTTTCTCATACATTCCTTTTTATCACCATTCTGAACATTTTCTTGTTCTTTTTTGACTTGATTGAACTTGGCACACTGTGATGCCCGTGTCTTGTTCTTCGTCTTTATCTAACTGTGCGTATATCAGTCTATGCATTGAGCCCTACTCTTGGGATGCTCTCTGCATCTTACAGGATGTAACACCACTGTCGTCTTTTGATAAAGAATACTCTCTCTGATATCTTTCTTTGTCAATACTAATTATTGTTAACTCTTTCTCCAGGCCTGACATACCAGACACCATCTCATCTGACAGATACTGGCTGTAAATCTTCTTTTCACACAACAAAGAGTCCAGTCTTGCTCTGTCAGTGTTTTTTCTTACTTTGCATCTGCATTCTCTGCCGTTCCCCGTTTATTGGTTAGATCACTAATTTCTCTTTTTTAAAACGTGTTTATTTTCAGATATGTCCTGGTTTACTGTGACAATGCCCCAAATACAGTTAGTGTGCTGTATTTATACAGGTATTTGGATATATTGCATCTTAAATTTTGCATGTGATGGATGGAAACATAAAACTGATGACAAATCTCATTGGCCATTAAAATGTTGAGTACTTTGTGACAAAAGTTCATTCCAAGTTAGACTTGTTTTTCAGTCTTTAGGCTTCAAGAAGAGCCCGACTCCGGCTTCGGTTTAATTAAAAGCAAGTTGAGCTAACACCTCATCTGTCGTCTTTCTCGTCTTTCTCCTTTTCTGTCCCTGTTTCTTTGCCTCTCCGTGTTTCTCATACACTCTGTTTTTGAAAGGTGAACATAACAAGATACATTTCTCCTCTCTCCTTTTAACAAGGAGAATATCAGTGTGGTTCTTGTTCATTAGTATCACACATCACACCTCCATCACCCTTAGATCTGGGAGAGACAGAGGTGTCAAAATGACGGTGTGTGTGCGTGAATGTTTTTTTTCTCCCTTTAGCCTCCACCCCAAGAATATCCCCAAAAGCCAATTCACACCAGTCTCTCTCTCTGCCTTTTCTCTCAGTATTCTATCTCCATGTGTTACTTTGCACCCCTGGCCTGAATTGTACTTTTTTTTTCCCAGTAATGGTGTACATTTTCTTAGTACTGCTGCAAGAATGAATAGGACACACTGGCTACTTACAGTATACCTCATCACCACTACTACCACCAAAGGGCCACTGCAAATTGGATATGTCGGCCCTGGGGAGATGCAGCAGACGGTTATCTATTGAGGCTAGAAAGAAATGTGCTTGTTTGTTGACATTGCTAATTTTATTTACTTTCCCTCCTGCTGTAGTTATTAAATGGCTTGGGGGAGTCTATTAATGTTTTAAACTCCTGCGACAAGAACATTTAATAGCAATAAATATGGTGAGTTTATTCAAACTTTCCTTTAATCCCTGTAGGAGAAGAATGTTTATGTGATTGGATCCCATAGCCTGCGCACATTCCCTCTAATGTGGCTTCTGGACTTCCGCACACTTTCTGAATGTTACCTGCTGATGACCATAATGTGGGTATACATCGACACAGTAGGGAACGAGTCGTATCTTTCCATTCTCAGGCCGTTTAACTTGATTAATTATGGTAGAAAGCCTACAGGCTGTCCTTTGTTTACCTAACAAAGTAAAGGATTAAAACATTTTGTGTTCGATTCTCACAGGGTTTAGAACCACTGCTTGGGGGGCATTCAAGAAGTCAATTTTAATCACAAATAGAAAAGTATTCATGTATTTGTCGATTTAACCATTCAATGCACAGATTTTAGTCTTTGATTTATTTCCTTTTACTTTTCCATAGAGTAATTGTCAGGCAGATCGTAGAGGTCAAGGATGCCTCTGCCTGCAGGCCGATGGTTAATGTTAATGACCGTAAGCCAATTGGATCTCATCAATAGGTCAGAGGTTATCATCGGGGTGCATATGCAGGAAGTTAATGTAATTAAAAATGCATCATGTGTTCGATTGCTGAGAAAACGTCTTTTCCACTCTTTTCTTAATGTCTTTGTCGAGCTGTCTTTGTCGGGCGTGTGTGTGCGTGTGCGTGTGTGTGTGTGTGTGTTTGTTGTCTTAATGTCTTACAGTTCTCCACGAGAGATAGATTCTTCATATTCATACTTTTCATTCCATTGCTGTTTTTGATTTGTGGAAGTAGGATCATATACAGTTAAGGAATTGCAACATCGGAGGTGAGATGCTTGTTTAAGAATCCGAGAAGAGGAGAGAAGTAGTGCCAAGAAGAAAGATACAAATTAAAGTTTATAGAAAAAAAGCAAGCCCGAATCACTGGTGAATGATACTTAACTCGGTCACTCTGGTCTTTCTCTTCCATTCTATCCAAAGGTCTTTCAATGGAAATCTGTTCAGTTGTTCTCTTACTAATGACATCATGGCTTCCTGTAGCGGACACTTTGCCCTATAACGCACTACATTAAGAGGCTCCAGTGCCTCCTGTTCCACTTCATCTAGATATCTCATAGAAAGCCGGTTATCAATGGCTTGGTCGGCTTCTTTTGAGAATATTTTCAAAATATTTCTGCATTGGTTATTATTCCCTCAAAAAACAGTCAATTGGAGTGCCAGCTTGTCACAAATAATTTGAATTTAGAATAATGTTGTGTCCTTCAAAAATGGTCATATTGCTAAATTATCTCTTTATGGTAATTTGCAGCTACTTAAGCAATCAGAGATTATGTTTAATGCTTTTGTGAACAGGCATACTCATTGAAATTTTATTCCGACGTGTCAAAACAGCATGCGTTTTCTATGTACGCTCGAGATAAATGGTTTTCTGACAGACCTCCATCATTTAGTCTTGGAGCAATTTTGCAAGCCATCCAGCTGCTGTCAATTCAAACAATACATAGAACCAATCAATATATTTATTCCAACACCCCACTGGCTACGATGAATCCAATGTACCAGTGGTTCAATTATCAATAGCTTATGATTGGTAGCAAAGGTTGCTAATCAGGGTATGATTGGCTAAATGAGTCCATGGGGAAAGGCAAGTATCAACAGTGGGAAAATACTTACTGAGCAGTAATTTTAGATAATTGATCAAACAGTAATTGGAGGTTGATGTTTTGTTACAGTGATAGCGTCACATAACGCAGTCACGAAACTTTACAGGTGTGTAATTGAGAACGAAATAAGGGCTGAGTAGTGGGGTAGGTAGGGAAGGGGCTGGTCAGATCCAATCGCAAGATGGTCTCTAGTATTGTTTTAACTTTGATCTAGAGAAGGATCATACTGATCATACAAGGGTAATCTTGCTATTTCGTTGAAACACCAGAAGTTAAGCAGAAGTTTTCACCAGTTGTTTTACATGGCTTGATAAAATGCTCTCTCTCTCTGTTACTTCTTCAGGGTCCCAGGTGTAACCATTGCTACAGATTTAATCTGCGGTTTTCCCGGTGAGACGGAGAAAGACTTCCAGGAGACGGTAGACCTGGTGAACCTCTATCGATTCCCGAGTCTCTTCATCAACCAGTTCTACTCCAGACCCGGAACACCTGCTGCCAAGATGGAGCAAGTACCAGCACATGTGGTGAGTGTAGACAAGGACACGGAAGCAGCTTCACTACTATTCATCTGACAAATAGGATTTGGGCTAAATTTAGCTGACAATTTATAAAATTTACAGAGATGTGATCGTCATGATGTGGCCACAAAGGTAGCACACGATGGATGTTTTCCATTTTTTCTATACTATGATTTTTGATTACTTTCTTCCCCAGTGGCTTTATGTGGTCTGCTTTAGCTCACCGGGTAGAGTCTGAGCCATTAGCAAATGTAACTTTTCAGAACTTTTTATGACTCATCTACATACTATACTTAGATTTTTTTTATAATTAGTTTTTTTCACACAGCAGCTATCCTCTTTTCCATGGACAGCAGTTTTGTGTTCACACAAAACAATTATAGTCTCATGAAGCCATGATTGTTTGAAAGGTGAGTGTGAAAAGAGACGCACATATTAAACACATCACCATCAGCACTTCCAGCGTTTTCTTGAACTTTTCCTCATAGGTTTATCAGCTACATCTTTGTTTGGTGGAGCCACTTCCATCTGTAACATATGAGTAGAGTGTAAATAAAAAGTAATGTTGGTTATGAACTTGGATATTTCTATAGCACCTTCAGTGTTACTTATACTTTCTGCTCAATATATTGATGATGCTCATCTATTACCATGTATTAATGCGCAAGACATATTTTGGTCAGCTTAAGTTCCGCTCCTTGTTTATTTAATACAGCTACAAAAGGCAGAAAGAAACACTGCTTAGGCTCATTCATAGTTGCTTACTTAGATCATTACCTTGATAGACAGCATGCATGCGTTCTGATCCTGAAATGTTTTCTTTTACCTTTTTTCTGTCGTTTGAACCACATCATTATGCTATACAATATACCATATGTTCTATCTCCTCGTGTATTTGCGCTCTCTCATTCTTTACCATGAAAGTACTGACACATCTCTTTCAAGTGGAACGTCTTCATAAGTCATTCTCTTTTTCTCCTGTCTCTTCATTCTCCGAGGAGAAGCTGAGTGAGTCTGAGGGGGATCAGTCCCTGGACAACTACATCACTGCTTCTCTTCTTCTTACAGTTTTTCCCCCACACACATCCATCCTTTATTCCAAAAGCAGCTCTTTGATTGTCAGAATGTAGCATGTTGCTTGTTCCTGTTGAAATATATGATTGCCAAATCAGCCTTTTTGTTCATATGTAATAATTTTGATAGCTAGTTTATTTAAGTATGAATCACAACAATCTTTAACAATTGTATTTTTGTATTTTTCTTTGCCTAAAACAAGAGCACACATCACATTTTGATCCTGCATTTCCACTGGTCACGTTTATGTTTAAATGTAAGTTAATTGTGAGTATATTTGTGCTCGACAGGGAAAAGTAAAAGGTGAAAGAGAGAGTGTCCGAATAATATGTTAGGCTCCCCGTAACCAGTACACCTGCTTCGGTGGTTAAAGCTGCCCACAACATCACATCATCAGTCAGCATGCACCTGTTCTTGCACACATATATACACACACAGACCTACAGACAGATACACACACACACAGCAAGTGGTGGCAGCTCGGCGATGTCTAGGCCATGTAGGGTCAGTCATTAATAAATTGCACCAGATGGTTTGTCTGGAACACAACTGTGTTGAAAAGCCACAGGAGGGATGGATGGAGAACTAGATGGAGTAGGAAGCAGAGACAGAAGGAGGCCTGAGAGAGAGATGGAGCGAAGGTAAGGAAGGAGGAAGAATCTGAAAGGGAAAGTGAGAAAGATGGAGGAAACGATGTGAGAGAGAAAGTAACAGCGACAGGGAGATGCCCATTGTGTGACCTAAAGGGGAACAAGCTCCCAGACATTGAATTGGCCACTATGAGTGCTCACCTACTAAATGTAACAGCTGATGTGTGAGGATGTCAGTCTCACCATTTGGCTGTGATGAAGCTGGTGGTCTTTGTCTATGGTTCACACTGATCTTACAAATGTAGAACACTCTGCCCTTTAAAAGCAAGCGCAGATATTTAGGCTTTCTTATCAGTATTGTACGCAGACATGATAGTTTGCCTTTTCCACTATTTGCATCACTATTAATGGAAGGCGAAGCAGATTTTAATTTACATAGATTGCATGAAACACCCTTTTCAGTTATTTAATGTTCCTCAATTTAGTGTACCTCACAGGACAGATGGATCCAGAGTGGTTTTGAACTCATGAGCAAGGTGTAGATCATTGCACCATTGGAACATGTCTAGAGCTGAGCCTTTGGTACGAGGTGCTTAGGCATGTCCATAGGATCAAGTGTTTTGACAACATTCTGTATGATGAGCTGGTTAATGAACTATCAATACACCCCATTTTTCAGAAGACAAAGAGTCACACACTGTCACAAGTATTGGATTGTGTAAGCCTGTGTGTGTGTGTTCAGGGTAATGGGCAGGACTAGATAATGAGAATTGATGTGGTTGGTTTGAGAAAGGTTCACACATATACTGGAAACTAGTTTTGTCATTATTCTGTTGCATTATTGATGTTTTGAATAAACCATTTGTCCAAAGCAATATATCTTTTTCGACATATTATACCAGTCAGCTAGTGTTGCCAAGTTGGTTTTCCTCATCTGGCCGCATATTACTTAAGCACGTAGTTGGCTGTTGACGTAGCGACAACTAATTAATCCAAAGAAGAAGAAAAAACTACTCTATTATTACTAATATTTGATCATTGAACTATTTTGATAATGTTAAAATATATTTAATTTGACTGTTATAAAAACACAAGGATAGATTTGTCTCAGTGAGTCAGTGAGTGAAGCAATGGAACCCCACAGAGCTGGAGCGGGTCCAGCTGCGATGTGGTCCAGGTGTTTGGAGCTATCTGTAGATGTAACTTATTACCTATTATAATAGATGATATATGAGAGAATGGAGGGGAGAGCAGAGGCAGATGGAAAGAATAGGAGACCACAGGGATGGAGGGAGAGAGGGGAGCATGTTGAGAATAAAGGGATGTGAATGCTGTTAGCTTGGATCTCCATGATCATCCCCAGGTGGCTAGAACTTAGCCTTGATAAATGGACTTTGTGAGGTGACGGCGTGTGTGTGTGTGTGTGTGTGTTGGTATGCAAGGAGTGGTTGAGAATGAGCAGCTGCTGGAGCAAAAGGGAGAAAAAAAAGTGATAGAGAAGGATATTAGCTATTCTAGTGGGACAGTGTTTTTAATTTCCCCTGGTTGCAATTGGTTAAGAACTCCATTACCCACAAGGCACCAGTGTGGCAGCTGTCAAAGTGAAACAGCTGGCCAGCCACTAGTAGCTCCATCTCCTACCTTCACGATCATTTATCTAGGCCTGGACACATGCATGCTTTCTCCCCTATCTGTCTCCAACGCAGACACTTACTCTCTCGCATGCGTACCAGGGGAGAGAATAACACTTGACTAAAAGCAGTCTTAACAGGTGAGGTTTCATAGTGCAGGTATTGAGATTTATAAGGAGTGTAGCCACTGCATGGAACTGATTTAGTGACCTGAATATGTGTCGTAATAACATTATGAAATCACAGTAGTCTCTGCTGATAATGAAGAGCATATTTAGGGTAATTCATCTATGTTGAGTGTGACCATAGCTCACACACACACACACACACACACGCATATGACCTTATTCCTGTCTATATTTAGCATATCACATTGCTGGATCTTGGTTCAAAATCAAATAGTATATCTTTCTCTCTATGTACTACCAATTAACAGGATGCCTTGTGTACAGAACATGCAGCAGATGTGACACAGGTCAATATAGCTGGAACATGTTATGTCTAGTGACCTCTGCACACACACATGCACAGCGTCACCCTTGTGACCACGCTCCTTGTGATGCCTTTAGGAAGTATTAACATAGACACAGCCACACACAGATTATGCCAAAGGTTAATCTTGGAGTAATATAGCACGCCCACGCGCCAGGGGTGTAGGCTCTATAGCACCAACATCTGTCTGTCATTAGGGAAAGACAAATGGGCACATGCTGGTGAGCCAGAAGCTTATACAGTGTAGGCTCAGGCAAGATCACTGTTACCTTGCCCCACAACACACACAGGCATACTGACATCCATGAACTTGCTCATGTAGAGAGACACACACACAAACACACACACACTTCTACTGCTCAGTGTCAGAGAATCACATGTTAAGCTTTTTCTCTGAAGTACACAAACATTAAACCAAGAGGAGGACCTTGCTGTGTGTGTTCGCATGCACACACAAAAACAAAAAACACTGTCTTACAAACCTTTGAAGCCTTTGAAACACATTTGAGAGTGTTTGCCGATAACAATCTTGACGCATGCAGCTACAGCATGCTGACATCACACACATAGACATCTTTACTGACTATAACTTCAATCACTTGATAAGTGCATGCACATTTGAGATTATTTTTGGTCTTTGTTGGTCTTTAGTTGCTGGATCATTTTCACTCAATACCTTTTTAAAAAGCTGCCGCTCTGAAGACAAGAAATCGTAGCTCAGTCAGTGTAATTGCACTCAAGAGTTGCACATCTTCCCTCAGAGCTTCACGGCATTGTGTGGATATTTTACAGGAACTAGTTTTATGTTGAGCAGCAGTGTTTTCATGAAGCGCATATATTTTTGAATGTTATCGGCAGCAGAGTGTGTGCTCCTGTCTCCACTGCTCCTGCACGTGTTCGGGGTCGGTGTATGAATAAGTGTAAACATCCATGTAATGTCACTTCCCGTTAGACGCAGCATCCGTCTCTGTGGGCAACAACAGATGGACAGAATGGTAACAACCATCGTTCATCATCACCACGGTGACAGGTCCACGGATACACACACAGTGACTTTGCATTGCCGGGTTGTCTCTAACACAACCCTGATGGCATGCTAGATTAAGTTCTCTGGTTGATGAACCACATTGCATGCACGCTCACAGACACACACTCACCTGTTTACAGACGCTTTATTGTGCAGCACGGTAATAAAGCTCTTAGAATTAAAGATGCGATGGACGAGAAAAGGTAACACTGACTTGCTGAGAGGCGGCGTACCGACATGAACCACTGACGTTTGACAGGGCGGTCTATGTTAAAGCTGGTGATGCAGATACAGATTTCAGGTCTGTAATAGAAGCAGGTTGCAGTTGTATTTTCACATGTTTTCTTTTTGTGTTTCAATCAAGCAGGATTTTTTATTGCAATATTGTATGAAAAGCGATCGGTGTATTGACCAATTATATGTTTCTTTCTTGTCAGAAGAGTATTGGAAAGTAAGGGCATCAATGTAATTATTTGTTTAGTGTAAACTGCTGTAATCCAGGTGGACGATACAAAATGAAGGCACATGCAGAAAAAGTACACATTTCCGTCTCCCCGGTGCGGGATTCTGCAAGTGGCTACCGATTAATTCCACAGGTGCAACTTGTGGTTAGTTTCAGCTCAAGGGCACTCCGGCAACAGCTGTTGTGGGATAATGAGAACGTTTCACTCACTTCCCCTAAGCCATCTTTTTCCATCTAAAATGTCCACCTCCTAACCTCCATGAAAGTGGCAACATCATTTTAAAAAAGCTACACGGCTGTAATGAGAGGTTCATTCCTGTTTCTGGTGGGACTTTAGGAATGGATCTTTCTTTTGTATCTTCTCTGTGATCAGTTTTGTTCTGTCTTTTGTTTTTCCTTTTCTCTTTCAGTTGACTCCTTTCCTTCTGCTTCCATGTTGGCGTTCGAATTACCTTGTATTCCGCATGTTTTCACATCTTTGTCTTTTTCTTCCAGCTTGTGTTTGTGTGAATCAATGTGGGAGCACATGTTGGTATTTGTGCCTGTGGTGTGTGTGTGTTTGTAGGAGTGCTGTGTGTATGTGTGCGTTCTACTGAACTGGATAAAGTCTGCTGGGAGCTCATTGGGGGTTTGAGAAGTCCTTACCTGCGGTTACATCTGTCTTACAGCTACACACACACACACACACGCTCACACTGTTGAGCATCACCGAATACTGAGTGGTGGTGAGAGTGATGAAGGGATGGAAAGAGGAGAGAGAATGGTGTTGAGGAGCAATGATGAGAGAATTGCTCTCACCTCAGGTGCTCCAGGCAGAGAGAGAATGTAGAGGGACAGACTTATAAGAGGGAGGATGGGTGAGGGAGTAGAGACGGAATGATTAGTATGAGTTTCCCCTCACTGGAGAAAAACACGTGCAGCGAGGGAGAGGTTGAGGCCTGAGGGAAAGGTGGAAAGGCAAAGAAAACAAGAGAAGAGAGGATTTTGAGTTTCTGGAGAGCCTTTTGACAGAGAGAGCGAGAGGGAATTGGGTGAAAACAAGAATGAGAGGATGGCAGACAGACAGGGCCAATGATTAAAGGATTGTGTGGATCACGAGAGCCCTGGGTGGACACAGATTCAGTAGGAGAAGGGTATAAATGGAGAGTGTAAAAGGAAAAGAGGCCAAGGAATACACAGATGGAAGGAATAGAGACTAGGACAAGGAGCGATGATAGGTGCAGTGATAAAAGGACGGGCTGCACTAGAGACACAGTCAAAGTGGTAGTTGGCGGAGGGGCAAGGAGTACAATCGCCGCCTTTAAACACTTCTACCCTAATACCTTTATTTCACCTTGCTTCCTTGGACTTTGTTTACTTTGCTGGCCACATCTCCTCTTTTCTACGGCTCCGTTCCCTTTGTTTGCTTCTTTTTGCACCTTATCCTATCCACTCTACCCGTCTCGGGAAGGACATTACCCTGTCACTCTGTCCATCTACCTCAACTTGACCACACACCCCTGAATATAAATAGATTTCTCTTCCGTCTCCGCATCCATCCCTCTCTGCTCCACATCCTCAAGCTGCATTTGACTGTCACACTTTAATGATGCCTGTGTGTGATAGCAGAACAATTTGTAGGTTGTCTCTTCTACAGATCTGGCCTAAGGACATTGAATCTTTGCGCTTTCCATACGCTGTAAAAAACAAAGGGAGGGAGGAGAAGAGAGCATAGCAATGCATGCGTACTCCCTTTAGCTACTGTAGCTTAAATCCTTCCCCCCCTTAGCCAGACATGGCCTAATCAGCAAGCTAATTAGCACTCTTTGTAACTGCATCGGCCTCATGTAACTGATTGCATTAACAACTGCCACACATCAAACAGTCATGTCTCACGCTTGTGCATCTTATTACACATTAAGGACATGCAAGGTTAAGGCCAGACTTTGAGATGGAATCAAATGAGAAATATTATCTGCCCCAGCTGGTGGGCAAATCATTCCCCCCCTCTGTTCCATCCATATTTTACAGATTTAATGAATTACTGTCGGCGTTGTGCTCGGCCATAGTTATGTTCTTCTGTTTAAGTGACCCAATAAGTTAACATGAGTGAAACTGTATTGTGTGTCCACATTCATGACAAAATGTATTTTTTTCTATCTGCAAGACAGAGGATGAGGAAATGACCTGCGACGTTATTTTATCTTAGATTATAGTGTTGTAAGTAATGAAAAGTTATATATATATATATATATATAAAGTATATAAGTACTGATCAGTGTTGCTGCCAGGTGATTCATTTGTACAACACATCAATACAATTGACCTATGACATCGCCTATGAATGGGCCGTTTTTCCCCATCCAGATCAATGGGTTTTAATCGACCCATATAGTCTACTATCCACAATTACATCTTAATGAAGTGATAATCAAGCCCCGTCTGTTTGTTTTGGTCTTTTTAGCTGTATTTTACATGCATTGTGTGACATGGCTATTGTGTGGCTTTTAAATCTAAAATGTATTGTATTTCTTTTCATTGTTTACAGAAGAAGCAGAGGACTAAAGAGCTGTCCCAACTATTCCACTCTTACAACCCCTATGACCACAAGGTAAGACATCTGGCAGTGTTCCTGGATCACATCGCTGCTTTATGTTTTAGTTTTGCCCTTTAAAATGTGCTGCTCTTTAATTTCCTCTGTACATCTGCCTATTCCTTAACGGGGAGAGTGCTGAGTATTGAGCCTCATTCGCCTCTCAACCAGAAGCCTTCACTTGACATCAAAAGTAGTTATAGGTCGCAATCATCACATTGACTTTATAGCTTTGATGAGTTTGTCTCCTCCTCAAGATGGACACCGCTTGTCAGCAATCTAGTTGATGAGGACAGCTCAAGTGTTTGTTCCTGATTACATTGTGACCGTGTGTGTGTGGGAGAGATTGAATTCTGAAGTCAGATATAAATCTCCTCAACAGTATGTATGTGTATGTATTTGTGTGTGTATAGGCTCATCCATTATGAGGTTAACATCTGACAGCAGACTCAACATGCCTCTCTTCAGGCATTCTTATGATGATGAGACCCTTGTGACAGCTGTGTGTGTGTGTGTGTGTGTGTGTGCTGTGTTCTTATATAAAGATGTCCTTCTGATGACAAGCCCATGACAACAGCTGTCACCACATTTTTCTGCTGTCATGAAAAAGAGAAATTGTATTTTGACACATTAGACTTTTATGGGTTCTTCTTTATGGCTAAATATATTTCCCACCTTGCTCTTTTTTTGACTGTGATCACAATGTCTGAGTAGTGGTGTGAATAGTAGTGATTACTTGCGTATCATAATAAAGTAGAATAGTGTACATGGATGGTGGCGGCTTCCTACTGCAGTGTAAATGTTGTGAACATGTGCCTTGCAGTTGTCATGTTCTGCCATTTAGCAAAGTTTTAGCTTGGCCAAGTTTTTTTTTTCCTGTTTTTTTCTTTATTTTTAGATTATACCTCAAGAGGAGTTTGTGCCTTTGGTGCTGTTGTTACATGTTACACACTAATTAAAAGGATATGAGAGTGATCACGTTTTCACTGTGGCAGGCAGGGGCCTTTGCCTCCCACACACACACACAGTAGTAATAGCACACATGGAACACACATGCACACGAACAGGGAATGTGAATTAAGTAAAGTTAGCAGTGAATATCTTTATCATGTTTGCATCTAAATCAGTTAGTTAGTATTTGTGAACATGCTTTCTCCTCCAGTACGATTCCCAGCAGAATATCTAAATTGACTGTGAGAAAGTGAACTGTACTGAGCCCGCTTTGTTGAGCTTCTCCAACTGAACAATCTGTTCTTTTATACATTTATGTACTCAGTGCTTCGTGTGTTTTTGTCAACATGCTGATTCATGAACAATTAGATTGTTCATGTCCAACCAAGCCCAAGAAGTAGTCCAGTTTTTAGGTATAGCCTCGAGTATGTCTCTGAATGTGTTGCACATTACAAACTGCTTCACAAACCCTGAAAAGACAATTGCATATAGCCACCAAAAACAGTAATGTTGTCAAGGTACACAAAACATATCAGTAGTAATTAAATCTGTATATGTACCTCAGTGAAGTGACAAGAGACAGAGTGTATTACTAAAACACCATTGTCTCGCCAGTTGTTAGACCTCTTAATTCCCTCTGAGCCAGTGTGCAGCTTGAGATCCTCAGAGACGAAGCCCCGTCCATCCCAAAGTTAAGGCTATCGATGGAACATGGCCGCAGTCAGAGCCCCAGACCTTATGACATGCCCTCTTATCAAAAACAATATTTAAAATCTAGTCATAAAGAAATGCATACATGCGTTCTTTCAAATGTATTAAACTTTTTTCACCTGTATTCAGCACATTGCAATCTGTTTTTTCTATGCTGTAGAGCACGTTATTGTTATAGCCATGTTAAAATCTAAAATGCAAATTAGTTGGATAACAAAATTGCTACTGATTTAAAAAAAAAAAAAAAAAAAAAAAAAAAAAAGGATTACTCTGCTTTGATATGCCACCTGACATCATATGTGTTTAATTCCCAGCAGCGTAAAATTTCCACTAACTTTATAACCTATAAAGTGTGTCAAAAGCAATACCACCATATCAATGGGGTGTATATACATATAGTATGGTATCTGATAGCCCTTATACATAAATATTTTGAACATGTCAAGCAGCTTTCTTGTAAATTTGCCGTGTAGCACAACTTACACCCGTGTTCCTTAAAGGTATTTTTCTTTTTCCATAGATTGTGTAGATGTGCAAATAAATCCCCTCGCATTACAAACCCAGATAGCTGTGAGATATGATTTAATGATAATACATCTAATGTCAAGCATGCTTCCACCCAGATAAACCACATTTCTTCCTCTCCTTGCCCCCATGTCCACACACCGTGGAAATGTTGAGGCAGATCAGCTCGTATTAAGCCCATCTAGCCGTTAGATAGAAATAAATGAAGTCTGATAACGTCCCTCATTTTACCTTAAGTTCCCTTGGGTGTCTGGTCTTTCAGCTTACGGTCTATGTAAAGACATTATGTGTTTACTAACACGTGTGTGGGTGAGGGAGAAAAATAAATAAAGACAGAGGGAGAAAGTGCATAGATGTAGAGGGAAGGTAGACATTTTTACAGCCATTATTGTTAATATGCATCCTTCTTTAGGTTTGAAAAGGTCATTAATAAAGACTGAGTAAGGGGGATGGGGGGGGGTTAGGTAGGCTTTATTGCCCCTTAGCTCCAGGCTACCAACCAAATGAAACAATGTTTTTAATTGAACTAATTGTTTTAGTTTTTTTGTCCCATGCTTGTTTCTTAATCTCCCGTGGCTAGCTCTGAATCACAAATGTGAGAAATGGCTCGTTAAAACGCAAATGACAATGGGCTGTCTATTCAATTACATATTGTGTTTTCTTCTTTCTCCGTCTTCCTTTCTTTCACTTTATCCCTCTATATTAAACAGTGTTGTAACTATAAACATGTCTGTTCATTTATATATAGACAATTGTACCCATCCTGTGTGTGTGTGTGTGTGTGTGTGTGTGTGTGTGTGTGTGTGTGTGT
>NW_022280119.1:381158-395001 GCF_004355925.1 Anarrhichthys ocellatus
GTGTGTGTGTGTGTGTGTGTGTGTGTGTGTGTGTGTGTGTGTGTGTGCGTGCGCGCGCGCGCGCGCTTAAGGGACAAAAGTGCGTCTGTGTGTGTTTGGGATGATTAATGTGAAATATCCTTTAGCCAGATGGTGCTGGACAAGGCCCATCCATCAGCAATGAAAAGACCAGTGGGCAAAAAGCTGGCGGAGCACTTTGTCTAGGGCCAATGCCCCTCACTGGACACACACTCTCACTCTCTCTCTCTCTCTCTCTCTCTCTCTCTCTCTCTCTCTCTCTCTATCTCAGACACTACACACAGACAGACTCTCTAAGGCCTTGACTATGTAACCCACTGAGCCATGTTGGAGCCATGTGTTTTGTTTTGGAATACAGGTTCTCTCATGAGTGGTGGTGCCTTACCCTTAAAACAAGTTTGGTATGCTTTCGACATGTAAAGGTCTGCAACCCATTTCAGTCCCAAGAAAGAGTGTGAGGCTCAGCCTTTCTACCATTCTACTGCATGATTTGTGTTCATACGAGTTCCTCAGTAAGCATAAGCATGTTCTGTATTGATAACCAGTAACGAGATGTCTGAAAATTGTACTTCATGAACAAACTACCAGCTCCGCCTTTGTTCACATGTACTCAGACACATTTATAAATGATCACATTCATGATCACTGGCGTGCTTGTCTGTGTGTAGTTAGAAAAAGTGTATGAACACACTACACACACCGTACACTCCTTTCCCTTTGCTGCATCACCGTGTCATCTGGTCTAAAGCTTTGCTCCCTCGGGGCTTTGCCCTTCCAGGTTGAGGTTGTGAAACTCCCATCACGCTTTAGTCATTCTCAGCAAACTTAATGTGAGAGTGTCCATGCATTGAACTGTTTCTGGCAGAGCTAATATATCCCCTCTCGCCCCGCACTGTCATTGTCTCCTGAGAGCACACACAGACGCATACATACACTGTCCATGCTGTGTTCATAGGCCTGAATGACGGGGGTGACAGTTTTCCTTGAGGCAAGGGAGGAGGGACAAGCTGTCAACATGGCCCGTTGCACCTGCCCAACCATACAAGGGAGGGAGAGGGAGAGAGAGAGAGAGAGAGAGAGAGAGAGAGAGAGGGAGAGAGAGGGAGAGAGAGAGAGAGAGAAAGAGAGAGAGAGAGAGAGAGGGATAGGGATGGTAGCTACTGTAAATGAAAGGCTGATAATGAAAGATGAACAAGAGAAAACACTTAATAACACTCAGTAAACTCCCCCACTTGTTATTCTGAAATCCCAGTTTGCTTCATAAAAGTTGACATAATTATTTATCTTTGAAGAAAGAAGTTAATTAGTCTAACAATTCTCCCCCCCAACAGATCACATATTTTTTTCTGCACGTTGCTAAACTGAACAATTGGTATTCAGCTTTTTTTCCCTTTTGGCAATTTTAATTACTTTTATTTAGCAGAATGAGTTTTTTTTTAAGCTGCTGTTGTTTTGCATTGTTGTGGAAACCTAACCTCCATCTTTGTTGAACTTGACATTTGCTTGCCACACTTTTCTTCTTCTCTTCTGTTAATTAACTGACTATTTAGGGCAAGAGAAGCCGGGAGTGGAAGAAGGAAGAAAATAGGAGACAGAAATATTGGTTATGGTGATTTACTTTCTTGTGTCTCCGCCCATCTGCCTCTCTCTGTCTCCTCTGTGAAAGCCATTCTTTAGCTCAGCCTGTCTGCGGTTCAGCACGGCTCTTAGAATGTCTGGAAATGTCTTAAATTATGTAAATGCGAGGCTTTAAAGGTGCTGTGAGCTGAGCTCTTTTGTTGCTACCGTACAAAGGTAGTTGATTATCTTGCCATTCTTTTTATTTTTATATGCTGATAACTGCAACTACTGTGCCATTTCTTTGGTAATTATGATGGACAAAGCAGTAGATGGAAATAGTGTAATTGTGGCTGCTTTGGATGTTCATTTATGATGCATTCTGGGGGAAAGAATGTTGCTGCGTAAGATTTGTTCTCAAAAGCATTTCACTCCCCGTCACGATCTCACTGCATGGGTTTATTGTATCTCGTTCAGTGCCTTCAGATACTGAGACTCTGATATGATTAGCTGTGGAGGATGAAGATGGAACATGTTCCAGCCGGAGTCTTCAGAGTATTTTCAGTAGTTGCTGAGCAGCTGCTGATGCTCTAACTAACTTTGTAAATAGTGTACGGAGAGAAGAAGCACACAAACGCACTCACTCCCCAAGCATATGTTAGTGTTTGTGCTCATGTGCTATACGTGACAGTAAACAACGGTATGTGACGATTCAGGAAAATAAAGTTTTGTTACTCAATAATACAAAATCTGACAAAAATCTTTGCATGAACTTCACAGGAAGAATACAGCATATCGTATAATAACAGACTTTATGTAGGGGGATTTCATGTGGCAGATCTATGATATCCCCTTACCACTCAAGCATTACCTTCACGATATAGTTAGAAACACGATAAAAGAGTAATGGATTCATGCCAATGCACAGGTTCAGCATCTTTTCATACATATTTTAAGGATAAAAACATAAATTCTGTGAACTTTAAAAACATTTGCAGCAACATGGAGCAATTTACATGAGACAATATCAATTTGAAAACAAATGTAACAACCCTTGGATATCTCTTCAAAATGGTACATTAAGCTGGTTTACATGGGGGGAACGAGGGATATGAACTGATAATGATTTAATGAGTTGAAACATGAATTCCTTGGACTGATTTGCAAAACAAATTCTGTCTGACTAATGCAGAATTTTTCAAGTATATGCAACTCAGACTTGTATGAAATATACTTATACTCAAACACTGGAAATCCACATCGTCTCCTTCAGCACAACAAGAGTCTATTATTGAAAAATGCAAAGGACAGTAGCTAATGAAAAGAAGAAATCAAGTTGAAATCATATGAGGAGAGGTACGAAAGCAATGAGTACACATCAACGTAGACTTAACTATTTAAACCTAGTTTGAGGTTGCTTGTTTGTGTGCGTTTGTAGGATAGATGGACAATAATGGTACCTAGGATATGTTAGCCCAGTTGTCAGACTCGAAAGGCCCTGATCCTATTGTTCCTATCCATCACTGAGCTTGAGCTTGTTTTTTTACATGTGGGGTAAATTTGTGTTGTCATTGTATGTATTTTATATTGTTTTGTTTTCATGTCTTTCGCTTTGTCGTTAGGATTGTGGTTCTTTGTTTTGTTGATCGGGGAAGTATACATAATTAGGAAATCTAAATAAAATCTAAAAACAATAAACAGAACAGACATGGATTGTTTTTAAATGGAAAGCCGCTCGCTCAAGTCCAAAACGCACCAGGATTCTGATGCAGCACTTTTTTTCCAGCACATGGGAAATAACGGCCATCTGTTTTGACTCTCGAGTCCCAAACATGAGCCGCTGTCTAATAATATGTGTGTTGTTACTAGTTCTTTACTTTCATTCTGTTGGTTACAGAATCAGGGATTTTTTCTTCTGGCATTCTAGTTAAAAGCAAGTCTGCGGCCTGATGAATATCGAGAGGATCTTTCTATGACAAAGTTGATATACAAACTGAGGAAATTCCCTCGTGGCTTCCGATAGGCTTAAGTGTGATTGCCGCATTCGCGAGGCTTCCAGCCAAAGCGACGTGACACCATCAGAAACGGCCCTTCGCGCGGGTTCTATGTGACAGATTTTTGCCTCTCTGTGCACATCCACCAACGTGGACGGGCAGAGAAAATGGAGAA
Source organism: Anarrhichthys ocellatus (assembly GCF_004355925.1). NCBI lineage: Eukaryota > Metazoa > Chordata > Actinopteri > Perciformes > Anarhichadidae > Anarrhichthys > Anarrhichthys ocellatus. Next base: position 384,903 of record NW_022280119.1, read on the forward strand.
CTTTGAGGAGTTTGAGAATGTTGGTTTGCCGCGAGGATAAACCCGCACGGAGTGTAAAAGATCAAAACGGTTCCTCGTCACGATTCCACGTCAGCTCATGTCTGTGCGACTGTCCTTGTGGAAAGTATAACTGAGGCTTAAGATATGTGCATGGTAATATTGCACCTCGTGTTTGATCAAAGGCAATGAAAAAAGGAGCAAATGGAATGAGACATCTGTGTGTATGTGTGTGTCTACGTGTGTGTGTGTGTACACTGATTATCCACCCACATTGCAATGCTGCTTGCCAAGGACTTGGGCTACTGTACAGTAGAGCACTATAGCCATATATACATGCTCTCAATCTGTCAAGGTTACACAACAGGGCCTTGCACTACTCATACACATGTATGGTCCCACAAAAGTACAAACACACGTGTGAGCCTCCATAATGACTTAGTCCATTTGATGCCAAACACGCATTTGCCTTTGAAATATTCCCCGGTTCTTTACTTTTTCTAGTCTATGCAACAACACATTATAGCTGCATTGCATTTGTTCCAGAGACATCCATTACACACAAACGGCAACATACAACTCTGCCACGCATGGCGGCCTGTAACATCCTTTTACTGAGCTTGTGTTGTTGTTTTAGTTTTTTGTGTTTTTATTTTCAACTCGGACATCTTGAGGGTTGTTACCAGTGGTGAGCTTTTGATCACGACCATCCTTAAAATTGCTCGTCTGCACACAGTCAGCACAGTTACAGATATCTTTTATATTACGCAGCCGCAACCCAGATAATCTGACTCCTACTGCTGCTTTGTAGTGTTTGTGGATGGCAGTGTAGAACCCAATACACATTGATTCTGCTTTACCACCTTTGTATATGCCAACACATTGCAAAACATCCTCAGCTTGTCTATTGTGAAAGTGGCTGAAATGCGGCCCATGATATGATTTGGTTTGAAATGCTGTCTGTTGATTGTATACAGTGTCATCCCTCTCCACATCCATAGAAAGTGTGGAGCCAACAGTTACTGAAAGGTTTCAGGTTTTTTTTAAGAGCTACTATTTGTGATTCAATGCTGAACCTTAACAAAATAAAAGCACTTTTCTGGTCAGAGGCAGACACTCCCGTCCGAACCCCAGGCACTTAATTTCATTTATATTATGTGGTGGTTCAGTCTTTAATCCCTAAATTGTGTGTTTTGTGGAAATAGCCATTTAACCTAGTCACAGTAATGGAGGTTGCATTAGAGCGCACTCAACCAAAATCTTTCTATCTGCCTTTCATAGTCCCAAGGTTGTAGAGCCAAAAATAAGAAAGAAAAGGATATTGTTGTTGCTAGTCTAAAAACAGTTTTCCGAGGTCACTTAGTAGATCTGACTTGAATAGGGGAATAGAGATGGACCGGGGAAAAAAAATCGATTTTTAAGAAATCTAAGTGCGTGCTTTGTTGAAATATTTTTTTTTCTCCTTTTATAATAAAATATATGCTCTTTCGCTCTCTCTTCCTCACTCACACTCTGGTTTCTCAAAGTGACACAGTGTGTGCTGTAATTGCTTCTTGATTGCTTCCATTTGTTGGGCTAAAGGCATCAGCCTGTGTGTTATTCACACACACACACACAGCAGCGGGCCAGAGGAAACCAGCATGCTATGTGACTGACATCTGAATGGAGGCGCAGTGTGTGGGGAGGGACAGAGAAAGGAATGAGGGAGAGGTGTTAGGGCCTGTGTTGCTAAATGGTTTCCAAGACAGGAGTGTGAATTTGTCCTGATTCAGTCAATTCAGCCTGGCTCATTTGAAAAGGTGTGTTTTTGTGTGCGTATTACCTTCTATATTCTGCAGCTGCTTGGCTGGCTCAGTGGATTCTCTCCCTTCTCTAAAATAAAAATCAATCATACAGTATATAGGGTACACTAACATATATCAGCTTGTGCTAATAGGAGGACTAGCAACAACTGTTATTGACTGAAGTGTGAAAATAGCTGAAATTACTTCTCATTTATTGGTCAAATGGCTTTATTGATATATCCAACATGAGGCAATGTTCAACTATAATACAATATGTTGGACCAGAAGAGATTCAGATGTTCTTCTATTGTTTTGTCATTTTAGTGCGAAGAGCTTCTCATAAATGACCTGTAAATGCATTTTTTGTATCCAGTTGATGGATAGTTGGAGACTTGTTTGGGTTTTTTCTCACTTCACTGCTTCTTACTTCTACTGAAAGCTGTTGAGTCAGTTATTATCTGTCCTCTGTATTATGTATGTTTCTGTTGGGCCAGTGGAACTAAGACTACTTGCACAACCTTAAAGACACTCATTACTGCTGAAGGGGCCGTGTCCACCATAGTGTTTATTTACAATGGGAGTACGCAAATTTAACGCTATGCTATGAACGCCAGCAGAGTTGCTGAGCACTTATTTTGCACTGAGCGCTACACGTTTGGCGTTTATTTTGGTTGAGGAAATTAGAAAAAAAATTCAACTTTGGGTAAAGCACTTTGCTGGTCACTGTCACTTTCACCCAGCCGTCCAATCCCAGTGGAGGAAGGGGGCGGGGGACAAATATCCTACCACAATGACATGATTGTTATGAGTACGTTGTGGTCTTATTTTGTATGTTATGCTGTAGTCTTTACTGTAAACTTAAACTGTAAACGAGACGCAACCAAAGCCTCTCAGCTGAATTCGCCTCCAAAAGGCTACCAAGTGCTCCCAGCTGGCCATTTTTAGAAGAGAGCCTTATTAACAAGGGGTCATCCTTAATAAAGGCCATTCTGTACCATCACTGCTCGGCATCGTCACAGCTAATACTACAGGATGTGTGCTCTGTTGTTTGTGCCTGTGTCTGTGCAAGTACAGCATGCATATGTTTGCCATGATTGTGTGAGTTGTTTCAATGTTTTGCCTACCATATGGACCTCAGTGTGGGATCATGCAAATGTTGGAATATATGTGTTTTTACGTATGCATGTATGCAGGCTTATCAACGCTAGTAATTGTTTGTCTGTGCCTGATTGCTTAACATAGCCTGTCATTAGAAATATTAGAAGCCTGATTCAAAGAAACCCACTACAATCTATATGGAAATTCAGACGCATAATTTCAGGCTACAGGCTGAAACCGTGTTGGGACTTTTCTTTCTTTATTTCCTACTTCCTTACTCCCATGCTGTTTAGGGATCTCAACTTCATCTCCGGAAGAGAGAGACCTGGGTACAGAAAGAGTTATTTAGTGTGTAAATGTCACGTGTGATTTAATACTGGCGATTGGATTCACCTCTCTCCTTTAAATCTCAGCTTATCACATTATCTCACATCCACAGTCCCACAGAGGACTAACACAGCCAGTCTGTGTAGGATGGATCACTGTGACTTGATGAATGCTAACTACACCAGTTGCTTTGTTAGTTACTTTAGCTTCTCATTTAACAAGCTGTGGAATGCTTATCTTCCATTGTAAATTACATGTTAACACCGTTTGAAACATTGTGTTTACTTATTGATTTTATTTGGAAGTTGCAGAGCTTTTATCTTGAGCAATGTATCTTTACACTTTTCCTACTCGTCCAAAGAAAATCTTAATTTTTTTGTCTAGTATATCTCAAAAGGTACCATTGTACAAAATGTGTCTGCTTTTCTATATTGCTTTATTTAAACCCTTAGAAGCATGTTCGAAACTTCTTATTTCCTTTGTGTTATCCTGTTCTTCCATTTATTTCCTACAGACTTATTTTGCAAACAATCCCAGTTTCCATTTAAAAAAACCGAACTAAAGTTGTGCTTCCTGACCAACCCAGTCTGTTCGTCAGTTTTTTTACTTTTCCTGAAAAGTGTATTTTTTACAGAGACGCGGTTGCTTCAATGCCACTGAAATTGCATGAGTTGTTAAACCCAACAATGCACACAAAAAAAGGCACACCCAACACAACACACACCCAACACTTCCCTAAATAAAGAGGTTTAGTGCCAGAGTTTGGTCGACCCATCTATCTCTTCATCGGGCTAATAAAATCTGTCTGACTTTTCACTCCACATCTGTCTGACTTTTCACTCCACATCTGCCTTCTATCTTTAAAGTCAGCAATCACGCACGCACATGAGCCCAGACAGAGCTCCATAGTGACTGTGTGGATACTAGTGTGTTTGCACTCGGGCTGGGTTTTCAAGAACCGGTCCAGAATATGGAACCGGTGGAAAATGCATTAGAGCACAGGATCTATAATTCATGAAAAATGAAGGTTACACATATTAACTTGTAACCAACTTATTTTGTCATTTTTATGATTGAAATTATATGCCATGATTTCGGTAACACCAACGATGATGTCCTGATTTACATATTGATAATTGTTCTGTTTGCTTTCTTAAACTGATTTCTTTAGCACCACACGCACAAAAAAGTAAAAACAAACGCACTTAACCAATTTAAAGGTATATTTGCCATTTACATTTAGTGCTATTTATCAATCTAGATATGTTATTGGTGTGAGTTTCCTAGTTTTGGAGGTATCGGACGTAGAGATGTCTGCCTTCTCTCGGATATAATGGGACTACGTCGCACTTGGCTTGTGGTCCTTAAAGCGGCAAAAAAAATCATCTCAATAACTCAACAGCAATATCTCTTTCCAGATATTATGAGTCGGTTACTCAAATGTATTATCAACTCACACCAAAACAATCTTGATTGATGAGTACCACCTTAGTTAAGATTTATTTTGGGGTGAACTGTCTGTTTAGGTGATCTGAAAAAATGACTGACTTTCTGTAAGTAAACATGAGTTTTTTACGGTAAAGTTGATTTCCTACCTTAAGGTGCCTAATGATGGTTTCTTGTGTGCATGTAAACATAGTCCAAGACTTGGAGAACAGTAACTTTACACTCGGGACACAAACACATGTTTTAAAACAAACACACACAGTGCACACATGGCACTGTAAATGAGCTGTGTGTATAGGGCCCAATGTGGGATCACTGCTGTAAAGGCTTTATTCTCATTATAACTGAGTTACAAAAACTGGGGCACAGTAGGGGGTGAAAGTGATATATTAACAGACTGCAGGCAGTGTGTGTGTGTGTGTGTGTGTGTGTGTGTGTGTGTGAGGAAGAAAGAATTTAGAGTTTAAACGACGGCAGAGAAAAGAGTGACAGCAAGTGTGTTTATTGTGCTTTTTAGCAGTGTTATGTTCCTTGTTTGTGTGACAGGGATTATTCCCAAGTTGTCTGCTCCTAAAATCTTTGAGAAACTTATAAGGTATTTATTTTTATCTACAAATAGTATTTCCATTGTTTTCAGCCCTTTGCCGGATGCTTGATGTGACAGGATTGATTCGTACTCTAGAGGCTAATTTGTGGTTCAACACCAGGCGACTGTACTGCAGGTGTGTATGCAGGGCAGAGGCTGCTGCTGTTGCTTTCTGAACATGAAACAAACGTATTGTATACGTTAACCTCTTTACTGGTCTCACAGACCATTTTCTGTTCTGAAATGTTTGGTCTTCAGTCGTAATTGACAATTATTTTTGCATTTTTTTTTTTTTTTTTTTTTTTTTTTTTTTTTTTTTTTTTTTTTTTGATAGCTCAAATACATGTTTACGTTCCAGAGGATTTTCCACGAGGATGTTATCATTCTGAAAGAGACAAAGTAAGGCACAAACTACAAACAAACAAAAGCATCCCTGCCAGAAATGTTCCAGTGGTCTCTATATTTACACCACCAATAACACCACTGCAGAACTATGAATCTGCTGTTGACGTCTAATCAATAATCCAGCTTTATGTGTACACAACAACATTTAGGTGCAAACATAAAACCGCAGTCAACCACGCTAGAGCTTAAAATGACAAAACAGCATATCTGTTGGAAATCAATCCGATGGTTATTGTTTAGTGGAAAGAAAGCGAGTAAGTCATCACTGTAAGGGTATGCTCTTTATGAATGTATTAACTACATATAATCTAACTTTTAGCAATGACTGCCTTGTGTGATTTCTGATTTTATCTTCCTACATAAGTGTGTGGTTGATGGCTTCTAGACATTCATGTAAAAATATCAGAGTTGAATGTAGGCTACTGTAACTGTTCACGAGGCATCTGAAAATACCTATTTCTCTGGCCTTGAATTGTTGAGACTTGCTCCCCCTTTAGTTGCAGTATTTTGATTGTAACAGCTTGTTTTCTGCACAAGGATGTCTGCTGTTTTGTCAATGTCACGTTGCTACAGTAGCACTGCTGTAAGAGTTATGTGAACGGACCAACATCATTACTCACTGCTCTCTCTCTCTCAAAACACCCTGGACAGGTTTGGAAAATAAAGGAGAGAATAACTGAAAGATAAATCCACACATTGAAGGAGAGAAAGTGAGACAAAATAACCTAAACAATCACCTCAAAAGAATGAGCGGAATATTTATGGACTCACATTGGAGAAAAGAAAACAAAGACCCTTTTTAAGTGTGACACCTAGTCACATTGGTGGCCATGGTTTTCATTTTTGTTTATAATCTTTGGGGGCGTCATCTCTCAATGTGTTGCGTATAGATTAGTGTTTCTGTTGGTGTGCTGAAGGCCGGTTAATTGGCTGTTTGAGGCTAATAAATAGCTATAATTAGCGGGTGTCATTAGTTGAGGCAGGGATGGAAAAGCTGTGGCAAACCAGCCATGGGAAAACAATGGAATAGAATGTGGTCAAAGTCACCTGGTACTTTTGTTCATCGGGGGGTTTTGATTAAATGGGTAGCAAGGTAAGTCTTCCTGTTGAGAGGGCGGTCCCCACTTCCTTGATTGCTATAAGACACATCTAATGATAGCACCTATGAATGGACTTAAATATGACTTTAGTATTTCTTCTTATTTATATTATATTTAATTAATCCGTCCTTTTTAGGCTGACACAAATCTATTATTATACATCATAGAGTATTGCTGTCGGTCAAACTGATGAGAATTTCATGCGTATGTTTAAAAACAAGCGGCAACCTCCGGTGCTGAGAAATGAAGCCTACACGGAAGTGCCAAAGACTGCAGTTCTTAAGACGGCCACTTGAGGCTTGCCCCAAAAGCGAGTCAACCCCCATGAACCAGGATGCTGAGTGTAAATGCTCAACTTTACAGCAGAAATAAACATGTTTACAGCCTGGTACAAAAAAACGTTTTTTGTCTCTATAGCTAGTATCTCTGTTCAAAACAACCGTCCACAGGGTGAATATTTATACAACCCACCCTTTTGAATTACACTAAGGCTTAAAGTTAAGCATAATTGAGGGATTTGCTGGCTTGAGTGACAGGTGGAGCCTAATGCTGAATCCTAACTTGACTACAATCGTGTTTTATCTAGCCAATAGTTAAAACTATTGCTTTTTGCAAGAACGATTGATTAGGTATATGTTGATGGCCTAAACAGTTAACGCCTTAGTTATATCCTTTTTAATTGGTGCACATTTACATCACAGTGGTAGTGTAGAATGGCATCACTGTAGAACTGTATATTCTGTATCACAAGCTTTCGTCAAGGTGTGCGCTTGTGTTGAAGATGTATCGACGGCGTGTTGCAATAAAACATGCTGTGGTGAAAAGACACACAGGATATAGGTAGTGGAAAGCAGATGTGCCTATCAATCTAAGGGGCAGTCAAAGGGTTTCCCCACTGATGATGAAGTTTGCAGTAAGCCAGTGAGAGCAGATGATGGTCTGATGGTTATTTATTCTTTAGCGTTGTCTCCACAGCCCTCCTATTTGTTATTTATTCTCTTTTCACCATCAGAAGTCTGTACATTTTTGGTGATTGGATGAAAAGACTTAATCTGCTGTCTCGATTGATGGAAACCCTAAACCTGTGCTCTCTCATCTCTCCCATCTTTACCAGTCTGCCATTTCTTGCTGTCTCATCTTTTTCTCACTTCGCTCCTCTTTCTTCTTTCTTCCTTTCTTCCTTTAGCCTTCACTGCTGCTCATCGCTCTGAGTGTTGAAACATAAGAAAGCCCAGACTTGTTAAGGCGAGTAATGGTTGTTTGAAGTCTTGCCAGTGGAAAAAGTGGACTTTAAGCCCATTAAACGGCAGAAAAGCACCAGGGATTTTCTCTTTCTTTTGACTGCGGCAGCTTGTTCTTTTAAAAAGGTGAATGGACACAGGTGAGGCTCAAACGTTTGCCTCATTTGTCTATTTCGTCGTCCCAGTGCTAATAGTGCTATTATAACCAGAGTAAGGTAATTAAGGGTTTTAATACATTTGCCTTTATTGCTTGATCTCTTTGCTCTCTGATCTGGTGGTTTAACTGTTCTACTATGCGTATCTGTGCGGCCCCAGTGTATTTGGCTCTGCCTGTGTTCTCTATCAGCAAAATTATTCTTTCCTTTAACCCTCAAATTCATATTTTTTCACGACTAAATCGATACTGTAGTCCAAACTGTAATTTGTATTACAGGCTGGAAATAACTGCTGTCAGTTAAGCCATACTATGACTCTCTGTGGCTTCACCGCTGGTTGTAGTGAGCATTGTTGCATTTAAAAAAAGTAAATAATCTGCATTTTGATTAGTAACTACACTTCCAAAAACTCCAGTGGTCACTTAATTGGGGAGAAGCATTGGTCGTTTCCTTTATGTAAGTGAAAGAAGTTCCTGGTCAGTCATCAGGGGACTCATTTCTAAAACAAACGTACATAGGATTCATGCTAAATTCTTTGCGTATGCCCAAAGCAAGCTGAAATATTAAGTGAAATTTGATTTGAGGTTTGAGTTGGTTTGTATCTTTTACAATTGAAAAGTGCTTATAGTTACGGCTTGCTAGTATGAGCACAAATAACACTACTGGTTTGACTGTTTATGATAAAGATATGTAAGTATATATAAGTTTAAAGTAGTGGTGCAACGGATCATACAACTCGTATCACGGATCAGAGTCACAGATCGGATCAGCACAAAAGAAAAAAGGGAGCAAATATAATTTTAGAGATCCCGTTTTTTTTACTTCGTTAAAGTCATCTACAGTGTTATTTTTCTTCATGTAAACACACAATTCAAATGATAAGGAAATAAAGATTGTACTTTGATTGAATAAAATAAATCTTGTCATTAGTAGTTTTAATTATAAGCTGCTTAGAGTTAGTGTGAACAGCTCATCATTTCCTCTCTAATATCTATTTAACTGGATTTATTCAAGTTTCTCACCAACACTACATTTTACAAGATTACATGTAAACACCATGATAGTGTTATAATTTACCTTCGCCCAATATTCATTTTCACTGAACAGAGCCAGAAAGTAACTGAACGGAACCTTCCTTCGTTAGCCGTTAGCGCTGCTGCTAACGTTACTAGCTCTCCTCCGGTCATTTTAAACACAGATCGGTTATTTACGATGTAACATTATCAGAGATCAGCAACTAGAAAAGCACGAATGCCGATGTCCTGATCGCATATTTTGCTGAATGTTGGCGGATCGTCAGTAGAACTTTATTTCACACTGTGATGGAAAATGTTAAACTGTGTCATTAATCCGCGGTTTACATGCGTGCAGAACCGTGAGGGGTGTGTCTCCATACGGATCGACAGCGGCCCGTTACATCACTAGTTGACAGTAACGTGTGATATGAAGTGAAATGTGTGAAAAGCATCATTATATGTGTAATGATGCCTCTCAAATATAATTTCTACGGTCTGGCTTCAATTCACCGCCTCACCATCTGTGTCGCCAATTTCCCGTGTCTCCAAAATGTTCGTACGCATCGGTCAGTTTCCCAGGACTGTAGTTTCTTCACTCAACATTTTCCTCTCTTTGGTTTCTCTCTTTACCTAATCAGCATTATAATTTGCATAAATCAACTAACGTAAATGTAGCAGACCCATTTTAAATTAAAATGACCTGGACTTTCTCCCTCTATGTCTTTAAGTCTCTTTTCCATCGACTGTATCTCTATCTGTCACGTATGTCTGTCATATTGTTCAAATAAGTCCGGCTTTGAAGGGAAGAAGCAGTGCCCTGAGGGCTTGTCAGACAACGTGATGACATGATGCTTCTGTTGAAAGAAAGCAGGGAAGATCAAATGCTTAATGGCCACCTGTGTGTGTGTGTGTGTGTGTGTGTGTGTGTGTGTGTGTGTGTGTGT
>NW_022280119.1:395011-411344 GCF_004355925.1 Anarrhichthys ocellatus
TGTGTGTGTGTGTGTGTGTGTGTGTGTGTGTGTGTGTGTGTGTGTGTTTCCTTTTCTAAATCTTGTTTGAAGTCTTTCCAAGTGATGGGTTGAATGTTAGGATATTTCCACTGAATGTAAATTCAGTGTGCTTATTAGCATGTTGAATAAAAACTGGAACCAAATTTGGACAGGAGTAACAGAAGGAAACAAAATAGGTGAAAAAAATAACAAAACATTTGGTAATAGTTTGTTATAATAGTCAACTCTGTAACGCAGAGCAAAAAATAGTCTGTAAAAACATAAATTCCATGCCTTAAATAACTTTGATATTTTCTGAAGTTGAACAACCTGCAGTGCTCGATCAGGGAACAGGCTGATTTGACAGGGAAGGTAGGTTTTTGTTTGATTAATGGGTTGGTCTTTGATACAGTTCTGCAAATCATCCAACCAGATTCTAAAAAGCTGAGGAGTTGCTCTCTAAATCTGCAGATATACATGCTATGCATATATTTATTCAGGAGAGAACATGACTATGCCCTCCTTTAAACAGCATCCATTGGTACATGATTACACTGTAAAAGGAAAGAAAACTTATTTAGATAGATGAAAACTTTACACATAGAAGACTAAAGTAGAGCAACACAGTATTTAATAGAACACACATGCAGTGCATTATGTGCATTCATAGCATATTAGATAATGTCTTGCTTTAACAGGTTTTCTCGAACCCACAATTCCATGGCTCATGGTGGCTCCTTGCGGAATCTGTTTATGCCGGTGATTCCCCCGGCATTTGGCCTCAATTCCCATATATAATTTGCTTTTATTTATACATACACTATCCGTGTAGCTTAAGACGTGTCTTGTGTTTGTCCTCGCTGTCTCTCTCACAGACCTTTCATTTCCTCAGAGATTTAATGACTCATTCGACAAGAGGGCCCGAGAATAGAGAGATGTAAACTAAAAGAGAGCAAGATTAACAGGCCATGCAGTTCATATCGGAAGCAGGTCTGTGTGAACGCCTGTCATAGATGGAGAATGGTAAAAGATAGAAACGAAAGAGAGAAGAGACAACAAATAAAGAGAGGCAGACCACTTTCAGCCATCTCCTCTCATGCAGAAGGGATGTGCTGCCTTGAGCACAATCTTTTCCAGGAACTCCAGCATAAACAAATTAAGTCAAAGTATCCCTACAGCTCTTTGTGTGTGCGTATCTGGAGATGTTTGTGCATCTGTTTGTGTGTGTGTGTGTACCTAAGTCGGTGTCTGTTCAACCCCTATATGATTTGGGTTGTGTGTGCGTGTGTGTATCCGGTGTCTGTATCACAGTGCGTGTGGTTGATGTGCCTTTGACACAAAGCCGTGCCTTTCCACGCGCATGTGTGTGAGTATTTAGTGTGTTTTTTGACTGCTGTACTCTGAGGCAGTACGTGTACAAGTCACTGCGAGGCCACATTGTAATCACATTGTTTGGAGAGTGTTTTTTCATCAGGACAACACATGTAGTGACAACAACTCCTCAAGCTAACGTTGAGCTACGGCACAACCGGTGCATTTAATTCCCCATCGGCAACTACAGTAAAGACTATAGGATAACTGTGTGTCCTCTAATAAGTGTGTTACCTGCTACACATGTATGATAATTCATTGAAGTATTAAAGGCACTGTTGGCTACTGACTGTGGGGTAAAGTGTCAGTTGTGTTTGGCTTGTTTTTCAGATGATAATGTGAATTAACTTTATTTGTGGAGTTTATAACTATGCTTTTGGGCTCTTCCTGTTTGTGTACCCAACGTAGCGTATATACAATGTGAATAACCTTAGTTTGTATTGACAACTAGTGCTTAAGGCTTTTGTTGAGGATGTGTGGCTCATTTCTTTCATGTATATGAAGACGTAGCCGTGCTTGAAATCCCAGTGCATTGTTGCTGAACTGCTGTTGCACTTTGTCCCACTTTTGTCTTCATACTGTTGCTAAACAATATACACAACTGGTCCCCTTGTGCTTTAGCTACTATTTATATTGATATGCCTGGCTGTGCATCAGTATAGCTTACACATTGTTTGCCACGTTCCTTCTGTCAAATTGCGTTAAGTGTGTGTTTTCTATTGTATTTTTTGTAAACCCACTGCTTTATTGAAATGAGACAAATGTCTTTGAAATTGTGTCTTTGTTTGCATTGTTATGTTGTTTTCACTGTTCTAACAGTCTATAAACCATACAGTGGAACATCTCTCAGTGCAAGTAGTTTGTGATGATAAAACTGTACTTTTTGTCTCCCTCTGGCCCAGAACTCTGCCTACACTAAAGTTGTACCCGATAGGCCGCATACAGCTGTGCTTCGGGCTCTTACAGGGCACATCGTGTGTTATGGGTTTCCTTGTTCACATCATTTGTATTATTTGGTTTCAGGCTTTAGAAAAAGTCAAAAGTCATTCAGTGGCTGCACTAGTTTGCTAGAATATGATATGATAGCTTATTTCATGAGTAAATAACTCTTTGCAGAGTGGTGCATGGAATGCCTCTGGCCTTTATTGAGGACACAAGTTGTTTATGCATCTAATGTACCATATACCAGTGAATAACCTTTACTGGCTCGTATGGATTGAATTGAGAACTGTGTGGAGGACTTGTGGAGGACATAGGCTAGCTTATTAATCTAATGTGGTATGGAATCATTTTCATTTGCTTTGACCCGTTCATGGGTAAATGGCTGTTGACATTAGAGCATGACAGTGTGTGCCCATTAGCAGGCTAGTATATGGAGTTGGCAAAACTGCCATAGGCTTTTATTGGGTACATACAGTATGCTTGTTTATGTATCAAGTGCACCACAGGCCAATATGCCAGTTGATATGTGTTTTTTTTGTTTATCCAGTGCCTATTTACAGACATGTGTAGAGGCAAACATGGATTTGCTTTGACAAACAAGGTCACAGCAGCCCCTCAAGGCATTAAAAGGTCATTGATATTGTTTTAAACTGCACGAGATGCAGTGAAAGACAATCATGCACGCAGGTTTCCACATATATTTCATAGGGACATTTGATTACAAGTCTTTCATGCATTAACTTTCCCTGCATGTCATGCTTACAGTGTTGTCATGTCCTGTGTCTCTGTCTAATCAGTTGTGTGTTGTACCTCAAAATACGTTTTGCATTCGCTCTGATTCACAGAGAAACTGGCTGAGATGTATTAAGATATAATTATAGTCGACTGCCGCTGATTGTGACCGCATCCTCAGCTGTGGCTGGCTGAGGCGCAAGTCTGTATGATTGCAGCTAGAAACTTAGCAGAGTAATCACAATCCAGCTACCGAAGCTGTATCCATAGCATCTAGATTCAACCACAGATGCAGCCGTAGTCCAATCAATAACCACATTCACAGCCACAACATCAACTGTCAGTCCTTTGAGAAGAGTAATGAGCCGTACATGCATCATTTAAATCATCTCCCTGAAATGGACTGGACCAGAACATCATATTGAATTATGCTCTCTACTGAGTACAGTGTTTTTACTGTTACTTTCAATATTTGCATCAATAAAGAGTAGCTTTGAATTCATACAGATTGCATGGGTCCTTTACTAAAGTAAGTAAAGACTACAAACATCTCAAGTATGCAGTGAGGTTGTTCAGTCAGGAAAACAATGAGCTTACAACTAATCTACATATAATAATGCTGATTTCATTAAGTGCATGCATTGCTGTTTGAGACGATATTTAAAAACCATTATGAGCCGAAGACAAAAGACACTGAATTTGTTCCCAACTGCATGAAGTTTGGTGAAGCTGTTGTGCAAATATTTACATACTTTTGCAGCACAATGGATAAAATGACAGAAAACACAAATATTTTTAGCACACATTCATTGTTTTACAAACATGTATGTAATGATTGAAATTAATCTACGTTTTATTTTCACTATCCCTGCAACTCTAATTGGACCCTCCCCTCAAAGCCAGCTCTTTCCCGTTGATGGTTGTGTGTATTTTCACCAGATGGTATGCAGCCTGACTTTTAGCTATGAGCAGAATGGTAGTGGCAAAAATGACTTTGCTTATTGATATATCATAGAATAGTAAAAAATGCTAGACTTAACATATTTGTGTATGTTTTTGTTTGTAAGTGCATTAAATGTCTTTCTGTGTGTTTATGTTTAGTGTTGTGTGTGTGTGTCTATGGGTTTGTTTTAATGAGTACGGTAGCTCCAAGTGTCTGTACAAATTAGCTGGGTCCTCTGTGCCAATAATAGAGGCGCTTGCGTGTGTTTGTCAGAGGTGACGAATATAGAGGGTCCATCTCTATACGTTATTTTGGATGAACCTTCAAAACCTACTCAATCCCCAGCCGTGTGGCTTGTCGCACACATGAAAACACACACACACACACACTCACCGGCCATTTGAAAGCCTTGCCACTCAGCCATATGCCACCCAAGGGCCTGGCATCTGCTGCAACACAAACACACAGTAACAAGAGCCACACGCTGAAGTAATCACTTTTTCTATGCTGCACACAAATACATTTGGATACATGCACACATGTCGCATATAAAAACACACACTCTGCTGTATAAAGCACTCCTCCTTTACCTGCCATTTTAAAAGCTCATTCACAGTATTCAAACAGTAGATTCGGAACAACACATTTATATGCCTGGCACATTGGTCCCTGCATCCCTGTTTGTTTAAACAGCAGATCAGGTCCCACTAAATGCAAAATCAGTCCCTCAAAAAATGCACATGTATATACTGTATAAGGTGGCAAAGTCAGTGTACATGACTGTGTACAGCAGACAAACACACATGCAGAGTCACATTCAGAGTTGTGAACACACAAACACATAAGCTGGTATAATGCATATTCAAATGATGTTAAAGCCATTTAGATCGGCACCTTATTTGCATCTGTGCCATTAGCTGACAATGAGAGCTGGCTCGGCCTGCCAACATTCCCCCTGCCTCACCTACACACACTACTTGCACTTGAATTTGCATTTTGTATATCATGTATCTGTGCTGGCTATTCACACTCATTCACCGACTGCTTTCCTCACATTTATGTATCTCTGGCATGGTCTTAAATACTGTAGGTTATTGATATTTGTATGTAGTATCGACACATACGGCAGCCGCTTTACCTATTCAAGTCCACACATCTCAATGACCATTAAAACACTAAACTCACAATAACACTTTCAGTACAACCATCAGACACTTATTGCACCATACTAAGCGGTGGTTTGAAGTGGTTTGTTGGAACAGGAAACAATATTTGTGCTTGACTGTATGCTGGGTTTTAGCTACATGTGTGATTTACTGGTCTTGAGTGAATGCTGAGGGATTGAGCTTTTTGTCTCTCCGTCTGCTTCTGATGACTGTTGCTTTGAATGGCACAGCTGTGCACTAGCAGGCTAGCCTCTTAGAGCTCCGTCTGATTACTACCTGCTCCCTTTGATTAATGTTCATTATGTCTGAGTGTGTGTGTGGGTGTGGGTGTGCGTGCGTGCGCGCTCTCTCGGAGTCAATTCAAACTGACCCCCCCCCCACCCTTCCACCACCATAAATCAATCAACACCATTGAAGTGCTAATATCGGCCCCTTTGTGAGCCATTTGCGCATTCAAGCCTCATCTTGCCGGAGCCAATCTGACTTATACTAATGACGAGGAGTTTTGACATCGATAATTAGATTTTTTTTTTTCTGAGTGGATTTCTTTAGATATTTAAATAATTGTCACGCTCATTTTTTTCATCTATGTATTGAAAAACTGAAACAAGGATTCAGTGAGATAGTAGCTGGATGCTCGTCTATCACACGACCGGCTGTTCCAGTATCACTCTGATGATTGGTCAAGAGTGTGTGTTTGAATTGGATGAATTAGACACAAGCCAGAGTGATATATATTAATACCTTGATTATTGATGTTTTGCTGGAGTTGGACAGAGTAAAGGACATTGTCACTAATATTTCCTCGGAATTGTACTCATCTTCACTTTCTGCCTCATATCTTTTGAATGCCTTATATCTACAGTGTATACAGTAGAAATTCAAATAATGCAAACCTCAAATCTTTTCAATCTATGTATGCTAAATATAAGTGAAAGAGCCAGGCCAACTGCTGGATGATATTAGAAAAAAAGCCATTTAAAAAAAAATCCCACGTGTCCGGTCTGTGAATGTGCAAATCTGAAGTTGATTAAGTTAGAATCTACCAACTGGCCCCGTGTGTGCACTTCAGCTCTTGTTGGTCCATATAGCCTTTCTCTATCTTTCTTTCTATGTGGAAAAGACCAATAGGAGACCTTCCGTGTGTCTGTATTCTCTCCAACTGTCCAGACCCATTCTCTCTATCTTTGACACATGCATACATCCATACATAGCCTGCATATCATGCTACAGTCTGCATGTTGCCCATACATTGGCCAGTAAGCACGCAGACATCAGTGTGTGTTTGTGTCAGGCTCATTGAGCCTGTGGCAACCAAACAGCCATATTACATTAGAATAGAATAGAATAGAAACCCTTTTTATTGTCATATACATATACACATACATGAAATTTACTTCTGCATTTGACCCATCCCTGTATATAGGGAGCAGTGGGCTGCCAATGACAGGCGTCCGGGGAGCCGGGGGTTCAGTGTCTTGCTCAGGAACACTACGACACGTGACATTAATCTCCCCTCAACCTAGAAAGAAAGGGATATTTTAGCAAATTACATAATCATGACAGTAGATCATTCTTCATATGATTTGATGGGAGACCACCCTCTGAAGACGACCTTTTCGTGGTGCCAGTTTCCGATGTGCACATTGTCTGCACATCGGTTATTATGTGCATAGCCTTTATGTCACATTGCTTGTCTCTCTGACACATAAAAAGATTTGTACATCAGCCTTCACCTCATGCTATACTCGCACACTGTCCATACATTGGCTGATAAGCACATACACACACATATCAGTGTTGGTTTGTCAACTCTTTCAGACCCTGGGGCCAATAATCCGACCTACTACATTCATCTTTGCTTTTTTTTCTGTTCACTCACAGTCTATCACTCACATAAACACATTAGTGACATGCTGTATTTGTTTTGCAACTGCCACAATATGTGTACTATTTCACTTCAAGAGCGTATTCAACCTATGATGCATTTATGTTGCTGTGAGAGCATGTAAAGGTTTAAGTAAAGACGCATTGGCTGAAACTGCTTAAGGATATATTATGTTGCCACCTGTATACTTTGAGTATAAAGCTTTTGGGTTATATTTACATTAGCAAGATGAATCCAGTGCATGCACCACTTTCATGTAAGTGCAGTGCATCAAGGATTGCCTTTGAAGGGAAGGATGGCCAGACTGTATTAAATTCAGTGTAAAATAGCTCTTACGGTACAGTAGGATTAATAATACAATATACACTTTAAAATATGGATCAAAGCTTGTAAATAGTTTAAGGTTTATAGTATTTGTTTAGATAATGATGATGCATTTTGAAGGTTGCATCTTGGCTGGCAACCTCAGAATGAAAAGTTATTTTTGGGATGGTTCTATATAAAGATATTTTAAAGATATATATATTTTTTGTGGCATTTTGCCTTATTAATTTGACAGAAACAGAGACTGTAAATGGTGGGAGAGTGACGGGTGTGTCATGCAAAGAATTCCAAAGGCTGGAATCGGTAATGTAGCCTGCACTGTCACCGCTCTCGGGCATGGCCGTATTTTTAAGTGGGACAGACCTTTTGACAGGGGTGCCAAACGTTAGTGAGAGTAAGGAAATCATGTCTAAACGACGAGCTGTGTTGTCCATATGTGACATCATACCTCAACTCAGCATTGTTTTTATACCAAAGTGATTTACAACAAAGACAGACAAACATTACAAAAGAAAGGAGATAAACCCAAGAATAAAAGTAAAGAAAGAGAAATGTTAGAGAGGAAGTTAAAGCAGATCTAGTGTGGTAAAGATATCTCAGAGGGATCAATGGGGGTGTCTGATACATGAAATCTAATGAATGAGCTTCTGTCCGTCTGGTACATGATACTGACTGATCTTTTCTTGCTGAACTTATGAATTAAAGTTAGCAGGAAGAGCATTAGCTTTAATTCAATCTTCTTTTTGTTTACTTTTGGTCCAGCGCCTATCTACAACAGTCTTTGGATGCGTTTCACCACTTTACATTGTTTTTCTTGCTGAACTTGCAAGAATGGTCAAAAAATGCCTTTTGGGTGACTTGCCTTTTAGTATACATTATTTTTTTGTCACCTCAAGCTTGCTGTCTCCCCATAGGGAACTATATTCTGTGGATGTCATGCCTCCCTTGCTGTTTGACCTTCCGTACACATACACACGTATGATCTCTACTGTCAGCGCTTCCCAACCCAATGTTCTCTCCATGCTGTACTGTGTCTATACCAGTAATAGCCCACGGCTTTGCAGCGTTAACTCTTATACTTTTCTTTCTGTCACTTCTCCCTATAGGAATGTAACATTTCAACAGTGTCCCTTTCCTTGCATCAAGATTTCCTGTCAGAATTTCTCATTCTGCGTCCTCTCTTTGTACCATATAGTCACAGCAACCACAGAGTGGCTGTGTCCCACGATGGCTCGTCTGTATTCCGACTACTTTTCAGACTGTATTTCTTATTTTCCCCAGGAGTAAACACAGCATATGTACTTGTTTGTCACTACTTTCACTTTCGCTTCTGAACATATATCCTGGTGCTACAATAAATTCTGAACCTGACCTCATTACTTTATGCAGAAATAGTTTTCAAGTGCTGGATACCAAGACAGTGGTGGTTTACCAGGGTTCACTTTCAAAACAAGTGTTTCAGTAAAAAGCGTGTTCAAATTTAGACAATAAGAAATCTCAGTTAGTGTGGAAGAAGGAAACTTTGGAGCAAATTATTAGAACATTAAATGTCTCACAATTACCTTATCTTCACAATATTACAAATGATGATCCTGATTGAAAGGGATAGAGAAAAAGTACAAAAGGAATTTAAAAAAAAGGTAGAAATCAAATGGATAAAGAAAATCAAATCTTATTTTTCTTCCTTTCTATATGTCCTGGGTTCATCTGTTGTTTTCTTGTCCTAGGGTCCCCGAGTTAGTCTGAGAGAAAAAAACAGCGTAGTACTTGACATCCGTGTACCACTTCAGAATGTACCATCAGTGGGACATATAAAGAGCACACTGAGCCATGCACGCGCATACAAATACACCCTGACACACAATCGTGAGGCCAGAATCAAAATGTTGAATGTCCAAGAGCGAACACTACATCACAGAATACTTCAACCCCCTGTCAGGGTCCTGTACGCACAAGAGAGAGAAGAGATGGCCGTCTGTGGTACACAATGATAGTTATTAAGGGCTTCCTTGACATCGGTTGACATGGACTGAACTCATTCATTTCTTGTTACAAAAGAATGCTACGGTGATGTGAAAAACAAAAATGCAACAAGTACAAGCAAACCTGTTTAGAAAACCATATACTTGTGCTAAATTTGACATTCAAAGCATTCATTTAGTATTATCTATGTAAAGATATAGTGTGTATATATAATGTCTATCTGAGCAGAGAATGAAGTCGCTCTCCCTCTGTGTGTGTTGCTATCCGAGCCTCTCTGTTCTTTTTTTGAACATAGACAGGCCGGCCGCACGTGTTTTTAGTGCATGTTAGTGTGCCCCACTGGCTGATACACGGCCCCCGCTTTGCACTGCGCGCATACGGCCGTACCAGCTGATACCGGCGATGGAAGCCTAGCACCCACCCTCCGGTTCCCCCTCAGGTAAACACTCAAGCTCTGTCACCCTTAAGACCCTTTACGCAGTTTACAAGCAAATTCTAAATTGACTGGATACTATGAACCCTATGTAGACTTTAAAAGTAGTTTACATGACAGACATGGACATTCAGTAGCCAGTTTATTAGGTATACCTTGCTGAAACTAATGTAGTCTACCCTCAATATAAATGGGGTGGACAAAATATCAGAACCACCTCGTTGTTGCATTGGTTGTCTGTCCATCTACTATCCACACTACTGTTTACATCCCACATGTATTCGCTGACTGTCGGCATTGGAGACTGCAAGAGGCAGAGTTTGACACAAACAACTGATCACATGTGGATAGTAGAGGGGTTTTTGCATTCAAATAAGGGGACCTGTATATTTGCAACTACTTCCTATCTTTACATTTGTTTGAAAATGTACGACCTTTTACATTTGGAAAGACAGTTGTATTCTGTTACAGCTACAGACTGATGCTTTTTTTCTCTCTCTCTTCTCCTCTCGGCAGCGCACACAATTCCCTATATCTTATCAGTTTTCCAAACCAAATTTGCAATCGCTTTTATCACCATTTTATTTGGTTTTGCACGATTGCTAAAAGTCAGAAGAAAAGGAGCAAGGAGGCCAAGATAGTACATGCATCAAAGGTCATGAGGCGGCTTTTAACCCAATCAAGTATTGGGTTAAAAGTATGCACTCGCATGATCCCCGCCTTATCCCACACAGCCACCAGGATGGCCTTGCAGCGCATGTTTTTTTTCTCCCTTATCAAAACACATACATGCATTTCTGTCATTCTTATAGGACGACTGGAGGGCTAGCCTTGAACAGCAATCAGACGCATTTGCTAGATATGCCTCTCTATGCATATATGATTTGTTGTGTCTTCAGGTGTGGCCTCCAGTGATAATCATAATCATACTGCTATTGCCAAGGCATTAGTTTCAGCTGCAATTATAGATTAATGTGGATGTATAGATGTGTGCATTACACATGCATTTTCTTATGCTCTCTCTCTCTTTCTCTTGTCTTACACACAGATACACACATGAATTACACACACCAAGGCCTCCAGGCCCACGGGGACATAACGGACAATCAGTCTGACAATTACAGCTGAGCTCTGATTGATGCCGCAGTTGCGAACACACACACAATTTCAGACACAGACGCTGTAATGCCAAGGGCTTGATCCCCACACCCACCTCAGACACACACACACACACACTCTGTCAAACAAGCACCTCAGTGGATGAATAAATAAAGGAGTATGGAATGTTTTTACGATTTCTAATCACTCTGGCTACGTGAGATATGATATCAATTTTAACCAGAGGAAAGATACACATGATCAATGCTTAACAGTATAGAGCTGTCATCAAAAGAAAATGTGATGTAGGTCAAAGGGCATTGGTTACATGGTCTGTCCGGAGGTGAGGGCTGCTTTATCTCCTGTAGGCGACATACATGTTTTTTATTGTTTCTTTCTTTTGCGGCCAGGCAGGTGTCTGTAGGATGATTTCTGTGTATCACCAATATTAAGTCACTTTGTCCAGTTCATATTTCTACTTATTGTAGTAATCAATGTAAGAGAACTTCAAATATTGATGGGGAGTTAGAACGTACAACATGATTGTCAGCTGATTGATGCCCAGATATATACTAGCACTTTCTTATTTCTGCTTTCAGGCATACGTTTCACATCATGTGTATTTGGTGTTAGTGGGATTGTGTTTTTGTGTGTGCGCATGTCATGTATTTTAGTAACTAATATTTCGGAGGCTTTCGTTCCGTGTTTTCTGCCATGTCTCTATTTTGATGTGATTCATTCCAGCATCTGAGACACTAAACAGCCTACAGGCTACTGTCACGTGTGTGTGTGTGTGTGTGTGTGTGTGTGTGTGTGTGTGTGTGTGTGTAAGAGACCTCTATCTCCTTTGACATGTTTTGAGTACATAGATTCAGTACTGTCCAGGAGCAGCACTAGTATCATGATCTTTAGTTTGTAAAAATAGAAATGCGGAAATCAGCTTTATCATGATTCTTTACTCCTTTTTTCTGTTTTGTTTTCTGTTTTACTCTTAATTTTTCTCTCTTTTCTCTTTATTCCTTTTGTTAAACTTAGTCAGTTTTTTTACTATTAGCTGCAATGTAATGTATCCATCTTTATACAGTGTTAATTTAACATCCATATTGGATTAACAGTAAAGGGATTGTAAACCTGATGTATTAGGACACGGGTTATGGATGGATAACACACTGGAGAGAAATGTATTGTATTGTCTTTTTAGATGGTTTTTAGAGGTTTTTGTCAACATATGTAGTCGTCCCATGAGAATGTTTTGAGATGTGTTATCAGAGCTGCCACTGAGGACCAAACATGCACCAACATTGAAAAATCCTTGAGCAAACAAAAGTTGAAACATCTCTTTTCCCATAGCGGGTCCCATGCTGCATGTTTGTCATTCTTTCTTCCACTCCATGATTGTTTAGTCCCCGTTTGACCGAGCAATTTTGTGAGCTCAGCATGCATGAAAACCAAAAACAGTGCTTTGTTTAGTTTGAGAACAGTAAGAGTGCCATTCTTCATTCTTAGCTAGTTTTGTAAGTACAAGCTCCCGTTAGCTAGCGTTTGTGGATATGCGTATGTGAGGCATAGTCTGGTGAACTTTGGGAAGGCTGAAGAAGGCCTGGAGGGGGGTTGCAGATTTGATGCAGGTGCACAGCGCTTCGGTCTTGGCAAAAACCTCTCGTATTTCACCAGCGCTGTTCAGAGAGAGAGGGGGTGGGGGGGCTACGAGAGCCAGGAAAGCATTAGATGTCTGGTGTATAGCCTCAAGACACACAAACACAGACCTTGTGAGGCTTCAGCCCGGTGTGTATTGAGGGAGGTATATCAGGTTAATTGTTATTAAACTAGCCTAAGAGATGCTTGGTGTAGTGGCGTGTTGGGGTCTTGTAGGTTTGAGGCTTCGTCTTTGTTTTTATGTTGCTCTGTTTGTCAGTGTCTGTGTGTGATTCAGTTTGCTTTGTTGATAACATAATGTTGTCTTTTTACTTCTGACGACTGCATTCATGCTTTAAAAATCATAAACGTGGTGTTCATTTGTGAAGATTATCTTGCTGAGCAAAACGTGTAAGTATCATAAACGTTTGTTTGCCACACAGCTTATTTTCTGCAATAATCCAAAATCCAATGGAAAAATGCCCTTGGCTTTTTGTCGAAGGAGCCAGTGTGGTGCTAACTTCTGGTTTGGCCTACAAAAATATTTCATTAATATTAATAAGCATCTTGCTGATGAATTGTTATGGTCCAGAGTGGTAGTTAAAACATGACGATACAATCCCTGTTCACCAAACATTAAAAGCCTTGAAAACTACACTGGCGATAATGTAAATTGTGCTACTTGTGTCGGCCCTCAGTAAGGTCAAGAATGTGACTTTCACAGAATGAAAGTGCTCTGCAGAACACTGTGGACTTGTGTGCACTGTGCTGTGTTAGAGACGAGGTTAAGAGATTCTCTAAAATAAGCGTACCATTGCAAAGACAGGGAAGTGCTATAGATTGGGTTTGAAGTTTATTTTTCAAATTTCAATGTATATTCACATTTGCAGAAGAAGTATGTACATACATACATTCACGAATACACTTGCCATTTGGTCGGTGGATGGATTTCCAGCTGGTTAAACATAACAAATCATGTTTTAATGTGTTCTCTCTCTCACCCACCCACTGTACTATCTGAGGTGTTTGGATAAAGTTGCCATCTGCCTTTCAAATACTACTTCATGACTCTGTAGTTCACTTGTCTTGATGGCAGGAGTGTTTGTGTGTAGGTCTGGGCAAAGCTGAAGGCCTTGCCAACTTTATTTTTTTTCATTGTTTACTTTCTGTTACCACTGAAATTTCTAACCCATTGCTTCTCAAAGTGTGGTTTATTTTCCAAAGCTTAAAACCATTCATGTCAGTATTTCCTTCCGTTTGTGCTTGTGATTTACCCGCGTAATCAACATTTCAATGCTTCGCCTTAACCAAACACATTAATTACTCTGAATCATGTGTTTTATCAAACTTTCAAGTGGTCACCAATAATTGAAACATCATTACTGATCTGACAACATAGATTGTTGGAGCCAGTCATGTCAGATTGTAAACCCTGCGAAAGGGGCTAACATGGCTTTCCTTTATTTAGTGCAGCCAGCGAGTCAGAGGACCCGTTTCCTTGGACATATTACAGTAGAATGTAAACCTGATACCTGATTAACAAAGATATGAGATGATTGGTCTACGCCGCTTTGCAGAGGCCAAAGATTTGAAAACTACTCACAGACAACTCTTGTATTTAAAGAGTTAATGGAGTAAGTCATCTTTCCTATTTGCTTCAACATCTTCTTTTTCTTTTAACCTTCTTCAAATCCATCCTTTAATCCTTTCTATATGTCTAAATGTCTCGTGTTGTTAGTGTAATACTCTGTGTAAAGTATTTATGTTCAGGGCTTGTTCCAAACAATTCATTTGTATAACTTTGATCTGTGTTGATTTTACATTCGTCCCCACAAACATTTAACCA
This sequence comes from Anarrhichthys ocellatus, assembly GCF_004355925.1. NCBI lineage: Eukaryota > Metazoa > Chordata > Actinopteri > Perciformes > Anarhichadidae > Anarrhichthys > Anarrhichthys ocellatus. Next base: position 409,373 of record NW_022280119.1, read on the forward strand.
AAGCCACCCTTAATCCCCTCAGTCTTTGTGGCAAACAACCAAAAGTTTGAGCCTCTTTTACTTTGGTTTTGACTTTGAGGGTAAAACAAAATACCCAAACCAACAGGGGTGCTTTTTTATTCCTCTTTCAAGAAGCTTATTCAAAGAGAACCTGCAAAAGATCAGAGCATCTCTCTTTGGCCCTCTAAAATCACTCCCTGCAACGATTGTTTAGCAGGCAACAAAACAAAATCTCTCTCTACTAGGGGATACAGACGTGTGTGTGTGTGTGTGTGTGTGTGTGTGTGTGTGTGTGTGTGTGTGTGTGTGTGTGTGTGTGTGTGTGTGTGTGTGTGTGTGTGTGTGTGTGTGTGTGCTGCTGATTGTTTGATGTTATTTGTGAGCAAGACAGCATCATATTCCACCATTTGTGTGTGTGTGTGTATGTTAATACTGTAACAAGTGGAGTTATGTGAGGTCTCTATCCAAACTATAATGATCGACTCGTTGGATAACATTTTATAAATCTTTTATTAATGTTTATATACTACTTGAATGAATGTCAAACAGGAGTACTTAAAGTATCCCACTGATTGTGGTGTTAAGTTATGTAGTTATGTCACAGAATAATTAAGTGTGTGGTGATTACATCTATGTAGCAAGATCTGAGGATACCTCTAACCAACGAGAACCAAGCTCATTTCAGAGCAGGCGCCATCATTGTTGCTTTGATTGGTATCGCACTGTACAGCCGCAGACACGTTGCATTATTATCTTCATACATTGTCTCATCTGGAGTCAAATGGATATATTGTTTAAAAAAAAAAGCCCTCTATATCATGTTCTATAATATTACTATCTATACAGAATATCTCATCCTTAGGTGAGGATTTAGTGTGAGCTTTAAAGGGAGTGAGCATGTAATTCAGATAGTGTATTGCGTCCTCATTGTAGGCACACGTGTTTGGTACTGGGGGTTAACATTTGGCTGCCATTGTATTAAGATCACAGTCGTGCAAAAGGTCATTCTGAATTGAATGTGAATTTTCTGTAAATTTGTTGATATTCTACCTTTACTGTCTGTCTTTGTTCAGTATTGTCATATTGATGGGCAGGTGTGTAATCAGCTTATTTGTAGTCTTCATTTGTTGTTTCCTTTGACACTGACTATTAGCTCCTTGTAATTAATCCCATGCAACAGTCTGGCTGTTTAGTAGTCTGGTAAGAAACATAATCCAGTTTAAAAAAGAAGAAAAGGCAGGGATGCAGCAAGCAATTTAGTATGGTGTTTGAGTGAATTGCTCCTTTTATTTGTGACGCAGATGAGAATGTTGACTACAATTCACATCCACAGTTCTCTCATTATCCCTGTTGTGATGTGGATTAATGATCAATTAAACTCATGATCCCACAAATCTGTCGTGGATCTGCTGTGTACCACGGGACGTTATTCTCTGGATGGCGAAGTAAATAACCGTCTCGCTGTGCAAAGACGTACACATACACGGCTTGTTTGGTATTCTGTGACGTTTTTCAATAAGTGGAGTAAATACAAATCTAAATGCAGACTCTCACACCCAGATATGCAAGCAAAGACCAGCCGTCACACAAGCAGAGACCAACACATACACTGCATACAAATACATACGCACATAGCTCATGGTGCGGTGCACATAAGTGTGTGCAGCTCATGCACTTTTCATTTACTGCATTCACTACGTTGTCATATGAGAGGTTTATGCTTGGGTGTGTTCATGCATGATCATACTCTTATTTCACAGTTCAATCAACATATTAGGATAAACCTTAATCCCAGATCATTGCTCCTCGCTGGTTGTTTAGGGGTGGATTAGGTTTAATTAAGTCAGGCAGATCCATACAGATTCACATCATACACATGTAGCTCTCAGTTCATCCAGATCTCTCTTCTGGTGCAAAGTGTAAAACTGAAAACTAAATAACAACATTAAGAGGCTTTGGTGAGATGACCCCC
>NW_022280119.1:411444-418855 GCF_004355925.1 Anarrhichthys ocellatus
CCCCCCCCCCCCGTACTGTACCCACATTTTAAAGGAGAGTGAGAATCTTTAAACTTAAAAAAAATGAAACAGAATGATAAAATGTTGACAGGCAAATCCTTAATGTAAGTGTTTTTATAAGACAAACGTCCTTTTTTCCTTTAATACATGTACAATGCTGTGAACATTGTCTTTGCCTCATGTGCTTAGGATTTTAGCCTCATGGCAGAGACATCTGTCTTCAATCCAAAGGAGCAAACAAAAGGGCCCAAATCAAATGATCGCCATCCAATAATAATGTTCAAAGGATATTTTTTTTCCACCCTCTTTTTCTGAAAATTGCTCTGTTTGCAGGAAACAGTGATTTATTTGGTCTCTTTTTAAGTCTGTCAGCATGCCTGTGCAGGTGCTGCCTGTTGGAACACACACGCACACACGCACGCGCACACACACACGCACGCGCACACACACACACACACACACACAGTAAAATCAGTAAAGAAAGAAAGTAAGGAGAGAGGGAATTATAGTGGAAGGAAGTGAGGTATGAACAACAAAGAAAATGCCCCGAGATAGGAGAGAGGGATGGAAGCAAAATGATAAGGACGGGAAGGAGGGAAGAAAAGAGCACAGAAGATGGGTGTCTGCAAAAATGGAAACACCCTGAGCAATGTGTTGGAGCCGTGACTTCTAAGGCTCTGACATATTGCTACAGACATGATCAGTCAGCACATTTTTTTACAGTACGGGGCTCATCACCGATGGTTAAAATGCAAATACTGCCTATTGAGCCTACAGAACAACTACATGTTGCTGCTATTTAAAACTCAGGTGGTTTATGATGGACCGCTGGCCGGGATAAACTTTCTGTGGTGGTTCCTCACATGACACGATTATTGGCATGTTTTTATAAGCCAGCATGCAGTGTTTCTAATGTGCTACATACACCCAAAATGAATTGTTCATCAATCCAGACACGTCAGGGGATGCATTAGACCATGTTAACAACAAAGTATTCACTTTGTCCATCCACAGAAATATAAAATGAATGTGGACCCTCCATGATCACGGTCAAATATTTGTCAAAAATGAATTGTCAAGATACTCATCCATGGGGGACAAATGGAAAATAAAAGATATTTCCTTTTTAAGTCAATCCGAAGGTGGCTTTATTCACGCCTGCAGTACTTTGAACAAAAAATGTCTTCTCTTCTTTCTCCGTCTTTGAGTCCACAACATTCTTCATAGTTTCCCATACAAAATATCTTGATTGGGAGGCCATGTTGTAGTGTTTGATTTTCTGATTTCCTGAATAGTCTGTTCTCTTTTAATTGTATCCTGCCTAGCCTTTCTTTTTTGTAAGGAACTGAATGTAATAGTAATCACTATCCTCTCAGCAGAAGCGCTAAAAGTGAAATGTCTCCAGAACCTTGAGATTGTAATTAAATGCTGAACTGCACCAACAGAAAACATGAAAGTGCAAAACTTTGATTGAATTGAGATCTTGATGAATGGAAGCATATTGTATGACTGAGGCAGCTTGCTTCTGTTGAATTGAAACCGAACGAGATATTCCAGCCTGGATAACAAAAGCAGTATAGCCTTGCTAGTGAAGGTGCTGTAGATACTCATATTGTACTTAAACTAAGTTAAGCATTTTGTGTTTGTATACGGTCACATTATATCAACAATGTGTGTCAGCAGATGGAATGAGTAGATCTGTTTCAATATGCAATGAAACAAGGTTGTTCTGTCCGCTCAGTTAAAGCAAATAACCCTCATTTCGAACACGTTTCTAGCAGAGGTATAGAAGAAGAATATTAAGCAAAAATGTGAAGTCCTTAAAGTAAATCAGAAAAAAACATGTTTTTAAGTGAATATGCATCCTTCCTAACTCACAAGCTCATCATTCGCAAGAAACAGACTAAATCAAACCAAAAGAGATGCAGAGATTGAGAAGAAAGTAGAAAAGATGATTGCCATGGATATTAATCCTGTTGTTTTCATAGGTTACAGTCAGCATATGGCTGAGGACACACACACACACACAGATGGCCACGTCTATAGATGAAAACGCATTTGCACAAATGCTGCATTAAGGGCTGATGTTTCATGAGTCAATAATCGTGTATGTGTTTGATTTTGTGTTTTCTCTCCATGTAGGTCGGGGAGAGGCAACATGTGTTGGTGACGGAGGAGTCATTTGATGCTCAATACTATGTGTCTCACAACAAGTTCTACGAACAGGTAAGATAATTGTTCAAACAACAAAACTGTAATAAATGACTTGGACGCATACTCCAGAGGGCATGTACGTATGTCTTTCACCAGCACATTACATGCATTACATTTCATATATTTAAACAACCAATATGATAAATTGTTGTCCAACTTTGTTCATCAAACTTATAATCAAGCTAAGTTGCTCTGGCTGGTATGATGGCAAAATCTGCTGAAGAAAGATTCAGCGAGCTGGATGTTTGTTGACACTTTGGCATCCTAAAGATGAATCCTAAAATAGTTTAGTTGGCTTACAGACTCTATCCACCATCGAACACGTATAGTGAAAAGCAGTAAATTAATCTGTATTTGATGAAAATGTTCCCGTATGTGAAGCTAATCCAACCCTCCCTCATTTTCACACTTAGTAAATCAGGTCATAAGCTTTGCTTTGCATGTGACAGAGTACTCACAGCAGGTGTCAAAAGCTTAAGCATGTATTGACTAAAGTAGGTTAGCTTTAACATCACAAATACACACACACACACACACACACACACACACACACACACACACACACACCCTGCAGTGGTCATGAGCGCATTTGGCTGCTGATAGCGGCAGTACTTTTTGCTTCTTTTTTTTTACAGTTTTAACATTAAGGTCAGCCCTAAAGACATGCACATTCCATCCTACACACACATACAGCTGTTCATATACACACATCCACATGGCTTCAAAGACCCTCGACCTGTGAAAAATTCACTTTAAGACATCTTCAAATAAATCAATTTCCTCCTGCTTTAACCATCATCAGAAACATGTTTGAAGTTATGCTTTTTATTAGCAGGGAGGGCAGGGGATGGTAATCATTTTTCCTCCCCTCCACTTTCCTCTCCTCCCTTCCTCTCCTCCTCCTTTGCACCTCCTTCTGCGGGCTATAAACTTAAGTTACAAGTGTCACTCGGTTCATGTGTGTGTTGTGACGTGCCGACTCCTCCATGCATGTGTGCGTATATGCAGGCATGTGTGTCATGTGTGTCAGTTGACTTTACTCAAGAGGAAAGCACGTTGATATGTTTGATGTTTTCCCTCTCCCATTTTTTTGGGACATAAATTATTTGGCATGTACTCCTAAATCACACTTGAAAAAAGAACATGAAAACACGACGTACCAATATGTTCTTGAATCTTTCCCCCCCAGGGGATACACCCCCGTATCATGTTTACTGTATGTCTACAGTCACAGGACACATACACACTACAGAGGTCTGACTCACATCGCAAGTTGTATTTTGATAACGTCCTGTTATTTTTCCTCACTTGTGTATATATATTAATATTATTCTCCATATCGTTGTTGTTTTTTGCGCTATAATGCGATCACACTTGAACATTAAAGTTTAATCAACACTGTCTATCACTGTGGATAACAACATCCCAAAGATTTAATAGAAAAGGAAGAATAAAGGGAAAGTAGGATAAGATAGAAAAGCCTGCATTGATCCCCTGAGGGGATATCTGGTGTTACAGCAAATAAATAGAGAAGTAATAATAAAGAATAAATAACATAGAGATATATACAACTAGTGTAAGAATAGATAATAGCTGCGGGTCTAGTATATATGTAAACAGTGTACACCAAAATAATATATACTAAAGTTAAGTTATAATCGTTAGTTTTGTTTGTATTGATATAACAAAATATAAATATAATATAGTATATGATGTGGTAAGACAGTACAACATATTTACATAGTATAGTAGTATAGTATGGTTTTAGACATAGTGTAAGATGCAATGTAATGGTAGTAATAATAATAATTAGAATATAATACAGTTTTACATATAATATAGTATAAAAAGAGAACAGCAAAACATTGAAGAGTTCATTTAGGAGGATCGGGTGGTTAAGGGAGAAATATGGGGAAGTCGAGGATCAGGAAATGAAAACAGTAGTGGGAGCAGAGACAAGGGACTAACGGAGGTGGAAAGGGGGGGGGGGGGCGGGGAGAGTGGGTGGAGTGAAGTGGGGAATACGGTAGAGAGGTGTGAGTGTGAACAAATGGCCTAGTTTCACTTTTACACCATCGGATGGATATCTGTCCTGACGGGTATAATAGGCACCCGACCCACCTGTGTGTGTGTGTGTGTGTGTGTGTGTGTGTGTGTGTGTGTGTGTGTGTGTGTGTGTGTGTGTGTGTGTGTGTGTTTGTGTTTTCGTGGTTCAGTGAGGAAGTCGGGTGGGGGGGGGTTCCAATGTAATCGGACAAGCTCTTTCATCATTTAATCACCCTGTAATGGGCTTCACACACACACACTCACTTACCTTCCTCCCCCACAGCCCTGCTGTTTTACCTCTCTGCTCTCAGCCTACAAACACATACACACACACACACGCACCCTCACAGTGGCCAGAGTGTCGAGCAGCAGGTGTCTTGATTAGGCAGGTGTGGCGCTGGCTGTGTGTCTGCCTGGGCCGATCTCCGATCATATTCCACCATCTGGATGAAGACTGACAGATTAACACTGAGCCAGGCTTACTCCTGCCGTCACAGCAGTAGCACTCCCTCCACCAGTTCACAAGCTCGTCTCTGCCCAGTCAGTATCTTAGCCCTGCAGAGTCGTAGACAGGCCACCAGGTGATCTGAGTCAGCAAGCAACCGCCCTGCTGAAGTGAACTTGGGCAAGACAATGAATCCTCAGCAGCTCCAAGGTTTCTGTTCTATACCTGATCTTAGGTCTAATGAATGATCCCATTATTATTAAAGAAGTAAATCGTTACTCAAACAGCTGTGAACGGCATATAGCATTGCAAATCTGTCAACTGTGTGGTTAGTTTGAAAATTGTTTTTGGAAGGAAAAGCATTAGATCTTTATTTACAGGGGTAAGCCATTAAGAACAAATTCCGTTTCACACTAGGCCGTAATTATAACTCTTTGTTTTCTTTTCCTTCCTGCTGAGATTTATGGTGAAATAATAAGACAAACCAGCAAAATCCCGATGGTTTATCTCACAGCTGTTGCCGTAGTTTTTCACCTTGAGGGCTTCTATAAATGGAACTGAAAACACTCAGCCCTGGGTTTGTCTGTAAGCGGGCAGGGACTGGCTAAATAACAATGTGGGAGAGCATTGGGGAAAACAGTTTTAGAGCGGCGGTTAATTGAAAATGTAATCGACAGATGTGGTGAAATATGCAGAGGGTTGATTATTTGTTGATTATTTGTTTATTTATTGTTTGATTATTTGAAGGTGATATAGGTGGGTCTTTCTAGTTGAATAACAAGTGAATGAGCAAGTTGCTGGATATACAGTACGTCACCTCTGGTCACTAAGGTACAGTCACTGCTACAGTGAGTGAAATTCCACATTGTGAATTATGATTCATTGTGGTTCTTTTTGAGGGTTATACAAATGTGCAGTGGTATCAGTTATGATGTGTGGCTCTTTGGTTTGCAGGTGCTGGTGCCTAAGAGGGCTGAGTTCAAAGGGAAGATGATTGAGGTGGACATCTACGAGGCAGGAAAACACTTCCTGAAAGGCCGACCGGTAGAAGAGAGTAAGCCCTTCACTCCCTCCATTGCCAAACCACTTCAGAAGGGAGAGGTGTCCGGCCTGATGCAGGTAAACGCACACAAATACAGTTCAATGCAGGCCTCGAGTCACATCATTTTCCAATTAAATGCTGCAGTTCAGTACATCAAAATAAATGTGCACAAACAGTTTCATGTATGTAAGCACAGTCATCACTTCATGGCTGTACCACAAAATATGAAGTAAACTGTAGCAAACAGTTTAAAATAGCGTTTACTGGGTGGTTGACATAAAACAAAAGGAACAGCACAACATTTGGTTTGAAACTAAACCTGACCTGGAGATCAACCTGAAGGGGCTAAATACAAGATTGGAAGCATTTCTATTGCCTCCCAACGGCTCTCAACATGGCAGCGGCTGAGCAGGCAGCTCGCAGCTAACAGCGGTAACAGCGGTACCATTGCAAACAACGGCGTCGGTAATGACAGAGCTAACCGTGTTTTCCTGAGGGTGAGTGCTACGCTTCTGTAACGATTTATCAGCTGTAACTGGCGTATGAGTATGAGCCATGAGCCAGCCAATGGAGCACGCTCACATGCACTGGGCCTGGCTGTGTCAACAAAGCCAGGAGAAGCTCAGATTACAACACACACACACACACACACACACAGGGAGAGTGACTTCAATCTCTGCTCAGGTAGACATTACTCTGCTGTATCTTCATACAGCAAAGAGTTGTTGGCTGCTATATTAATGCTCTGATTATAGAATTTAGAACTTTAAATGTCAGGAATAAATAGAACTACTGGTAAAACATGACATAAAAGAGAGTATGTGGGAACTAGAAAGGAAAGAGAGTAATGCTGGTACACAGGTTAAGACACTTTTTCAACTAGAGGCCATCTTGCGTTGGGATCACACCAGCCGCGACTCTACATCGTGCCAGGGCAATAAAGTGTCAGGTTCCAAAGTACTGTTTGTGACCAAGACGATCTGATCTCTTGATGCATGTTCCATGGTCAGATACAGAGACAATAGATCACAAGATGCGATACACTGTGTTGTGAAGTCCATTCAATGCAATTTGATTCAGCTGCAAATTTATAATAATTAATCTAAGATTACATTATTTTACACAAAAGAAAGCATATAAGTTTTAACTGGATGGATTTTTCATTGGGTTTTGTTAACCTAAGTTAGACATCAATCTTAATTTAGTTTATGAGCGCATATTGTTGTAAATAAAACAGAGTATGATTTCAGATATTGTCTTCAGTCAGATGGATTTAGGGGCCAGGTTGCTTTGGAGTTTTAGCTGTTAGCATTATTCATCTTTGGTTGGTTGTTACTCTCCATAACTTTACAGTCAATGCCCAAATCCCAAGCTCACCGACTCGTTTCAATTCAATTTTACACCAAATGTTGTTTTGTGTCTGTGGTGCTGTATCTTTATGAGTGTACATGTGTCTACCAGATGTCTACTGGTCTTTTTTAGGTAATGAGAGGACCTTTCTGTCAAGCCCTCAAACTGTGTGTTCTTTCCTTATATTAACTATAAAAGTTGTATTTACAACAGGCTATTCTAATTTTGTTCAGTCAGCAAATTAATTAGGTGTGTGTGTGGGTGTGGGTGTGTGTGTGTGTGTGTGTGTGTGTGTGTGTGTGTGTGTGTGTGTG
>NW_022280119.1:418865-435071 GCF_004355925.1 Anarrhichthys ocellatus
TGTGTGTGTGTGTGTGTGTGTGTGTGTGTGTGTGTGTGTGTGTGTGTTTGTGTCCACATTTTTAATCCATTCTCGCTGCAGTTTGTGGAAAAGCCCCAGTGTATCAGGCGTGAGATAAGTAATTTAAGATAAGCTGTAGCTGGCTAAACTGTCCTCTGCCTTCCTTTCCACCACACACACACACGTTAATGTATCTGTTTCACTGCATGTTATTTTTCACTCCGACTAGCTGTAGCTTATAGCTCAGGACATGGAGCCACAGAGCAGAATATGATACACTTTCTAATTTCACACTCCATCAGCCTTTACTGCGAGAGAGAGAGAGAGAGGGAGGGGGAGGGGAGAGGGAGAGAACTGATGAAGAGGAAAGCAAGCGGAGAGAGAGAGAGAACTGATGAAGAGGAAAGCAAGCGGAGAGAGAGAGAGAACTGATGAAGAGGAAAGCAAGCGGAGAGAGAGAGAGAGAACACTGATGAAGAGGAAAGCAAGCGGAGAGAGAGAGAACACTGATGAAGAGGAAAGCAAGCGGAGAGAGAGAACACTGATGAAGAGGAAAGCAAGCGGAGAGAGAGAGGAGGCACTGATGAAGAGGAGAGAGAGAGAGAGGAGACACTGATGAAGAGGAGAGAGAGAGAGAGAGAGAGAGGAGACACTGATGAAGAGGAGAGAGAGAGGAGAGGAGACACTGATGAAGAGGAAAGCAAGCGGAGAGAGAGAATTTTTTTTGGAGGCAGAAAATGCGATAAGAAAAACGGTCTCACAACAAGCCAAGCAGTACGTCACTCAGCACTGAAAAGTTCAGCTGTGGGGACTAGACCTTGTAAAACGAGTTGCCTCATAAAGTCTGCAGCACATCCAATACACACACTTGCATTTGTTTCCTCACACTCCTTTAACATTCTATGACATTCTTACACAACATGCTGTAATATTATTTGGGTTGATGCAATCACGCATGCACTCTCTCAGACACACACACACACACACACACACACTCTTCATACTGTTATGCACAATGTTTTTCACAAACTGACAAAACACACTGTCTGTACTGTAAATACCTTGTCTGATCAATGTCCTGATATCAAGAGGAAAGTGGAGGTCCGGTCATCATTTCCACCCTTAATGTGCTCCAGAAGAGAATTTAAGTAGATATCTGGACTTACTTTGTTCAATCTTTTTATAATGACAAGAGCCGGATAGGACACATAATCACTCTGTGTCTGTTTAACACTCTGTGGAGATGAGATGCAGTGGCAGAGTAGTGTGTGTTGAAATACAGTGGTGTATCAGGATTTGCAAAAAAAATAGAATAATGAATGCTCGTCTCTGCTTTCCACAGCATATTGTCAATTAACATATTGTTATATTAAGTGATCTCCAGTGATGCTGCTGATGATCTGTAATCCATAGTCCTTGACCAGCATTGTCAGCTCTTAATGACACCAGAGTGGCACTGGAGCACAGTGCTCAAAGATAAGTGACCTAATGGCTTGGAAACAAAGCAGTATTTGCAACACAGACACACTTATTGTACAGCCCTCTGGTATATGTGATGTCCTTGACAGCCGTGTGTCCAGCATTTCTTATTATAAGTGAACAGGTCTGATTGACAGTATGCATGCACACACATGCGTTTAGTTATACCTGATACTAGCATACCAATGTACACACATATCTAAGGATACACACTGGTGGCTGGCCTGTACAGATTGAAGATATCTATTTTCTACGAGTCTCTGCGTGAATCCACCACACACTGAGCTGTATGTGAGATGAATGAATGATTAGGGAAAGGCAGAGAGATGCTCTATAATTACAGGCTTTTGGCGGAGAGCGAGAGAAAAACATAGGAATAAAGGACCAGGAGAGAGAGAGAGATTGCGTGATGAGGTGCATGATAGCTGATAGAAGGATAGGGTCCGAGCTTTGTCGTTTCATCGAAAATGCAGAGGAGCGTCGTAAGAGAGAGTGAGAATGAGAGAGTGGGTGATTGGATAGGCGGAGGAACCCACTAAGGTCTGTAATATCCATTTGTCGAAAACGAAAAGTGAGAGATCTATCATTTCTGAGTTGGAGAGAGAGAGAGAGATGATTGCACACCATCCAGCCTCCATGCTTATCTGTGTGGGAATGAAGCAATACTGCCGGATGGATGGATGGATGGATGGATGGATGGATGGATGGATTGATAGAGGAGTGACATGTGAAAGCTTGTGTGGACGGCTGTGGACCGATGGACTTGAAAGAGGACAGATATAGTTGAATGTATGGCTGTGAGACGTGATGGCTCGGATGCACACAGCTGATGGATGAGGAGATGAATGGATGCATGGATGTGTGAATGTGTTGCAGGTACAGACATTATGGATGGATGGATGAGTAGTGAGGATGGATTCACAGTGATCTCATGGCACACTGCTCTTTGTCTGTGTGCAGCCCAAGATCATGCCTTTGTCCGGTGCCACATGTTCATTAAAAGGCCTTGGTGTTTTTGCCATTCCATGAAACAAGACCAAGGTTTTAGAGAGAGAGAAAAATTTGCTTTTATTGACATGAATGACATCTCTTCTTCTGTTTCTCTTTCTTACCCGCTCTCTATCTCTCCGGCTGTCAGCCCATCATTCACAGAAACAGCACTTTCAGCAAAAGGGGAAGGATGGTAATGAGTCTTTTAGTGGGACACAATAGCAAAGAAAGCACTCAACAACACAACGGAGGAAAGAAAAATAGAAAGTATCTTCACCAGTCCTCATCCTCAGATGGAATTAAATGATAGAAGACGAGGGAGTATGTGAGAGAGGCCAAAAAATGAAACGAGTGAAAGAGAGAGCAAGGTAGACGGGAGAGATCAGGAGACAGAAAAGCAGCTTGAGTGCCACCCAATGATCAGTTCTTTTCACAGCATACTTTCTCAAGGAGACCGAGAGAACAGGAGAAAGAGAAGAAAACGGCTCTGCTCCTTTCACAAGACAGCAAATTGACAGTTGGTATGAAAGACGGAATAGAAAAAGGAGTGAGCTGGGCAGGGAACACGAGTAGTGAACAATGTTCCTCCATGACCACAAATTGACAGAAAAACAAAAAAAAAATGGAGGTGAATGGACGAATCTCAGCTGGCGTATACAATTTCATTTTCCCTTTCTCTGGGGCTTGTATTCATGGTCTCCCCAGCCTTCCTTGTGGCTTTCTTTCTTTTTCATCATATCTCTGTTTTTCTTTTCTTTCATTGCTTTTTTCTTTGTATTTGTGTCCCGTGTCGTTATTTCATTATTTATCCTCTTTCTTCCCTTCACCTCTTGCTCCTCTGTCCTCGCAATTCTGTTTTTAATCAGTTCATCCATCTCGTGTGTGTGTGTGTGTGTGTGTGTGTGTGTGTGTGTGTGTATACATACACAGTATTTGACTTGTTTGGCATGAATGGGTAGAAAAATATAAAAACACTGCGTGGAAGTGTTCAATTTATAATTGTATCTTTGTATATTCTAGTACAGGCTGAGTGGGTGGGATTGCTGGTATTTTGCATCATAGTGCTTACAGAACATTTACACAGACACACACTACAGGTTCATTGGTAAAATCAAAGATTTTACGCACACACACACACATTGATCCTTGTACACACACGTTCACAACGACGCACAGTTCCCCCGGTGTGCGTGGCAGACTCCTACTAGCCGCAGGCTATATGAGACACTGGCTGTATTCACATGATCGTCATGTAGACAGAACACACACACACGTCTAACACAAACAGGCACGAAAATCTGCATTTCACACCAAACAATTGAACCGCTCCGTCTTGACATGCAACTGTTGTGGGTTGTTGCTTTGATGTTGCGTTATGCACAAATCATGTTGTCATCTCTATTGTCAGGAAAAGAACAAAACAATCAGAGATCATGCTGTCTCTTCTAGACCAGATACAGTAAATCCTCTCAAATCCATTTTTTTTTTTTTGTATGATTTAACATGTCAAAAGGTTTTGCTTGGCCTTTGCATGACTTTGTTTACTCTAATAGCAAAGAATTAGTTTTGCCTTCAAAGCAGCAGCTATTTCCAGCATTTCGTTTAGCATGTCACATTGTACTGCATGGCCTGTGTTTTGTGTATACTTGAAGACCCAAAGTCACACTACCAAAGGAATGAATGTTAAGCCATCACATATTAGTCTATTTTCAGAATTCTTACCTAACACGTCAAATGGCATTACGCAGCCCCCGTCTGTTTTGTTTATTTCAAATGTCAGGGGGTTTTAAATACCCCTTGCTCTGAGTTTGCTTTTAAACCACAGATAGAAGATGAAAATAACAAAGCACTTAACCAAAAGCTGTTGGAAGAAAACAAAAAAAGATGTTTAGTTATTTAGCAATCATGTTTTTGTAAAAATAGACTTTCTCCTCGTGACCATTCTCCTGAGCAAAGTCCTTCAGCTGTTGAGTTTGTATTTTATTTCAAATTATACCAATCTCTTAAGATAAACATGCTGTCGCAACAGAATTACAGCTGGACTCTTCCTGAAGAATGTCTCAGCAGTTTATTCTTGTTATTGCAATAGTATTTCATTTACAATATGGAAAACAGAGTTCTTCTAATACTAATAATAATATAAAGTGTGTATCACGCAGCTTGAAGTGGCCTTTTCCAATCAACCTGTGCCGGCCTCAGTTACCTGAGGGTTCTCAGCCATTGGGTTACCTGCTAACCGCTCACACATATACCCTAAGGTGTAGTTGCTTTAGGCTGAGGGCTTCAGCATCCTATCCCTTCAGATAGTTGGGTAAGCAACTGTGAAGAAAGACTAGATGAGACAAGATATGCTATTTGGATTACTCGAGGCATTTCCCTGTGCTAATGTGTGACTGAATAAGGCCCACCTGTACAGGTTCGGTAGATGTTCTGCTCCCATTATCTCCACATCCAGTCAGCCGTTTAATGTAATCTTTTACTTTGCAACAGTGTTCAGTCTTTAATCATGCTAATGTAAATGACAACAATAGTTTACAGGGATGATTGTCTTTGCTCACTTACATTTTGTTCAGTGTTGGGATGCACCTGAGAAATATAATCTTCCCTCTTTAATCCCAAACTCAGGAAAACACCGTGCTACTTAATCACCTGAGACACATTACCTGGAATCACTCCCAGGACACAGATTGTTGGCAAACTGCTTTAATCAGCAAGTTACTTAACGTAATGGTGTATTGGATGACGTCAAATTAAATCTGAAATATGACTTTGGTTGTCTTACAACCACCTCAGGCCTCTTCCCCTCTTTGCCCTCAGGCAAAGATATGACCGAGTAAGTGGGAACAGTAATTGGTATATTACACTGACCTTATTCTTGTCCACCAAGTGTGTGTGTGAGTGTGTGTGTGTCTGCACACGTTATGTCCGTGTTAGGTCTGTTCAGCTTTTTCCATTGCCTGTCTGAAAGCATCTGCTGTCTGTAATAGTACCATGTCATGTGTTTGAAACATACATTCACACCTAACACCTCACTGTACACATGTAGTGTTCTTCTGGATGTAGTTAACTGTAGCTGTACACCTATTTGCGAGGACAAGGCTTGATACGCGTGCGTGCGTGCGTGCACAGTGGCGGGCCGTGCATTTTATACCTGGGCCTTCACTGCTGTCCTGCAGCTGAAACACAGCTACGGTTATTATTTGTTTTGTGTCAAAATGAAGCTCAACACCTATAGATAGAGTGCGTCTCCTCTCTGCTCTGACTGCAGCTGGGACTGCTGCGCCTGCTTGCGGCGGTGCAGAACGTACGTGCTTTCACGAGTCAAAACCCCACAAAAGTCTCCAACAACACCAGAACAAGTTGCTAGATTTGTCACTAGTAGCTTTTGACAAAAAAAGTCGCCAGAGAGTCGCCAAGTTAGCAACACTGACACCGGCTAAATATGCCCCCAGAGCAACACTGGATGTAACAATGGTTCCTATCACATATAAAACCAAACAAAAATCTATCTTCAAATAATAACATATAAACAAGCATATTAAAGCTACTGCAGATGTAAAAACAAAAGCAATAAACTTACCAGAGCTGCTGTTCACTATTTAAAGACAAAGTCCATCCTCCTTTCTTTGTTAATAAAGAGTTTAATCCCACGGTTGTTCAGTACATCCGTGTGTTTTAGTTCCAATAAGAAGTCCTTCTTGATTCATGGACGCCAGTGAAGACAGTCGAGCCTCCCCAGTTGTATTTCTTGAACACGTTTTAATGCGTTTGAGGGCTGAAAATGTCCGCTCGAGAGAGGCAGCCGATATTGGGATTGTCACCGCCCATGTCACGCTAGCTCACTGACCAATCACGTACTTGTAGGCCAGCTAGCAGGCTCTGGCACATCAAAGAATACGCCCAACATGTCAAACTAAAGATCTGATTGGTTGAACACTACGACAATCAACAATATCGTCCCCATTCACTTAAACTGCACATGGATACACTTGTGAGTCTGCAGGCCTCTCTTCTTACCAAGAGACACAGAGGTGAAATCTGATTGGATAAAAGCTCTACTTAAAACAAACTGCACTGGAAGCAGAGCAACTGTGGAAGACAGTAGCTGAGCAACGAGAAAATAAGATTATGGGGAAAATATTTTGATAAATTATAATACATGTAGTGTATTTAGGAAAAATTATTAAATTATAAAATAGCTCTAACTTTGTGATTCTGTTTAGGCCAGCAGAGAAGGCTTTGCAGGCCCTGACGGCCCACCACTGTATGTGTGTGTGTTAGAGTGTAAAGTATACTTGCTTGTGTCTGTTAGTCAGGTGTATAGATAAGCACCGTATGCACTGTAATATACAAAATGCGTGCATCAAGTACAAGATCTAAACCTTGTACTTGATGCACAAGAGAGGGAGTTACATTTAATCAGTTTGATGCCTTATAGAAAGCAACTCTGTCAACTGGGTTGTGCTGCTGGTTTGCTGATGCTCTGGTGCATTTCCCAGATGGCAGCAGAGGAAGCGGTGAGTGGAGCAGGGACACTGGTGTCTTAAATGATGTTTGGGGTTTTTCATATGCAGCAAGTAAAACTCAATGGGTATTGTTAAGTGAAGGTGGTTCTGTCCTCATGGTTTTGGGTGTTCTCGACAGTACAGCGATTCGTGTAGGTTGGGGATTTAGTGTCGCTACCAAATCTTTTTAGATGGAGCAGGAAACATCTTTTGAGTGTTAATAATGGCTATGAATCACAGGTACTATTGTATATGCTATGATATGCACGTCTTATGTGTGTCAATGTCATCTAATACATGTATATGGGGCACAACCACTGCTGACGCTGTCAACACTTTGCTATAGCCCTGGAAACTTCATCACAGCCATACTAAAATGTATATAACTGCTTGGCTTGGACACCAGCCCCACTGACTACTGACTGTAGTCAGCAGTTAAAACCCCAAAGCAGTGAAATACCACAGTGGCACCACATTAAATAACTGTTAGCAAACAGTGACCTTCAGCACAGAAAATATGTCTCCCTCTCCAGCTGCTTTATGGTAGATAGAACTGGTGATATTGATTTCCATTCCCATGGTCTACAGACACGAGCGGATGCACTGTTGTGTTTATTGCATCTGTTGACTTGGCTGTAATTTTGCACTTTCTGTTGCGTATAAGGAGAAAATAGAGCCAACAACAAGCTGCACCTCTACTTGTAAATTGAATTAATATTCAGGTCATTTTTTTAGCAGAAAAAAAATCAAATCTAGATTAAAATTAGGATTCAGCCTTTCATAGATGATTTGCTGTGATATATATGGTGATGTGTGCCTATGTAAACTTGTGTTGTGTGTGTCCGTGAGTCAACTTGCACACACATGTTGTGCAGTTTTACCCACATACACCGTAGTGTTGGAGAATTTCACAGTAGCGCCGATGGAGGAAATTTATGATCACAGATGAAAAAGAGGAAGACAGAACGTGACACAAGTTTCCCACTGAGCCTCATTACTCTTTTTGAGTTCCAACAAAGACATTTACAGTTGTGTGAAAAAGTGTTTGCCCCCTTCCTGATTTCTTGTTTTTTTGCATGTTTGTCACACTTAAATGTTTCAGATCATCAAACAAATTTAAATATTAGACAAAGATAACACAAGTAAACACAAAATGCAGTTTTTAAATGAAGGTTTTTATTATTAAGGGAAAAAAAAAATCCAAACCTACATGGCCCTGTGTGAAAAAGTGATTGCCCCCTAAACCTAATAACTGGTTGGGCAACCCTTAGCAGCAACAACTGCAATCAAGCGTTTGCGATAACTGGCAATGAGTCTTTTACAGTGCTGTAGAGGAATTTTGGCCCACTCATCTTTGCAGAATTGTTGTAATTCAGTCACATTGGAGGGCTTTCGAGCACGAACCGCCTTTTTAAGGTCATGCCACAGCATCTCAATCGGATTCAGGTCGGGAATTTGACTAGGCCACTCCAAAGTCTTCATTTTGTTTTTCTTAAGCCATTCAGAGGTGGACTTGCTGGTGTGTTTTGGATCATTGTCCTGCTGCAGAACCCAAGTGCGCTTCAGCTTGAGGTCACGAACAGATGGCCGGGCATTCTCCTTCAGGATTTTTTGGTAGACAGCAGAATTCATGGTTCCATTTGCCACAGCAAGTCTTCCAGGTCCTGAAGCAGCAAAACAGCCCCAGACCATCACACTACCACCACCATATTTTACTGTTGGTATGATGTTCCTTTTCTGAAATGCCGTGTTACGTTTACGCCAGATGTAATGGGACATACACCTTCCAAAAAGTTAAACTTTTGTCTCGTCAGTCCACAGAGTATTTTCCCAAGACTTTTGGGGATCATCAAGATGTTTTCTGGCAAAACTGAGAGGAGCCTTTATGTTCTTTTTGCTCAGCAGTGGTTTTCGTCTTGGAACTCTGCCATGCAGGCCATTTTTGCCCAGTCTCTTTCTTATGGTGGAGTCATGAACACTGACCTTAATTGAGGCAAGTGAGGCCTGCAGTTCTTTGGATGTTGTTCTGGGGTCTTTTGTGACCTCTTGGATGAGTCATCGCTGCGCTCTTGGGGTAATTTTGGTCGGCCGGCCACTCCTGGGAAGGTTCACCACTGTTCCATGTTTTCGCCATTTGTGGATAATGGCTCTCACTGTGGTTCGCTGGAGTCCCAAAGCTTTAGAAATGGCTTTGTAACCTTTTCCAGACTGATGTTCCTGAATTTCTTTGGATCGCAGCATGATGTCTAGCTTTTGAGGATCTTTTGGTCTACCTCACTTTGTCAGGCAGGTCCTATTTAAGTGATTTCTTGATTGAGAACAGGTGTGGCAGTAATCAGGCCTGGGTGTGGCTAGAGAAATTGAACTCAGCTTTCCAAAGATGTGATAAACCACAGTTAATTTATGTTTTAACAGGGGGGGGGGCAATCACTTTTTCACACAGGGCCATGTAGGTTTGGATTTTTTTTTTTCCTTAATAATAAAAACCTTCATTTAAAAACTGCATTTTGTGTTTACTTGTGTTATCTTTGTCTAATATTTAAATTTGTTTGATTTAAGTGTGACAAACATGCAAAAAAATAAGAAATCAGTAAGGGGGCAAACACTTTTTCACACAACTGTATTTGTTTCAGAAATATTACTTGTAATCACTCTTAATTTCTCTCCCATCCGTCTATGTTGAAAATGCAGCTGCAGCTCATTGTGATTGTCACTATGGCTTTGTCAAATCACCCGTGACTAAGGAGCCTGTTACAGTATCTGTTTAGGCACGTACACGCACACACACACACCAATTCCATGGTCTCTGTGTCTAGAGCGACGCTGACAGCTGGTGAGGATCATGTGAGAAATGTGACCACTGTGTATTGTGCTTTCTGGCTCTCGTGATGCGTTAGTGTGTGTCACTGTGTGTATCTTTGTGTGAATATGCCAGTGTGTTGGCGGAGGCTGCACCAGACAGATTTTTCTTTCAAAAAAAAGGTGCACGCGTGGAATTGGAGCAAGACTTTTTAAGACAGAGAGACGTTTGAGAGTCCCAGACCTTGAGGGAAAAGGATCTCGCTGTGCTAGCCAGTCCGTCCCCCTAGTGTAGCGTTAGATGCTTTTCAGGAGGATTATTTTTGCTCTACTGCTGTGAGCAGAGACAGAAATTCTCCACCACAGGCCTACACGTACAAACACACTTACTCACAAATGCCAGCTCTCTTACTCTCTCTCTCACAGACGTATGCACAAACTCAGCCCGCCAGCTAGCAGGTGGTGAACTATCATTGAAAGCCAAATCTCTCATCTTTTCCTTTCCGTTTTTCTCTTCTCTCCTCCCCTCTCCCCCACTGTGCTAACACGCACCTACTGCCACTTGGATTTTCACTTATCCTCCCTACTTCTAATAGATTTTAGACTGTGCTATTCAGTCTCTCGCCTGGCGCCCTGTTGTGAGAGGGCACCTGCAGAGAGACTGATAAATAGATGGATAGAGAGGAAGGCAGCACACTTGGCCTGTCAATGTAGAGAAGTATAATGGCTCTGACACTCAACTTTTTTTTTCTATTTCACCAGCCCTTTGCTCTTAATACATTTCTCTTTTTGTTTCCATAAAATAATAATGCTTATATAACTTGCTCCTGTTCTTACTCACGTAAGCAGGACATGGCATTTGCCCTACTCGGTGAATTTCATTCATCAAGTCTTTACAGGAATTATTTCTCATTCACTTATTCCTGTTATGAATGAACCAACTTTTCGCTCTTTTTTTTCTTACACTGTGAGTTCATTAATCCTTTAATGAATAAACCAACGTTTAAAAGGCATACAGTGTAACCTCGGGGAAGAGTACTTTTCAAATATGTTATTGCTGATGAGATTGGATCAGTGATTTGAACTCGTGACAGAAGCACCTGTATTCATTCTGATCACATGTTTACAGTTAAGAGGCTCAGTCATGAGTAGCACACATGCACCCTTATTGTTTTTCAAGCATCAAAAGAGCGTATCAGTTTATCCATTAGAGAGTCCACCGATGATCCTACTGTAGTGGATACATCAGCCAGACCGCTGTTAGTGATTCTCCCGCCACCTATTGTCTAAAGTTACTGCAAGTGACTTTTAGATGTGTCACATAGGCGTTGCTGGTCACAGTATCCATCCTCCATTGTGTGTGGTAACAGAGGAAAGCATTCAGCCACAGCGGCGAGGAGAAGAGTGGGTGGCAAGGTAGCATTCACAACGATCTGAGAGGACAGGGGGGGCAGGAGTAATGTGTAGGATAGTAAGGCAGAGTACAGATGCTGTGCAGCTGCTCATACACACGGCCATGTGCAAGCAACACGTGTAGGCGAGCACCAACTCTCTGTTACATGCAAATACAAACTGTAGGCATGTGTTTGTACTAAATCTGTCGTGCTTTTATGCTGCATTCACATGGAATCAGGCAGAGAGTAGACGGCAAACCGGATATGATTTAAGGGAGCGAGAGGAGGATGGTGAAATGAGTTGAGGCTGGCAGGAAATAACGGCAACTGTAGACGCCATCGCTATCCTAAGTTGAAATATCATTTTTTCCGTCCTCCAAGACTAAATTAACAAGCGGATGTTACGTAGCTCCGTCACACTAGGAGAGAAAGTTGTTTTGCTTGCAATATAATATTAAGAGAATAGTGCATTTTGAAGCTGCATGCATTAATAAATATTAGACACAAAGGAATTGTATTTAATATATTTTATTCCATTGTCAAAGCAACATATTGTCCTGTGTTTTGTTTTTCCTTTTGCGAGTTTTTCTGTCTTCTCATAAAAACTTCTAAACTCTACAAGATGGCAAACATACACAACATGCACAGCCAGATATCGGCAATGGTAAACAGAATTCCTCAAGTTGGCCAAGCTTCCTACATGGAAAAAAAAAGGATGGAGGATGAAAAAGAAAACGGCCAGACCTGTCATTGGCGATCCATAGAGAGAAAAAATAAAAAACAGACGAGACAGAAGGTCGGTAAACAAGACTTAATGGAGATACTTGAGAGAGAGAGAACGTTCGGAGTGAATCTGCCTATGGTAAATATCAAAGCCAAACCTCATTCAGCTATCCCTAGTGAACTTGATTAAAGGTTATTCTGGAAGGCCGCTGATCAATCGCTCAATACCGCCCAACATAATCTACCTTCGTGGTGATACGGAACTCTAACTGTCACGCAGGAGGAGACGTATAGGAAGTGCTGTGGTTCTCCCATCCAATTTGTTTAACGTTCAAATTAAAAGAGACACATCTTTTGTAGGATTATTTATTTATATAGTAATCAATTGGCTTTGCTTGAAACTGCACTTCAGGTCTGCACTCTCAGACATTAGGATAAAACTATATTAATGTGTAATAAAGCTGAAGGATGCTCAATGAGGGAGGTCAGGGAGAAAGTATTCATGTAAAATGAGTGCTTACTGTTATGTTGCTCTTATCATCTTATTTTCGTGTTGCTTCAACAAGCCGCACCATGTGCTCATGTACATTGTTCAGGTTTTTTATGTTTGACCATTGGCGACATGCCAAACACACATACAGCAGTCCTTGCTTTAGGTGCACACTTCAACTCTGACAGAATTGCTTATGTATTTATATATTTGTTATAGAAAGATTGCTGCAAAGCAACGTGAAAATGCTTTGATTAACTCGTGCAATACCACAGTCTCAGCCGCGCTCTACCTCCATTGTAAGCTAACTTCTCCCGAGCTCACATACGTAACTCCATCACAGTGCACCTTCCTCAACATCAGCTTGATTCAATAGACAGCACTCTGTAATAATTGGATCACTAGAGAACTGCATTAACTGCTTTACACAGAGATAATGGCACCGTAATTGAAATGCACTCATTTGCATAAGCAAATAGCTGGCTTTATGAATGCTTCCAACCACAAACTATCCAAATGAGCAGTGAATTTAAAATTGTGTTAATTATTGTTTCTGTAATTTCCAAATGAAACAGAGTTGTAGAGAGAGATAGGAAAGTGGAAGACATGCTAAGGCCCTGTAATTCCCCTTTGCTCGCCTAAATGATGGCGCTACATCCTAATGTCAGGTGGCATCAACAGATATATTTCTAATAATGATCAGCAGCAATGATCCATGACGGATAGTCATGCACCACCTCACATAAATGGCTATTTTATGAAGAAACCTGAGTAGATTGTGATTTGGTTGACAAATGTGGCAAAATAAACTACAGATATATATATATATATATATATATTTTTTTTTTTAAACAACTGAGTTTGGTCCTCCTTCTCTTCCTCTTCCTGCACTGACATTTATCTTTTCCTCCTGCTCAATTCTTGTCAGCATTGCTCTTTCCTGTCCTGTCACTGTCACATCCCTTCAGTTATGGATGTCTTTTTAATGATCCAACACATTAGGACTAAACAGAACTCACTGATTACAGACATTTAATTCGCTGGATCACTGGCCACTCTGCTGTCGGGCCTCGCTGTTTGATTTGTGACTGTGGCCAGCTGATTTAATCTAAACACGATCCCTTAATTATGAATTATGGACATAGCTTGTGCTACGAGCTGCAACGAACTCTGTGTCCAAAAGTGTGTGGGAGAATGACGGGGCCTTTGTGTGCAATGCTGTGTTTGCACGCGTCGGAGGAGTATTCACATTCAACTCTACTCACCAGCAGCTTCAGATCTTCCACCTCTACAACAGGAAGTAGGACGCGCTAAACATGGTGGCCTTCTTGATAAGATAATTTGTGCTATTTTAATTGAAATTTTTAACCACCAAAAGATTTGTATTCATGATCTCTGTAAGTGGACATTATCTGAAATGTAACAGATTCATTTTCTTGATGAGCAGGGAGACCGGACTGAGACCCTCACATAAGTAAACATGTGCCGTGCAGTTTGAATAACTGCAAGCTGAATCCCTGTAGCTGATCCAGGGTCTTTTATTTCTCTGCCGAAGAGGGCAATCATTAGAGCCCCCCACCCCCCATATGCAGCGCATATCAAATCCACTCCTTCTCTTCTTACCTTTCATAATAAAAGCCCAAGACTAAACTCAATAACATAGCTTACAGTAGCTTAGGTTATACAACAATTGACCTCAGAGGTTGCTGTGAGTCAATATGATGTGTAAAATACTTTTGGAGGAAATAAATAAAGGACACATCAAAACATTATCTCCGTCTAATTCAATTGTTTTTCTGTATGTTTGCCTCCACAGCAACCGATTGCAAATGGCATCCAGGATCCTGCTTCATCTATGCCTTCTTCATCCGTTCTGTTGATCGGCTCGCACAGTCTGGACAGGGAAGTACTGAAGAAGCTGGGAATCGGGCTCACTCTGGCAGCAGCCATCTTGGCCTTCATCATAGAGAAACTGTACTGATGGAGTAACTGCAGACTAGAAGAGGACTGTGCAGAAGGGAGAGGACGTATGTTTGAAGCGGGTGAATACAGCGACATCTCGTTAGATCCCTTACGACATACAGCATATGCTCTTCTTCAAAGTTGAATGAACCCAAAGAAGAAGAGAAAGCGAGATTCATGATAACGCGTCGGTAACACCTACACAGTTAGTTGATATTAGTGTTTTCTGTCATTGAAGGAGGAATAACCCCATGGGTAATGACAGACCTAGCAGACACTTTTTGTACAATTATTGGTTTCAAATAACACCCGAGTTACACTCAATTTTAATTGGAAATTATTTCAAGTATCATATTCTGTCTCATATTTCTGTTACATTGTGTGTAACTGTTTCAGGAACATTCTACACGCTTTGTCTATTGTTCACTGATTGATGGCTGCAGCCTGACATTGTCCGGTAAATGAGTGTTTTGGATCTTAATGTTTGGTCTGTGTAACTGTTCCACAGAAACAAGTTGAGCACAATGCAGCTAGTTGATACTGGTGAAAAACATATTCTGGTCTTCTGTACCAGGACAAAGTGAGAGGATGATGAATGTGACTTTACAGCATGCTGAGTTGCAGTGTGATTCTCCAGCATCTTTATTTTGTTGTTGTTTTAAAGTGGGCTAAAGTGCTGAGAATGTAGATTTCCAAATATTGTACGTTATAAAGTTGTCCATCCTTGTTTTGATAGATTGAATTGTGCTTACTTTATCATATGTCTCATTTTATTCTGTGTAAAGAGCTTGATCATAATTTGGTATCCTTCATTTTAAAGTATTTGAATAAGAGTCACTGACGGTATATCTCCAGATCTTCATCACAAACTTCTTTCATCCTGTTTTTGAACTTGTTTTAACGCGCTATTCTTTTGTGGTTTTGTTTAATTTTATGTTTTTTGCCTCAGACATCAAAGTCGAATGGAATTAGTTGACGTCTTAACTTCTCTGATTAGTTACAATGTAACAGTTGGCCAGGTGGACAATGCTGAGCGCTGGGATTGATGGTCATGACAGATCCATCATCACCACACGCTCTATGTGATTTATTTCATCTGCATGTGATGATCTGCACCTGGGCCACCTGTCAGGGTTGTTTCATACCTTCTCCCTTCTGTACCGCCTGTGGTGGTGTCTAGCTGATATCCACGTCAGCCATTTCTGCTGATGAAGGCAAATGTATCCAAAACTGTTTGCATTGCTAGACATCATTCGAGGTGAAGGTGGACCTTTTTTCTCTTTCTTGTATTTCAGGTGAACTGACCCTGTAATGCAAGTCCTTTGATATGTCAGCTACTTGTGGTGTATACATAGTCTGAGTCATTATTGAGACAGAAGTATCTTTTTGTTTGAACTGTTGAATAAAGGGCAAAACACAATTTGTCTTGTGTGAAATTACGTGTTGATTGATCGACTAATTGAATTATTAACTTTACTATATGAGTTTTCACTATATGAAAAAACATGTGCAGTTCCTCTTTAAATAAGTCCTTTACAATGTATATGGGAGAGTGCCATGTCTCTTTACAGCACTCTGTATCGTTGCCTTGTTGTCATGCATAGAGTCCGTTTGTGTTCCTCTCTAATGGCTTTCTGTTTTGCGGTACAACAGTCCCAACATGTGCTCTGATATTTCCGACAGTTAATAATTCATCCCCCAATTTATGTGTCGCATCGCACTGGCACGTGTCTCTGTCAGTATGTCTGCAATTTTGTCTTTGTGTTTGTACTCATGCCCTGCATATATTTCCAGTCACAAGTGTCGCTTTCGGCTCGTTTGTGAGCTTGTTTCTATGTCAGAAAGTGTGTGTGTGTGTGTGTGT
>NW_022280119.1:435081-451318 GCF_004355925.1 Anarrhichthys ocellatus
GTGTAGCTATGAAGCTTGTTACATCCATCCAGCAGTGCCCTATATTATTCTGCAGCCATCCATACTGTGCGACAGTTCTTTTGATGCTTTGTAAGCACATTTCCTCACTGTGTATGCCAGTTACACTGCATTGTTCTCCAATGAAATATGGATGCAATGACACCCTTTATGTTTTGGGAGAATCATCACTTACTATGAAATATCGAAGCGGGAACCAGAGAAAGGAGATCATTATTCACTTCACATCACTCACTTCACTTGTTTCTAATAAAAGCAAGAGTTTCTGAATTATTGTCTTAGTTGCAGCTGTTGTCAATTTGTTATCTCCACTGTGACGTCCTTTTGATGTGAAACGGAGCAACTCTGGACATGAGACTAATGCGAGGGAGGTCGAACATGAATGCGCTTGCCCGTGTCATTTCTCATTTCTCATGTCTTTCAGTGATTTAAGTGTTTAAAATTCTGAGTGGTTTGGCTTGCATAACAACACGGGCAATGTTACTCAAGGAAGGGAGCCGATGTTGGAGACAATGTAGGTTGAGATTACACATTACTGAGAGTACAACGCAGTAAAGTATCTCAGAATTTATCATGGTTTTGTTTTGAATGATATATTGCTACTTGATCTTGACTGATGTCAGCTGTAGATCAATCTAAGGTCTTGTTGAACTGTATTGACTGAAGGCAATTTAGATTATTTAATAATGCATAAACCACCATTACAAGTGTAACGCTGAAGAAAAGCAGAAGAAGAGTCTGACACATTCAAAAAAATAAAGATATCTTATGCCTTTTCAAATGTAGAAGAGCTGCTATGTGTCGTTCCCGTACAGTCCAAATTGTTTTCTCTAACAATAATTGTGCCTGTTACAATATCTTTGTAACGTTTACGCCCTGATGATTTATTTGTGAAAACTAGAACAACTGCTTGGCGGTTGTATGCCTCCGTCAACCAGTCATGTTACAGTTTACATACATGTTCGTTCAAAATGTCATCGCTTCATCCTCGTATCCAATTAGACATTTGTGTGAAGTTGTCATCAATAGCAAATACATTATTGAGTTATGGCCAACAACGTGTTGTGTGAGGTCACAGTGATCTTTAACCACCAAAATCTAATCAGTTCATCCTTGGGTCCAGGTGGACGTTTGTGCCGAGCTCACAAAGGTACCGGCAGAGGGGGACCCCGAAAACATCATGCCTCCGGCCACTGCTGCATTAAAAACAATGACCACCGCTGTATAGTGTGATTGAATGAATACGTGCTGTAAAGTGTTAGCGGTTATAAAAAATAATTAGATAATTAAATGCAAATTAATAACAGTGTGCAAACCCTTTCCACCCCACTGTGATTCTGGGCGCATAGTAGCAGTTCGGGGTCGTGGATGCACTCATGCACAGGCTAGAAATGTGTTGTAAATAAGTGTTAGTCACCGCAACACGAGAGGTCCTTGAGCATGCAGCCACAACTGGGCAATATTGTGCAGTTGTGGTCCAAATCCGGAACTATAAAACAATAAAATACAACTATGGAGTGAAGTGTCATAGTGAGCCAAATGGTAAATGGAGGGTAAATGTACCTTTCCAGTCAACATTCACACAAACATTCATACACTAAGAGGGCAAAGGCGCCAACCTGCTCATCAGATTATAATCGAATTGCTCACGCACACAGCCACACCAATGGCACAGTCTTCGGGAGCAATTTGGGGTTCAGTATTTTGCCCAAGAGCACTTGGACACGGGGACTGGGGGAGCCGGGGATCCAACTGCCAAACCTCCCATTTGTTGATGACCTGCTCTAAAACCCTGAACCACAGCATAGAACAAAAAGAGACACTATTCATCAATCTGTCGATGGAAAAAAGCACTTGAGTGATGAACTTTTCTTAAACCCAAAGTCAACATAAGCTCCCCCAATATTCGTGATGCTGGCTATTGATACTAATGTAAGAATTTTAGGAAATCTCACAAAAATGTTGAAAAAGCTCTCTGCAATGTGATCCCATCCCTTCAAAACTCATCTAAATCCAAATTTAGTTCAGGAAACACAATTAACTTTACATCAAATTTCACAGAAGATGAGTTCTGTTAAAATAGAGGCTTTGTCAAATATTCACTAACTACACATCCATCATTGGTCGTCCATTGAATTGATGGCAACAACTGGCATGAGTGTAGCTAATACAGAGAGTCGTCGTGACGTGTTCGAGTCGCTGACGGAGCTTCTCATTAGCCGCCATCTGAGGCTGTGTCCTGTTCATTTCTGTCTAACGAAGTGAATTCCTCAACAACGTCTGCATCCGCCACAGAGCTAATATCGCTGAAACTCCTGCTTGTGTTTTCTGTCTGGATATTTTTATATTGGAGAACACATGAACTAAAAAGGGAGTGTTGTTTGGATTAAATCAAATCTTGAATACCAATTCGTACTAAGATTTTGACATGTTGCAATAAAACAAATAAATACCATATAGTCCTCAATTTCCCACTTGGAAAGTGGGAAATTCTCCTTCCATTACACAGTTACCATTTGCCCTTGACTGCAACATTACTTGACAGTATACCAGGAGTATTGCGCTGTATGTAGTTTGCATACACCATACTCTACATGCTGCGTCGACCTCGTACAGTGAACACATGGCGTAATGTAGAATTCTTAAGTGAGTATGAATCAGTGCTTTTTGTGTATGAACTTCTCTTCTCTTGTATCATATTGCAGTTTGCCTTTTCTCGTATGTATATTTTCTGTCCCGTTCTTATCGACACTTCTCATCTGTCGGTAATCCGACAAAACCTTTGACAGAGAGTAGGCTATGCTTATCCAACCGTTACGCACTAGCTGACCAAGATCTCTGTGAGATCGAAACGTTGCAAAATGAAAATAGCTGGGAGCTTTTAATACAGCGTATACTGACGCACCTTTACCATTACTTTATTAACTCCCTGTCATATGTCATGTTTAGCTCAATTCTGAGCACCTTGTAAATATAAGTTTAGGAAATAACCTGAGCTATTTTATTTTGACTGCAGCAGTATGAATGATGTTTATGTAATGGCACTAGAACCAGCTGTAAATGTAACTGTCAGTGAACTCAGTGCTGTAAACGGCAGTGTACTCGTGCTGTAAATTGAGGAGGCAGCTGGATAGAAAGCGATTGCGAAATATCTGCCGTTCAGCGGTAACCTAAAATTTGTGAACAATAAAAGCTTCTAATTCCCTGCAACTAGGCTCAAGAACAATTGGTGGATGCAAATGCAAAACCCACATGGGTGTGACCAATTAATTTTTGCAATTTTGGTGACCAATATGCTTTGCTGCTTTCTGTCTCAACCTCCCACCCTTCCCTTCTTTTTTTTTCCCCGTCTCATTCTGCCTTTCCATTTCTATAGGCTGAGGTCTGTTCACTGTGTGCTAAGCACTTCAGTGCCTTCTGGAACAGAGGGGAAAATGACTTGGCAAGCATATCCATTCCTAATCATATGTGTGTGTGTGTGTGTGGGTGTGTACATGAGTCTTCATGCCAGCTTCGTCCAAGCGTTTAGTTTGGTGGCCCTTGTGCCTGCATTCAGTGATTGCTGTGTTTTATCTACACACACACACATGTGCGCACACACACACACACACATAAATGCACACACACCCCGTTGTTGCTGCAAAGCAAACTGGGAATTCACAGTCTGCCGTGCGAGGGAAAGATTGGCTCTATTGAGTGTCTTGGTGGCTTGCCAGTTCTATTTTAGTGTGTATGTCTGCGTGGTTTTTTGTCTGTGTGTTTTTTGCCTGTGTGTGTGTTTGATGGACTTATACATCTATGACTTTGAGCGGTTAAGGGTGTTTGTATTCACCAGTGGGACGAGGGAGCAAAGTCAATATTTTAGTTCGACAGCAACATTGTTCTTGAAAGCTCTTTAATAATCACGCAGAGACATGGCAGCGCTGCCATATTACTTGGTGTTAAAAGTTGTTATTGGTTTGAAGACAGTTACTGTCTGTTTAGCTTTAGGAAAATGCTCGCTTTAAAGTTTCTTGGAACGCCATTAGTGTATCGTCTGCATAACAGAGTGAATTCAATCGTTAACTTCTCAAAATCCCATATGTGAGAAGTTCTGCGGAGGATCCGTCAGGGTTCATCAACACTAAATGGAGAGATTTTCATGAAACTCTTGAACTTTGCAAAGTCTCCGTTCAGAGAGTGGTTCATTCAGACGGAAAGAAGAAATGTTGGCGGGCACACAAGTCACATTTAAGAAGTCTCAAAGAGGTAACTGAAAGGATACTTCAGTCATTATTGCAATGAAAGACATTCTGCAGCTTTTTCTTGATAAACCATCTGAGTCGTTCTGTCCCGATACTTTTCATCCAACAGTGGAACTGTGCTTCTATTTGAACAAGAATCACAAACGAAAGTGTGAAGTCACCTCGACGTCTCGTGGCTCTTTCGCTTGATTACATTTGAATACTTCAGATGGCAACCATGACACTTTTAATGACGTTGTCATGGAAATAACTGTGCATTGCATGTGACTCCCAAGGGGCTGCTTTGTTGCCATGGTGAAGTGTTCCTGTCGCGTTGTCCACACGTGAAACAATGCTCATTTACATAACTGCATTGTTAACGTTTAATGGCAACCTTCTCACATGTACAAAAGGAGAGTTATTATCAAAGTCTGGGTCAGGCTCTTGTGTTTCCAGAGTACTCCTAACTGATCATATACTGTACAGGTTCTATGTACAATCTATTGTAAAACCATCACACATGTGGGCAGCTAGAGGTGAGCAAAATCAATCGTCTGCATCTTTGACCAGAGATGAGGCTGCTCCCCGGAGTACTGCACAAGTTCCCTCAGCCTAACCAGCCTATCCATCACAATGAAGGATGTAAATACGACTGATGAGTGATTCTAATCATCAAATCAAATTTCTCTCTCTCACTAAAGAGCAAGTCATTTAACACACAGAGACCCTTTTTTTAGCCATGCTAGCTGGATGGCATGGTCTCTCAGTTACTCCACCACTGTCGGCTTAAATGAAATAGCTCAACAGCTGTGGGCTGGATTGCTTACAGGCATCTGTTGTCCCCAGAAGATGCTTCCAGCTGACCTTTTCAGCCATTTCCTGACTTTTTCCATGATTTCTGTGAAATGTCTCGACATCTGTTGAATGGATTGCCATAGAATTAGGTAGGTGTTCATGGTGGCAAGAGGAGGAATCCTAAAGGCTTTGGTTGTCTCCTAGCGAGGGAACCACCTGTAGGTCATAGTTTTAATCGAGTGAAAATCTCAACATCTGCTCCACAGATTGGTAGAAAATGTAATATTACAGCTACTGGATTGCCATGAAATATGTGCTTTGTACAATACTTTGGTGCATGAACAAATGTATTTAACGACATCCTGATCAGCTGTACTTTGTGTTTAGTGCTAATTAGTGAATGTCAGCATGCAAACACGCTGAACGATAGTGACTATAGTAAAGCATTGTCGTTGTGAGCATGTTAGCATGCTGACGTTTGTCTTAAGTAAACAGTACTGCTACGCTTTAGACAGCCTCACAGAGCTGCTAGCGTAGTTGTGGACTCTTGTTAAACCTCATAAAACTCACCCTAAAACAATCATAGCAACAGAAATCTATTGAAAACTGCTGCTCCTACTCTGTGTAAGTATATTTCTCCCTCTACTTAAATGTGTATAAAGATTTGACACAACCTACTTGTAATTAAAGGCACCATTCATTCCCGATGCTGCCTGATAGTCAATTACGCCCCCTCTGATATTGTGATATGACCTTGTCATAAAATCCTTAGAACGTAGGAAGAAATCAATGGAAAGTCATGTTTGGACTTCGGAACGAGGCTGTCGACTGATGTTTGATGGAATTATGAAGACTGACGCTCACACACACTCAGGGTAAGCAGGTCCTGTAAATGATGGTGGAACTAATCTATTGGCTGCTAATTAGAAATGAGCGATTGGGAAGGAAGAAGAAGAGACGTGAACGTGAGAGGGGAGGGCATTATTATGTGAGACGGAGCCATAAAAGTGCACGCAAGAGACACGAGAGCTCAGACCTCTGTTTCCTCCCAAGACTGACAAATGACAACCAGCACTAATTAAAGCGTGTCACACTGTTTGAACCACATCACAGTCAAACATGGATTAAATGTGCTTTTTTTATTTTATTTTTAGGGCTGAACGATTCAAGTGGTGATAACTTTCATCATGTCTCAAATTTAACTTCAAAAGCATCATGTGAAAATCTTACAAGGAATGCATTATTTCCTTCTCAAGGCCAACTTCAAATCTAAACAGCACACAATGTATAAACAGTCCAGTACAGACCTTTGCAAAGGATTGTTCTCCTGAAAGGTCGTGTACATGTTGGTGCTGCGGAGACAAACTAGATCTTGCGAGTTTCCTTGCATGCATCACTAATTAGTGTTGAGAAGTGACTCGACCGCTGACACTCTTTAACATTACAAACAATGCCTGAAAATAGGCCCATGACTACTTTTTGCTTCAGATTTAATCAAAAAACGTATTTTAGTTGTTGGTTGAGGAGAAACTTGAGACATCCATAACACCAACCAGGCCTTTCTGGTTTGAAAGTGAACAGGAAAGACCTCTGACAGCCCAGAGTGTGGTGTGTTTGTCCAGTTAGGGCTGGGAAAGGTTTCTGTTTATGTCTGACTGAAAGGAAGAACTGTCAATCACTTATTGCGCAGCCTTCTTAAAATAAGGTCTCAAACTAATTCATCTGAGATGCTGCCAGGCCACAATGAGTGAAATGAAATTATGAGCTGGCTTTGCCAGTGTAAATATGAAATAGCTTTTCAAGCTCTTTTCCAAGCTATTATAACAGTATTTTCCAGTAGAATAATCATGTATTTTAATCAAGTGTTGGAGCATATATTGGAGATTTGGCCCTGTCAGACCATTGAAATGAACGTAACATGTTCATGGAAAAAACTTCACCATATGATTGAAAAATAAGACTGAATCAATTTGCATCTCTGTGTGCGTCCGTTCCTCTCTCAGACTCTCCAATCCTCCCTGATGAGCTCCTCTGCCTTGTTCATCATATGTGAGAGAAGAAAAGCTCACTAGGTCTCTCCCATGACAGTGACATCATGACCAAAAAGTCACTGACTGTCTGATGCACGGAGGCATCTGTAACTTATTGAGCGAAACGCAGCATGTTGCATAACAGCGCTCCAGCAGCAGGCCATCATTTCTTTCTCTCCCCCTCTTCCTCTGCTTGAACATCATTCATCTTCCTCTTCCTCTTTCCCACTTTGCTACATTTTACATCTTTCTTCCTCTCTCTCATCTGTCTCTATCTCTCTTGCGTCACGTTATTCCTCATTTTTTGTCAGTTTTATTTTTAGGTGTAAAACTGCGTTTTTCCACATTCGTGCACCCAGGTCGTTTTAGTAGAGACATCTGTGCACAGTTAAAACACCTGAACAACATGAACACGACTCTATCTCTTCTCCTTGCCCTCTTTTCACTTCGCAACAAAAAAAACTGCACATCACAGCCAACATCTGGCAAGGAGTGGAACGGACAGTCCTGCTGACCAAATCATTATTTTATGGCCCCAACATTGTCAAAAAAATATAACATAAATTATACGTTAATGACAACAGATGTGCTGTATAATCTGTAGTATCGGTTAAAAAAAATCTCTCCGTTAACCGCACACACACAAAGCACGTTTTAAGATTCACACACTGCAGGTGATTTTGGGTGAAGAACAATGCTCTTTAAGTCTGGACAAAGAGCTGAAATGGAGAGGAAAAGGATGTGTTCCCAAATTTAACATGCGTAATGTGGATGCACTCTAAGAAACAGAGGAGCTTACCTGCCCTCATTATCCGCTGTGAAGAGCCAGCCACACAAATGTGAGCACACACAGTCATATACCTAAAGTACTTTTACTGTAAAGACCTGATAAGCTCTTATTTAATAAGCACCTCTTCACCCTTAAAGTGTGTGTGCGTGTGTGTGTCTGTCTGAGTGGGAGAGTAGAGCTGTCACAGGTTAGAAATGACTTAATATCACAACTAATTACACACACACAAAAGCCTTTCATGCCTGTTTTTGCCTTCTGCTTTGGAAGATTTTTCTCTTTGTTTCCGAGTTGAATGTAGCTTTTGCTGACAGTTTGCGTGGCAGCCAGGCGGTCTCTACCGACACGTTGCAAACAACAATCACACGTACGGAGCTGAGAAGTAATTCACAGGGCAGCCTCGCAGCGAGAGGAGTCAGAAATAAGAAATGAACAAAAGAAGGAAAATAATAATGGCATTCAAGTGCCCTTAAGACATTCTCATCTCATTTTTGTGTCATGGGGGTTTTCACCCCATGGTGTGTTTTCACCTTTTTTATCACTCGCTCTCTCCTCCTGGTTCATTTCCTCTTTACTTTCTTCCTCCTTCCCCTGCTCTTTTTTTTCTCTTCGCTCTCCTGGCCGCCCTTCTTCCTTCTTGACAGCTCCAGTTAATTTAATGTCAGCACTGCCAGCTCGCCTCATCACTGTGAGACAAACAGATCGGAGCACAGCAGAGTGTGAAAGCGAAGCAGTGGAGGAAGAGGAAAGGATAGGCACAGGCAGAAAGCAGAAGAGAAAGAGAGAGCGGTGAGAACGGAATACAAGTAAATTAAAACAAGTAAAAACGAAACAATCAATGAATCAATAAACGGACAACAAAGGTAAAAAGAACTGGCTGACTGGCAGAACTGGTACTTGAGAGTTTGCACTCAGCTCTCCCACAATCCTTTGCCTTTTACAGAAGAGGCAATTACAATTTCACAGGTTGAAATTAAAATCCCCCGTGGTATGTGTGTGTATGTATTTTTGTGTGTGTGTATGTGTGTGTACTCCATGAGATAGAGCAGGCTGTCAAAGTGATTTCAAGCTGTTTATAGCCTAAGCTCACAAAATGGATCCTCGTGCAGCAAAAGGAGGAAAAGAATCTAAATCCCCCCCCCTACATCCTTTAAAAAAGAAAACTAATTCCTTGAATATTAATTGCCTGGCTTGACGATCGGCTTATTTGTTTGTGATGAGGCTGCAAAAGAAAAGTACCCATAATCCCTGTATTTTTCTCTCCCTCTCTCTCATGCTGTCTACTGTCTGCATTAATCTCTTTTTGCCCCTTTCCTTTGCTCTCTTTAAATCATCTCCCTCTATCTTCTATCATCCTCTTTCTTGGAGCATGTTAGTCATCTGTAGATTTCTATTTTTCTGAGGCAAATAGAGGAGCATCTTTGAGATGTTGTAGCAGTGTGTATCTAATAGCAACCTTCTAGTATCTCATTTCTGGTCCTGCTTTATTTACATTCCTCAAGATTTATGGCCCACGTCAGGTTTCATTTTCAAGCCCAGAGTGCTACTTGATTTATTCCCATTATAATAGTATCTCCACTTCCCAGTTCCTCTCTCAGATTCGTTACAGCACACTGTGTAGGCTAGAAGCGCCAGATAATCTCCCTGAGTGTTTGTATCAGCCATCAGCGTTTATAGGGTATCAACCTTTATCCATCCAGGGAAAGTCAACTGAGCACACTTGGTTTTATTACAGCAACTCTATGGTTCACATTAACAGCTATAGGAACTGCAGAGTGTGGCCCCTTACTTTGAAGTCCACTGAAGTCTCAACGCCTTGCTCAAGGGCACTGAATCTGTGGCTAGGGAAGGAGGGAACAGCACAGAGAGGGGAACGAGACTCAAACTCACATTTGACTCGACAATTTGGTTTATTTGAGACTTCAATTGATGTATAAAGACAACCAACGTTAGCTGTGGGGACTTAAAGGAGGCGGACCGCTCTGCTACGTGTGGATGTGCTTCTGCATCAGCGAAGGCTCTGGCTTGGGGCTGAAACTCCATGATATATGCTGAGAGTAAGCACGCCCTTTGTGTTTGTGTGTAAATATGCATCTTGATGTCAATGTGACTTTTTAGTCATTAGCATAGCAATGCCCCATGTTGCATTTCTTGCTTGTAAAGATTTCAGAATTTAAATCAGTCAGCATGTCACACATGTCCTACACATCACATTTAAGATAATCTGATTTACTTAGATATTAAATTGGAAGCGTACACTTGTGTTTTGACTTGACTTGAATTTATAGTTGAGGCTTGAATTAAGACTTGACACTAATGATGTACTTGACGTGGATTTCTGTATTTATTTCAGAACTTTTTTGCTCAAAACCGGAGTTCTGGGTGTGTGAGCGCTGCAAAGTGGAGTTGCATGATCAAGCCGGGTGCATATAGTCTTTGGCAGTTGCATTACCAACAAGATTTTTTTGTCGCACTTCATTTGTGTGAATTGGACACTTGGTTTGCTTTTGCACATCTTAAACAGATTCAATGCCATAAACAGCCCATGGACGTGTTTTCTCACAGACATTCGCTCTAACAACATGTCCTCCTCCATGTGTGTGAAGCGTGTCTGCGTACGTGTCACAGATCAGACTCATCAGGAACTCAAACTGATTCACTTATCTTTCTTCTGTCCCTCTGTCTCTGTACATTAAGGCAGTGGTTGTGGTATGCAACTTGGGATAAAAGCTAATTTGTCACTCAAGTTGAAGCATTTCCAACTTCAGCATACATCTCTACAGGTGTAGGTGAATCTACATATCTTACTAAACTTTGTATACATTCATGCCACCTCTAAAGTTCAATTTACACTGCATCTGAATGCAATCTGAATGCAATCGACCGCCAGCGATCGCAGCACACCGCATGCCAAATTAGATTTGTGTCCGACTTGCTGTGACGTCATGCACACGTGGCCAAAGTTAACGTCACGAGATCGAGGCGGCCGCAGTTGCTCTCCATCGACTGCAAGACCCAGGGCTTGATGGGAAACGCCTGGCAGTCACCTGCTCAAAGGGCTAATTGGCTCTCAGTTTTGACAACAAACACGTTTTGTAGTTAACCCTAATTTTCTGTGTAATTGTAATATTTGATGCCAGATTGTAGGATTTTAACCTCATGTTGTGCAAAGTTTAATCCGTTAACAAACATATCTTGTGTGGTTGAAAATAATAACGGTTATTTATATAGCACTTACAAAGTGTTTTACATGGCAGACATAAAAAGAACAAAGTATAGAATACAATGCCAGATACA
The DNA here is from genome assembly GCF_004355925.1 of Anarrhichthys ocellatus. NCBI lineage: Eukaryota > Metazoa > Chordata > Actinopteri > Perciformes > Anarhichadidae > Anarrhichthys > Anarrhichthys ocellatus. The sequence continues at coordinate 446,232 of NW_022280119.1, forward strand.
CACCATTTCCACCATATATATATATATATAGATGTATACTGTATATATATCATGCTGAAGAAGGCTTGAAACGATAGAGACTTTAAATTCCACAAACTGATGTTTGCAACGTTTACTAAGGTAATAAATCAAGTGATAGGGTCCCTTTCACATAGACTTCTATACAATTGGACTTTTTTAGCAACCAGAGGAGTGGGGAACAGCAGATAGGAATCCTGCAGCGCCTGGGAGCAGAGTGATTACAGAATGCTTCAAGCAGGGAGCGGAAACTGCTGCCGCTCCTCTCCACTTACTTGTCTCTCTCTGCTTTACATTGACATGGGACTTGAGCACGGTTGACTAGATCCCACCTCTCCTCATTGACTTTCATCTACATTTTTTTAAAGCTGTCCTCAGGAAGCAGTTAAAGCCCTCTTCTCCAACCTGTAGGGCTCTTTGGCATAGTGAATGTCACACCGATGGAATCAGGGATGCCCTGCTGAAGGACATTCTCTCTCCTTTTCGGTCTATTGTGCTGCAATACAGATGGATGATTGTTTTCAAAAGCCACTTTGCAAAAGAGTCCAGTAAATATGTGGCGAGAATCTTTACATTTTGGAAAATTGTTGATGGCGATGTGTGTCAGCCTTCCAAATGTTATTTAGATAAGCTCATACCTCCTGTTGACTGTGAGACTTACTGATGGTTCTGATGTAGTTTAATACGTGAGCAGCACTTTGGGAAATCATGCTCTACTGTCTGATCATTTATTTAGATTTCCACCATCTGCTACACCAGTCTCACCCCATGGGACCTGTAATGTAGTAACAACTACTAAATGCATTGGTAGGCAAATTTGATTAATTTCTGCACTTCTTGGTCCAAATTCTCACAGTTACAACAGTTTTTAGAGCCCACAATCCCTGCAGAAATATAATCTCAACACTCCCAGAAGATTTGGTAACCTCCAAACCGCATCAAGTACTATAACATCTCCCAATGTTGTGTTAGGTGAGATTGCAGTACTTGTGCTAAATTAGTTTTTGCACAGTGTTAATGTATAAACCCAGCTGAGCGGGGCTCACTTTGCAGAGGACAGGGTTATGGATAACATGCTTTACCCAGCATGGGATGTTGTGGAATATGGCTCTATATTCCCCCCCCCCCTCTCTTTTTCTCTCTCTCTTTCTCTCTCCCCCTCTTTCTAGTTGAGCAATATCGTTAAATATTAATCTATTAAATGCTGTACGATTAGTAACATCACATCTTGCTGACCTGTGCTTTCTGCTTTCATGCTCCCTGCAGTACGTGTCTATGTGTACGCGTGTGTGCGTATGCTCGGTAGTTTTAAAGGCATTAAAGTGTGAAAGCGGTTCTAAATTGCTCTTAAATTGCTCTAGGGAGGGGTTAGGTGGATGCTCCGCAGGGCTAATGGAGGGAGCATCACTCTTTCATGTAGAACAAGAAGCTGCAGTCATAGCTATACACAATCTACATTCTGCATGTACTGTATACATATGCACGAACAAAAGACACACACACTGCTTTCCCCATCGTCTCCGCCAGACTGATCATCCTCCTCTGATCATCTCCCCCTTTTCGCCCTTCTTCTCCTCCTCCTCCTCCTCCTCTTGCCCACATCTTTTTGATACTCGTAACTTAAATCTTCTTTTACTTCTCTCTTCCTCTCAAAGGAAAGAACTTGATTTGTCCTCCTCTCTCTTTCTCTCACATTGCCCCCACCACGCTTTTTTTTTTTATCTGTCTCCCGTCCCAGTCAGGTTTAATCCTGTTAGTCACGGTAGATATATGGGGTCCTGCTCACGCTGTTTGACTCTCTTCCAGAGAGACATTCCCCAGAGAGACCCTTTGGATTCGGTTGCACACACACACGGCGCACGTAAGCACACACTGCAGCAGAGAAACATGCGTCTACACGAGTACGCGTACACATACATTGGATATACCCACTTTCAACATTGTGTATGTCTGGATCCAAAATAAAAGCTAGGGGTTTGGAGAACCACTGGAGAAACTGGTGGCTCCATTTAAATGACATTATAGAGTACATTATGCGGTGCATTATGCTGCCTTTAGACCACATATCCATATACTTTGTCTCTTGACTGCGTCTTTGATGCATGAAATGAAACACTCATCCAGTAACAATCAACGTGACCACTATCTCACAGTTGTGAAACCATCTTAAGTACTGTATATCCGTTTCCATCTCCATTTCTTTTCAATCGTTTATTTAAAAAAATACATTCTCTGATCAGAAATGATTTTCCTGCAACAAACCTGCTGGTATCCGCCACTTTAAGGCATTGATGCTGTTCTGTGTGATATTCTACATTTGTGCAAAGTATTCTACGAATAACCGTCTTTTTGTCTAAAACAGATCAAATCAAGAGGAAGACAGAGACCAAAAGAGAGATTTGATCCAAGCACTGAAACAGCAGAAGCGATCCCACGGTAGATTGATGTTTTCATGTCAGCCCACTGAAATGTTAAGATTACTCCCTTACTCCCTGAGATTACTGCACCGTACCAGATCATTAACCCTAGATTTCTCTAGTGTGTTGGTGCTCTGCTATGAGACGTTTCACATATGAGGACGTACAGTCCATGTCTTTGCAGTTTCTGTCTTCTTTTATAATTGAAGGAGGAGGTAGATCAACTGTCAACCACCACACATTTATTTTAAGTCAGGTTATTGACACCCAAACTGTTAAAGCATGCCTGTGAAAATGTGTCCAGCTCTGGAGGTCATGTTCAGTAGACTATGCTGACCTTTGAACCTCAGTCCACTTATTGTAACGTTACTGCAACTGTAGACAAAAAAAGTTAAATATACTACCACAGATTTTCTGTTTCATTCATTTTATGCCCTTCTTTATCAGTCTTTTTTGTATTTCTTTCTATATTTTTGTCTGTCCTTCCTTCCCACCTATCTGTCTCTCACATTTTCAGTAGGGGACCGTTGTCTGCCTCATGGACCAACAGCAGAGGTCTGTTTGTGTACGTGTGTGTGTGTGTGTGTGTGTGTTCACATGGGCCCCATTCTGATTCAGGCCTTGTCTGTGGGCCCCCCTCTCGTTTTAATTAAACAGCAGATGCACTACCCCTGTCCCTTCTGCCATCCCCTTTTGTATGTGTGTGTGTGTGTGTGTGTGTGTGTGTGTGTGTGTGTGTGTGTGTGCGCGCGCATTTGTCTTGTTTCGATCCAGCGTGCCCTCGCCATGTGCCAGTTTAAAGCCATATTGTACCCAGGACTGTTAGTGTCATCCGTATGGAAGATGAATCAGTAGGCAGGAGGGAGAAAGGGAGCCAGTTCTTCAAATACACACACATATTCATATGTAAAAACAGTCACACACAAACACTTGGCCGGGTTGTGCAGCATGCTCTATATGTATCAGGATATAAATGAGAAAATACTTGCATGATGTTGGCTTAGAATACAGATTCATTTTTTTACTATCACTATAACAGGTTCTTAAAAGACTAAATGTGTGTGTGTGTGTGTGTGTGTGTGTGTGTGTGTGTGTGTGTGTGTGTGTGTGTTTCAGGGAGAGAGAAAGAGACCAGGCTGTAAATAAATATAGACAGTGTGAGCAGTTGCCGCCTATTGCATCAGTTGACAGTTAACAAATTGAGTCCGCTAAAGACAACCCAATAACATTGGTAATGAATGTGTTAGAGACATGGACACAAATAGACAAAAACAGATTTTTACAGGGAGCAAAAACAAAAGTTGTAAGGGAATGTATATCTATACACGTATATTACATGTCATGTATTCTCTCTCTGGTGAAAGGAACATTTATGAACAATGGTTGGAAGTGTAATCTTGTAAAATGTGTTTTTGAGGAGAAACTAGAGGAAATACAGTTGTTTAAAGGAGATGTTTTCACAGCCAAATCAAATAGATAGAGAGAAAATTATAGCCTGTTGAACTTCCTAACACTAGCTCTAAGCAGCGTATAATACACAATTAAAACTACTTATGCCAAGATATTTTTTTATCAAAGCAAATATTTGAATAAAAATACAACCATCTCATCAACTATTCATTTGAGTTGCGTGTTTTCAGCAAATAACTACTATAGATAACTATAACAAAGCAAAAAGATAACATTTAGAATTTTTGACAGTTTACATTGACTTCTGTAAGGTTAAAATGATGCCATGCCGTTGCCTTACCAGTGCTCTTCCCCTTCAGAAGCATTTATATTGACATTTTAGGAAAAAACAACACCATATCTATATGGCATATAGATATATCGTTATTTTCCATGCTTCAAAATTCAAAAAGGAGGATGCACTTTGTCTGTGCTGTTTCGTGTTCCGTAGCTGTGTTTCAGCTGCAGGACAGCAGTGAAGGCCCAGGTATAAAATGCACGGCCCGCCACTGCTGCGATTACTCTGAGCAGCATGCGTGGGCATCAATTACACAAAAATAGGTCCACATGTCTGATTAAGATAGTTTTTCCAAATGTTGCTACGCTGTTAGCTCCATTATTTGGCCAAGCAGGACCGTGCTGCCAAACGGCTGCTAACAGCTAATGTTATGTAGCTGACATCTTGGTGATTTCAACGGATTTGTTGTTTAGAATGCAACATTATCAGAGATCGGCTACCAGAAAGCATTAATGCTGATCAGCCATTTATTACCTCAGTAAACAATGGAGGTAACTGAAAGAGGATTCGGTCTGGTTGTCTCTTTCTGTGTTGGTCGCAGCCTGACATGTGAATGAGACACATAACTGTGCTTTTATTGTTCTAAATAAATAAGGGACATTTTTAGTGCGACTGTGGTGACAACAGTAATACAATGCCTTCAGATCCTCTTAATGGAGCTGTTTGGCAATCAAAATAACTTTAGTAGGAAAGCTCAGGGTGCAAGCACAATAAGTCAAGGTTCTCTCTACTTGCCTGCTTGTATTCATCCCGTCTTTCAGTGTTTCATCTGTCTCTTGACATGAACATAATGGTGAACATTTTCTTTTTGTGTGTTTAGTCACAAACAGGATGAATGGTACAGGTAGCTGCTGCGGGGTGTGTGTGTGTGTGTGTGTGTGTGTGTGTGTGTGTGTGTGTGTGTG
>NW_022280119.1:451328-474242 GCF_004355925.1 Anarrhichthys ocellatus
CACACACACACACACACACACACACACACACACACACACACACACACGGATGTACATAATCTTAGCCCTCTCTGCTCCTTTCAGCTCCTATGGATCTTTTGATGCCTCCCATGCTTCGGATCAATAGACCGACTATCTTCCCTGTTGGATTGTACACGGATCCGTTGTCGAAACAGGGCCAGTGGCAAGTCTGCCAGGAACGCACACACATACACAGAAACCAGAGGCTGACTAGAGACTACACTGTGATATATTGACAAGATAGGATTCTGCTGAATGAACCCTGACCTACTGAAAACCAATATGAGATTGACCGGGGGGGAAGTGCCATTGGCAGATTCAATTTAAATTTTGATTTATTGACGTTCTTTCTTTGGGATCCCTCTGTGTGTGTATGTGTGTATTTATGTGTGTGTGTGTGTTCAGGGAAAATTCAGATCATTAACCCTTTGTTTCTCTCAGATTAAAATGCATATTTAAATTGTCAGAATTATCCCTAAAAAACAACTTTACTCCACTTTATGAGCTCTACTATGATGAAGCTTGCTTATAGACCATTTAAACTTCACAACATAAACATTCCAAATGGGCCCCTTAGCATTTCCTGTTGCAATGTCTGTTCATGCAGTAGCCTTTAGCTGATATTTATAGTCCTGAATATGAATCTCTCTTCCACCTGTTCAATGTCACCTGTCAATATTGTATGTTTGTATGTACTCTTTCACCCGTTGTTGATAAAGTGTCCACACAATAAGAAGAAAAATGCAATGTTCAGCCACAAAACTCACAAAACGACAATAACATCTCCATACGGAAGCCACAGGCTGCTAAACCCAATCAATAAAGAAAAATCGAATCACACCTCAATTAACACCAAAGGCAAATATGTCATAAATAATTGATTAAAAATGGATGAAATGATGCAAACAATGTAAAGAAAATGTTCGGTTTTAATCTGTACACTAGTTAAGCGCTGGTTGACCCATGCAGGGTCAGGACGGGTCAAAAAGTGACAAAGCAAGTTATTCATAAGCAGTAAATCACTGCACGTCATATCGTCATAGAGTATTGAACAATGCTATCGCACAGCGCAGATTTTCCTCATGGTGGAGGCCTAATCACAATCATCTTTCCTATCCTTCCACTGCATAGCGAGGCTTCTTGTGAAATCCACTTGGTATGATCTGTTTGCTGTATTTATTAGAGGGCAAGAGACACAACCTGACTCACAGCGTGATACCTTTGATAAATAATTACAATCCTAACAGGATTTAGGAAAGTAGCTGGAAGGAATTTCTATTTTAGATAACCTTCTATCCATCTGCGCACACACACACACACTAACAAACAGCCCCATAAAATCATCGGCAAGCCAATTAGAATCATATGATTTTATAAGGAGCGGGTGATGATGTTTATTGTTTTGGCTAAGTGTTAATGATTGTGCCTCATAAAGAGAAAATAGCGTGGGTTAATATATCGGTCCCTGAGTGTGAGTTAATTCTTCATATCCATGAGCGCATAACCCATATTGTTCATATCTAATATTACAAGTTTACAGATTTAGTGACATCAGTAATGATTTATTTATAGGGCCTGCTGTTCACCGCCACACATGACAAAAGAGAAAAAACAAGAATATTACACTCAAGGGTAAATTACATACAGTATATAACTGCGCACTACATTTTTATAAAAGATGTTAAATGAATGGAATTCAAATGAAGCCCAATATTATAAAATGCAGAAATAAAAGTTATTCAATCCTCTCTTTCCTGTATAGCGGTTGTATCTAGATGTAATCGTTGAATAATAAAAATCTAAAATTGATGTTTTTCTCTATGTTATTTTGGCAGTTAAAAAGGCAACTGTGCTTTGCATGTCTTTCATGCATTTCAGATGTTGCATAACGAATTGTTTCCACAGCTATGCAACCATTACAGAATCCTCTGCTTGAGTGGCTAGCAGACTGCGCAGTCCAAGAAAATTGGATGTAAAATGTGCCTTTGGACCCTCTAACCACATTACTGAGTTGAATCAAAGGCAAGAGATTGCCTCTGATACCCAGAAGACGCGTATTTGACAATATTGTTACAAGGTTTAGTTTTCAGCCAAGCGAAGAATAGAGCTGCTTTTGGGTACACTGTCATTTGAAAGCTAAAGCGGTTTGGTCTTTGGCAGGGTAAAAGTATTTATTCTTGCCCCACTGGCAGCCAGTACACCTTGGCCATTATTGCTTTCTTTTTATTCTATGATTCACACATTATATTATGTGTCAAAAGAGATCCAATTGAGACACAATATTGCCTGAACTAGCAACAATGGTAGTCATAAGTGACAAAAACCCTGACAATATCACAAGTCAAACTATTGACAGGCCAAGAGCTGATTTTATCAACAACATCTGCCCCACATTGTGCTCCTTTTAAGGAAGCAGTCTGAGAGTGAACATGCCAAACAAACTTCCATTGTTTATCTGGTATATTGTGGTAATTAAGTCATAAACACCCATTCATACACTGATGGCAGGGACTATGTAAGGTTCAACCTGACCATCAAGACTAACTAACCTTTCACGTAACATTCACACACCGTAGGCACAGCCCAGCAATTTGGGGTGTCTTGCCCAAGGACACATCCACATAGACCGGAAGAGCTTGGGATCGAACCACTGATCTTCTGATTGAAGGACGACGCTCTACCTCTGAGCCACAGCAGCCCAGCTGGCCAGGGAGATGCCATGTTCTGAAGATGGTGTGAAGTTTCTGGGAGTGTTACTCACTAAAATCTGCATTCAGAACCACACTGGTGAGACCATTTAAATAAGAAAACATCAAGGGAATGGAAGTGAAAGATAAGCCTCTCCATATTTGAAGATCCACTTGTTTATTTGACATCTCCTGCATGGTAGATTGCACACTACACAGAGTTTGTGTGATTGACTACCAATTGGCAACAACATGGCGGTCTTTGTCACGTTTTTTTTTTGTAGCAGGAGCAATGAAGGGACTTTTGAGTTCAGGCACTTATGCTGTTTATATTCTAAATAGTGTATGAATTAAGGCAGGGTTTAGATATAATCTCTTATTTCTAATATTTTCCATTTCGTCTTGTCTATGTGACTTTTTCATGTTGCATTACTATAGCCCTGCTGTAAAGATCTCTTTGCTCCCTCCTGCATCCAAAGATCTTTATCAAGTTAAGATATTTGAAAAAAATGTCATATACCATCTGTAAGCTGCCTCAAATATGACCCATCTACCTTTACAACCTTTCTGTCGATATATGAAATCTTGATGTGATCTCAAATGTCAAGAGTTGACATTATTTATCTGGAAGCAATCAATAGATGATGTCTAAATGCAGAACTTTGAATTACAAGAGCTACACTTTAGCCTCTTAGAGTATAAAGTCACCATGGTCGGTGTGGGGGAGATTTCATACATAAAATTACTTTTATCTTTTATATCTGCACGTCCTCTTTTTTTCTCCACATCTCTCCTCTTGCTCCACATAATCTTTAAAGAAAAATGTTACCTTACTTCTTGACGGGCCACATCTATTTCCATTTCTATTTGCCAAAATCAATGTGTGATTTAGCCTTTTCAAACTGTCCTCTTCAAACAGTGAGATTCAACACTTGTGCCCTCACTGAGAGAGGGAAATGTTTCCTTTCCCTTTTTGTGCACTCTGCTTGTATTCACCAAACACAAATGGTAATAATATCCCCAAATACTGTGGACTTCAGTACGCCTTTTTGCTGGAAAACCAGGACTATTATAGAGTTGCACTTGATCAGAGCAATAATAACCCGAGAGACAGAGCAGAGCAATTAGAAAGGAGGGCCAGGGGAACTGAGCTCAATTTTACCAGGAAGATACAAACATGAGGATTTTGGGACCTACGATCTCACTTAGTTGCAGAAGTAATCTATGCTCTCTGACCCCACCAGTGACTGTCAAAACCTCAAAAGGCATTTTGCTTGATTAAAGCAAGAAAACAAGAAAAACACACTTCAAAGTGTTGTGGCTGTCAAATGTGTTGAAGACTTGAAAGCCCTGCATATTAAAAGATATTGTGTCCTGCTAATGCCAAGAACACTCTTACATTTACATAGGGGTAGGTGATCCAATTTGATCTCCTGCTTGAAAAAAACCTCAAAGCAGTTGTTTTGGAAAATGATATTCATGAAAAGCAGTGAAAAACAGAGTTGCACTTGATCAGAGTAATGATGACCCTGCAGGCAGAGCAGAGCAATTAAAGGAGAGTCCAGGGGAGAGATGAGAACTATTAACAGCCACAGAGGACCTCCTCTCCCCCCGCTTCTTTCTTTCTCTCTCTCTCTCAGCCGAGGCTCGCCAAGCTATACACTGATGAAAACATTGCTGGAAATACTAAAAAAGCACTAATTACAGAGAGAGGGGGGTTGTGAGGGAGGGAAGGAGAGATCCCCTGTGCTTCAGAGACATTTCCTGTCCAATTTAATATGTTGCATCAGTTATTTTTGATCTGCTGTTTCTTGCATAAAGTTGTACATTTTTACATCAAGTCACAATTCTACAGGGTTTGCCCATTGAACCCAGTCCAAGGCAAGTAAACTGGAATGAAACGGGAAACTTGGCAAGGATGTGACTGTGTAGTAGGATGTGGCCACTAATTATTATTTATCATTGAATTTGTTGCGGCTGAGAAAATACTAAGTGATCATTTTATGTGGCATAAACTTATTCTTTTCTGGTTTGTCTGATAATAGAGAGAAGGGGGAGACTGAGTTGGATAAGACAACAAACACAAGAATCATTCTATAACACGGAATATTTTTGGTGGTGTTAAAATAAATGATTTCCTTTTTATTCTGATTTGTAGCACCACAAAACTGCTGAGAGAAAATCTATATAATGATGTCATACAAAATGCTGTGCAGCATAGTACAATATTCAGCTATGGACAGTTCACACATGGAATAGAGTGCTGCTGGGATGACGTATTTTTGGAGGTCAACCGTGGAAGTTAGCATGAAGAGATGTACGGATTGAAATTTTCTCAGGCGATTTCCCAATTTTCTTTTTAAGAACTATAATTGACAGCAAGGCTGCAGAAGCGCCCTGGAAATCAAAAAATCATTTCAATCGTCCATCATATTTTTATTTTAATACTTGCTTTTATTAAAAAAGAAAATCATGGCATTCGTTTTATATACAGATGCACTGATCGGTTGGCTGATCGAAACCTGACGTTTTTCAACCGATCGGCCATGACCCGTTACTGGCTAATCAGTCTCATCTTTGTCATTTTCTGCCAGTCACATCTCCTCATGTGTGCTGTTCGGTCCGTGCCACCGTGTGCTGACTTAAAGCTATCATGCAGCTGTGAAGCGGCACATTTAACCTCTGTTTGTATTTTTTCTCCCACTGAAAATCTGATTCGGAATTTTCCCGTCTAGATGTGAAGGAATACTTTCCTCTTCAAAAATCGTTTTGCCCTCGTGAACAGGGTACATGTCTACCAGCACTTTTGTGTTTCCAGAATCTTTTTTATTTTTTGTGGTTTCAAAAGTTATGCTTAAGTCTAGCTGCTTCATTTGACGGAATGGACACAGTGTGAGAGAACGTTTATTTCCCAGGATACCCTGTGCCAGTTTACGCGACACAAATAGTTTTAGTTGTCCAAACAGGAATATAGAGGAATATACATTACTTGCTGTCCCAGCTGAGTTTGCACAGAAAGCTGTGAGCAGGACTGCTTACAGGTGAAGAATGAGCATTCCCTCTAAGAAAAACAAAAGTCCAACCTTGGTTCCACAGGTCAGTGCAGTTAGTTCAGAAAGCTACAGAGAATAATTCTAAATTGCCTGTGAAAGAAAGGTTAACTCAACAGGGTCAAGCATCAGCAATATTTAAAATGTCACTGATAGGATGAGGGGTCATTCCTAGAGAGTATGTGTGTGTGTGTGTGTGTGTGTGTGTGTGTGAGTGTGTGTTTGCTTAGGAGCAACCACGGCAGTGGTAGAGAGGAACTATCATGGCCTGGCCTTAAAGTCAGGTTTAATTGGTGTATTCCCTCAAGTAAATAAAAAAGGTGACATTTTCTCTTCGTGCCTGGACTGGAATGTTAAAAACCGATGGGCCGAGGTCCCTGAAATGTCAAGGAGGAATAATTTCCACCACATACTCAGCCGGCTTTTGTACCTTGCCCCTGCACCGCTCTGGGAGATTCAGAAAGGTCAACTGCACGTTTGACTCATTTCATGTCAACATTTGACTGAGAATCAATGGCAGCTTTTCGTGATCAAAGATAAGTTGGCCACCGCTAAATCTTATCCTGCGCTTGGCGCACAGCATTTCTGTACTTGATACAGTGATACATTAAGGCATTAATGTCAGATTTCTACCTCCTTCTTGCATCATTCATGGTGAGGTGTTTCCATCACACACTCTCACATACACACAAATACACACACACACACACACACACACAGACTGAAAGCGCCCCTGGCACAGTAAACAACTTTAAGCACCCTGGAAAACAAACAGATAAAAGCACGCCTTTGACATGAAAACATGACAATTTTCCTCTAAGAGCCTCTTAGAAAAATAAAATCCTGAGAGAGAGAAAAAGGCTTTACTGACGAGAACAGACATCAGTGACTAAATCCATGCTATTTATCATCTGGCATGGCTCTGTGGCCGGCTTTAGGCCAGTACGCCATGAATTACCTGCTGCAACATCAAGACGCTCTCATGTAACCATTCAGACATTTTAGGCCTCAAAGCATCTTAACAGAAGCAGAGTACTTGTCCATTGGCTCGCAATGAAATGATTTCAAAAACCAAGAAATGTTCGAAGTGTCTGCTTTCCCTCTCTTCTATTGGCCTCTGTCTCTCGGTGCGTTTAATGGCATATTAGATAAATATAATAAAAGCCAGACTGATCATGTTTGATGCATTCATTGACAAGGATTTGTCAGCACTGTTTTCTCTCTAAAGGGGACTTACCATTCCCCCTAAACCCTTCCTTGTTTTAGGATTTATGACTTACGGTTATGTAGGCTGACGCATGAAGTGGAGGCTTTCTCAACCTTTGATGTCTGTGTCGAGGAGGTTGATAATCTATGTGGATTGCGGAATACTTCTTTTGTATAACGTGCACACTCAATCACCTTACCAAATACAAGAGGCATGTTTACATCAAAACTGAATAGCCAGGGTACCCAATCATGTGATAGACTCATCAACGCAGTTTGGAGTTCATGTTTAAAGCCACTGCACAATATAATACAGGGTGTCAGATTAAAATGTTAGTGTCGATGGACGGCAGAGGAAAAAACAAGAGATTAAGGGAAAAAAGAGCAGAAGAGAGCGACCATGAAATTCAACACTGGAATTGTCTCACTGTAAGCACCTTGCAGCAGGTTCACTTTTATTCCTTGGCTGTGCCAAGCACTGTGATATACCACAGAAAACTAGGAGGATTTTAGGAGGCGGACAAAACAAAAACAAAAACAATAAATAACTGATTGGAAAACACATCCAACTCCTGACTGAGTCAAAACTCCATCGATGCTGCTAGGCAATGCAAACAAAGCAATTAGAGAAGCCTTTGCGGCAGAGCCTGAATTTTAAAAGCAATAAACAATCAGGCAGATAGACAGCCCCCAAAATTATATACACACACTAGAGGTCTATTATCTCATCTCCCAGTTAACAAGCAAGTGGTTGATTAACAAACAAGAGGCCTAACAAGCCCTGATTGTTTAACGATGGGTTGCATTAGGGGAAGAGTTTTAGGCTGATGATTTATTCTAAACTGAAGGGTACGATCTGGGTGCCATCAGTGGATCACCATTAAATTTGCAGCAATGACACTTCTAACACGTGCATTTTGAATTATGTTATTCTGGTCAGAATACTCACAGAAATTATACGCTAACGATATCCTTAATATCACCATGTAGGGATCCACAAGTTAACAGGTAGGGTGGGATTTGCTCTTCATACAAGTACACATAGTAGCTCTGGATATACTGTATATGGGAAAGGTTATGGTGTGGTGGAGTACAGATAAAGCAGCAAGTGGAATAGCATACACACCTTCACATGTACAGTATACACACTCTGATCATCATGAAGTGAAAAGACGGCTGTCATTGAGAAGCTTGTAAGTGTGAAGTGTAGCTTCTGAAGCTCCTCCGTGCTCTTTCTTCCCTTTTGTTCTGCTGTTTACCATCAAACAGACCGGTGACCAGAAAAGAGGCCATTGGGATGAAAGAGAGACAGAAAGGGATGCCTTCGGGCATTTCCACCACTCCCATCTACTTCATGAATGTCAGTCATGTTCAGACAGCCAAGACAAATGCTGTATGTGATGATTTAAAGAGCGCCGCCAACCTGGAGACGACGCAGGGTGTCGTTCAGCCATTTCCCAAACAAATTATGACAATTAACTGTACAATTTAAAATAGCAGAAGTCATATTATGAGGTCCTTTTAGTTTGGAGGTCTCAATTAAAGCACCTCTTGAAGAATGGATTTCATACTAAAATATGAATTATTTATGTGTGTCTAAAGGAACTGACCATTTTAAGCTCATTTACTCTTTGAGTTGTTCCGTAGTATATTGAGCTGACAAGTGGTTGCTTACTCACCAGTTACTTACATAATAAGACAAGTCAAGTGTTCCTTGCGTATTCAAAATGTCCGTCCTTTTCAATCTGCCCATTTGCACACGTAGTTGTCACTAAAATGGCAATCTTAAGCATTTGCTGCTGTGCCACCTCAAGATAAAATGTTTGAATAAATCTAAATTTAATGTTTTTTGTTATTTGTTCTGTTCTTTATGATCATACCATTTAATATCTGTAGACCAGTTGGTGTAATCACAACCTCATGTTTTTGTTTTCTGTCAACATGAAAGTAAAAGCAATCTTGACGAGATAAAAATAAGTCGGTTTTGTAATTTCGGTGACGATGTCATGTCACAGCAAAGCATTAGAGGAGAGAGAAAAAAAAGTGACATATTGTGGGTTGTAGGAGTTATGCCTTACTGCTCTGGTAGTACAAATTCATCATGTTCGTCACAACTGGAGGATGATGTTTTTAATTGCTACAACCTTCAGTGGCACCGAAGCCTGGCCTTGAGGGACCAGGCAGAGTACGTCTGTGTGTGTGTGTGTGTGTGTGTGTGAAAATGTGTACTATGTGTGTATCTGTGCATAAATATGTTTGAACACACAGTGGCTCTACTGCAATCAGGATAATTGTAGTCGAGCTGTTTGTGTGTTGTGTGAGTATCCAGCTTCTTATTGAAGTTAAGATGTTTAATTAATAGCTACAGATAGACCTCATCTCATAAGTCTGTCATAGAAACTGCACAAGTTCTGCCCCTAACCTTGTGTTATATAAAACCTATTTCAGTTCAAATGTTGTCTATTTAAAAAAAAGTTACATTTTAGTGAGAGAATCAGAAGGAAATGCAGAGGAAGAAGATGTGCGTACATTGTGCACTTTTGACTTCATAAAAGAGACCTGCCAGATGGGGTGTTCACATACCGTGTTTCTTCTGCCCTCAAATCCACGGTTGTCAGTGTAGAGTGGCAGGAGACACACTCAAAAGTGACACAACACCGTCGCCCACACAAGAGTTCCCAAGCGCATATTTTTTCAGGGCGCAGCAGATGTGCCCTCGAGAATAAAATGGTTCAACTTTTCGAAGGTTGCACGTGATGTGACGAGCGACAACCAATCACAGGAGAGAGATATCTTTTCTTTCTTACATGAATAACAAACTATGGTAAATATATGGAGAATTTAATCATTTTAATGCAGCTAAAATGATTAATGATTAACGGCCTACAGCTTTATGATATAACTTCGTAAAGTTTGACTTGCTTCACCCTTTCCGTTCAAGGACGTCACAACACACGGCTGAAAGGTCAGACAGACAAATCAAGTAGTAAAGCTACTGTGAGGGTTTTATGGTGCTGGAAATACACTTATCTTTGTTTTGACTTTGTTTGGTTCAGTCAGTGGGGCTTACTGCTAAGTTACCACAACTTCATCATCATTGTCATCGCAGTGCACGTGTTTCGGTTGCTTAGTAACAGCAAGCGTGACAGGAGCGCAACCTCCCCGAGCACTTTGGATAAGAGGATGAAAGCGGCACGGCTGGCGTTTTCCACGCGTTTTTAGAAACAACATGTGAACGGCCCCGTAAACACTATTCTTCTCTCCATTACTGCACGGCTTTCTCTCCACACACATCAGGGCCCCTCACTAATGAAACCCACCTCTCTTTCTCTCTCTCTCACACACACACACACGCGCGCGCACACTTGCACGCTTGCACACATGCACTTGCCCCCTTTACTAATGAACCCAACCTCAAACACATTTGCATCTTTCTAAATTAGCTTGATTATTTCAGGGTAATTAGCATAAGCGTATGGAAATTAAATTGGCTATAGTGGCGTGGTGGCTTCAAGGTGTTTTTCCGTGTGATGCGGGGGTAATGGGCTGCATTTGATGATTTCTTACAAGATTTGTGTTCATCCGGTGTTGTGTAAGGCGGAGGTGTTTTTAGATCCCGGAAGGGGGACAAAAAGGGCTCGCAAATCTGATAGAAACTTCACTGAATAACATTCAATATGAATTAAAATGCAAGATAGTCGTAGCAAATTGATTGATTGGATGGAAAAAACTCAGGATTGAACGTTTATCTCAGAGTGTTATCTTCAACCAGACATAAAATACATTCGGGTGCTTCGGTTGAAGCAAAATAAAAGAAGTTGAACTGCCAGCAAACCTTGCGACTATTTTTAGCCGAAAGTCCATGAGTTCATAAGAAAAAGTTTGACGATAGACTTACTGAATGAAAGTAATGCAGTCATTTCTTTTTAATGTGTTTAGAGTTAAGAAGCAGTGTGTCATCTTCCTTTATCGTTACCCATGATGCCCTCTGGTTCTACTCATCTACAGTAATAGGGGCCAGAAATCCCTCATACACTAATAACCCAGCCATGGATTATTAATTAATATGTTCAAAGTACTCTCTCTGATTCTAACCCCCCGACCACCAATACGGCTAATGTGAACCCTGTGAACTTCTATTCTCTAATGCTCACAAAAAGCAGCGGTTGATGAAAGGGAAATGGTATTATTTTTAAGTTTATTTATTTTTTTCTACACAATTTAGAGTGCTCACAGGTCATGTTAAGTGGCCATGTAATTAGAGATATGTTTCTGAGCTGTGCATACATGTACATGTTTTAAGAGGATGATGGAAATTTAATTAAGTTAATGGTGCCATCCCAGAGGCAGGGCATCCAGTGTCTTGCTCAAGGACACATCAAAAAGAATCAGTGTTTAAGATCTTTTTCCCCTCTTAGTGAGTTGACAATGATCTTGAATGCAAAATTTGTGCAAAGAAATTAGGAATGATTACATGAAGGACCCGTGAAAGCAAATGGTGTAGTATCTTAGGTTTAGGTCAACTTCCTGTGAAAACATTTACCGGAGTGAGTCAAGTTTTTACAAAATCCTTTCATACCTGAAAGTCTAAATTGTGTCATTTTCAAAACACTTGTAAAAGCAACTAACATGAGTATTTTCTGTGGTCTAGCAATGTTTAAGTCCTGAAGAATAGGCGACTAAAACCAATTTGTATCAGGAGAGATTGCCTTATTGACTTTAAATCCTTAAAAACTAAACAGTGAAATAGATTGTTTCTCATTGCCTTCCAAACTGACACATGAGCATTTTCTTATCTGATCTTACATGATGGATGAGCAGGAAGAGGTAATTTGTCAGTGCTATGATTAAGGTTTGATTCAGTTAAGGCATAAAAATGACGTCTTAATGTAATGTATGAAAATGTGGTTAATGTGGTTTAAAGACAACAAGGTTGATTGAACTAACAGCAGTCTGTGTCCAAGTACTTTGTTGATTCATCCATCCACCCTGACCCCCGCCGTACAAGGTTTTTGGTCCATGTCATAATCTAATCCAGTGAATCAAACAATGCTTAGGAACTATCACATCGACACAATGTTATGATAAAACAGTGGTCAAGAGGGTGAGAAAGCCCCGGGCATGGGGAGTCCGATTTTACACTCACATCTACACATTCTCCATATTTACCCTTGGGAGCGTATTCATTTACAGTAAAATATACATGAGGAAAACTTCAATCATGGCTCATTGGCTCTCTCTTCCTCTGGCTCTCTAACACACAGGCACAAACATGCTTGCCTGCACACAGATATCACTGATGTATGATACCGCACGGTGCTATATATTGGGGGTAGTGATAACATTTATGAGCATGATACTTTTTCACATAGCAGTGCTTTAGGTTATTGATGAGTCTCACTGTGTACCATTACTTATGAATGAGAAGAGGGCGAAAGAGAAGCGAGATAAAGATGAGAAGAAGGTATGGATGTTATAGCCCCCATCACTTGAACTATATTTCATCAAAGCTCACAGCTGGAGACTCTGCTTGTCATGATGGGGCGCACAGGGCTTTCTTAACTCAAGATATACTTCTTTTTTTTCTCAACTCTGGGGTTACTTTCATGAGTTTTCTGATTGATTTGATAGTCTACGGTATTGCGAGACCAGAAAGAGGAGAACAGAGAGGAAGGAACTGGCATACGACAAAACCTTTGAACTGGATCAACACTTGTATGCTTAAAAACGTACAGGCTTTTTTATTCACTACAATGATAACCATTGTAAAGCTGTAGCCATTAAAGGAAATTAAAAAAAAATTCATTATGATTCGCAAGCGGTGGCACTCTACACTTGTTAACAAGATGATTACATTTAAAATCTGCATAAAAACCATGTATTAGCAGAAAAAAGATTTCTGCTGTTTTTCATCTTGAGGCTCATCGTTGGACAGATAAGTGGAATATATATCTAGACTTAGAAGTCTTGTTCTATCTCGCTTTTGAACCAAGAGAAATGCAATTAACCACAGCAAAGTCATAGCTAATTGGGGAAAAAAAAGTAGGAATTATTTTTATGTATTCCATATCAGTGTGGCTGCATATTACATGTGAAGTTAATCACAACGTCTACTTGTTAATTCACTTTGATGAAAGGAGGAGGGGGAAAAGACGGGGAGAGGTACAGTACAGTATGTGGACAAGATAACCCATAGAAATATTTAAAAAAAGAAGCAGAAACAGAAAGTTAAAAAAAAGGACAGATGAAAGCATATACAGTATACGAACAATACAAAATATGTTACTTCTCTTTCTGCTTCTTTAACCAATTTATTCACAGTGATTAATTATCACTAAAATGTGTGTTTTTTACAGTCCGGGAACAGACATGGAGTGGAAAAAAACCAGGTACTGTTGCAAGAAAGATGTCAGGAAAAAAAGGTTTGGGTCAGTTCGGCACCATGGAAACAAACACAACGATGGAGCACACAAACCCGAGGGAGAGATTCATTGAATGTTGTTTTCAGATTGGTCTCAAATAACATCTGTGCCACTAAATACTTGCTGCAGACGTGCTGCAACAACAGATTAATGCCTTCAATGTCAATCATATACAGATAGCTGTAGATATCAGCAAATGAGGTTGTCATGGACTGATGGCAGCTGAGTGTAGAGCATGCTTTTGGTAATAGAAGTGAAGTAAAGAGAAAAATGGAAAGCAAATGCAAATGAGCTATTGATTATGCACCAGCGTTCCTCTATCAAGTAAAAACATGAAAAATAAACAGTAAAACACAAGTCTTTGCACTGACAATGCTGTTAAAAACTGATGATTTTTGATTTCATAACCATTTAGGATGGAACAATGAAAGTGATTATGGCTATATTTCAACACAAATGAATGAGTAGAAGAAGACAGCAGGGAGCAACATTCAAGTAAAGACATGTTAAATCTAACTGTCAGACTTATGTTTGTAACAGGAATAACAAGGCAATGATATACAGGCAAGAAGTAAGTAGGAAAATATTTTTTACACAATACGTTAAGCACAAAGATGACAGAACTAAATCAAACTGGTGTGAATCAAATTCTGGTTATTTAATTAGAAAAAATAGTTCTTGAAGTTTGAGTATTCACTCATTCACTGTGCTTCCTACACCGTATGCAATAATATCTACATTTACATTGTAAAAAGTATTGTAATTAAAAAGAAACTTGGTGTTATCTATTGCGTCTGTTTGCAGTGGCTTGACGTCTTTATTAGGTCGAGGTTGTATGTTTGAATAGCAGTAAGGAAATAACTTAGTGGGGCTTTCCTTTCATTACATTTTCATCAAACTCAGATTCGTATTCCTTTTGAGACTCAAGCAATGTTGATTCCATCTGACAGTAATCCTAATTTTTTCTTGAGTGTATATTCTCATTAAGTCTGATGGAAAGGCCTTGCCTGTAAAATCCATGCTACTGCATCTCAAGAAGAACCTCAATAAATGCTCTGCTTTCAATAGCCAAGGTATTTAATCACTTTCTTTAGATTACTATGGACACATCTCACAGCCTTCCTTTAAGCCAGAGGCTTTTAGCTTCAAGGAAACCTCTAAACTGACACTGTACAGTGTGATGGCAAAACTGGCATTCAGGTTTGTTCACTTCCAGAAGAGATTCAAAGATGAATGGCTTCCATAAATACTAATACTATTTTGTTAACATCGATTGAAAACACCTTTGATAGCTGTTCATTGAGTGAATTTTTTGTGACAAAGCTTTTTCCTCCCATGTTCATTTGCCAGAGAGCCATACTATCTACTATCTACAGCAGTCAAGGCGTCCAAACATGGACTTCAAACTATATGCCTGGTTTCAAAAGTTCAAAAAATAAGCCCTCTTTTAGCCTAATTGCTCTCAGTGGGAAGTAAATAGTTATTAACGTAGCAGCAAGCAGGGATTTCAAACCGGGAGGGAGGTGGGAGGAGAATGCTGGAGAAAGAGGGAGGAACACGTCAGGAGAGAATGAGACAGATGAAGGGTGAGAGAAAGGAGAAATGGGAAAGGGTGAAAAAGCAGAGCGAAATGGAGTGAGAGAGAAAGCGGGCATCACTGCTGAATGACAAGGCCGCTTGCATTTTAGGATTCCCGGCTCTAAAACAATTCTTTCATGTTCTCCCTCTTTCCCCCTGCATCCTTATTTATCTGTCTCTCCTATCCACCCGCCTCCACACAGAGGAGTCACTCGTATCCCCCGACCCCCCCCATCTCAGTTTCTCTCTCTTTTTCTCTTTCCTTTAATTTTTTTTTCTTCTTTGAATAATTTAATGCAGCAGGGGAGAGTGGAAGTGCATTTATTTTGTGTGTGTTTGCACTTTAAACAGAATGCTTAATGATTGCCGATGGGAGAGAGACTGTATTAATCCCATTTATGTTGAGACCTTTTAGATGTACTGACACCCGTGGCAGACAGGCAGGGCCCTGGCACTGTGTGTGCGTGTGTGTGTGTGTGTGTGTGTGTGTGTGTGCGCATATGTGTATGGGGCATGGGGGCTCCTTCACCACATGCACACAAATGATCCCCCATCACATCTGTGGGAAGAACCCCCCATATCACTCTGTCTGATTGTGTGAGTGTCTGCATTTGTGTGTATGTGAGAGAGAGAGAGAGAGAGAGAGAGAGAGAGAGAGAGAGAGAGAGAGAGATAGCGAGAGAGAGAGAGGACCAAAACACCAGCTCTGTGCATATACCTCCACCCTCGATCAAGGCGAGGCCTTTGGGGCATCTCCCCTTGCCCAGTTGATTTGAAAAACCTTTTGAAATTCACATTTTTTCAAAGTACATGTATTTCATACAATTTCTGCATTTCCACAAATATGGAAAGAGCTTTGAAAACTTGCATCTGAATGAGGCACATGTCATTGAATATAGCATCGTTTTAAAATGTTTTTCTCATGCGCAGTGTTTCTCTTTAGACGTGGGCAAAAGAGAGAAGTCAAGGATGGTTCAATTAGCAATACTGGAATTTTTTTTAATTTTTGTTTCAATGATGATTTACTGCTGTTCATAGATTTATAATTTCTTTAAATGAATCATACACATGCACCAGATGAATCTTTAGGGCTTGCAGTGCTTGAGATGAGCTTAATTACAGATTGGAGGGTTTTACATAGACAGCTGTGCTTGGAAAGCATCTCAGAGCAGTGGCATCATCACAGATAGAAATGGAAATGAATCGTGCTTTATTAATAAAACTGCAATAAAGTGAATGTCTTTGAAGGACACACATCTTTGCTCCGAGTAATGAAGTGTAGATTAGCACTTTAATCTTTTGCATGTTTCTGATACATGTGGGCCTGTTTTTAAAGGGACGTGTACGTCTGATCTCCAATGAAAACAGAATGTTTCGAGAATGAAGGCAGAAAATATGTGGTGTTCCTATACACCATGTATTGGAGCCACCTAAAAGCATCACTTAGTTCATTTATTTACCCTATTTATTGGCACATCTAAAGGCTCTTTCTAATACTTCACATATTCATCTTTATATTCAAAATGTAGTCCCGCTCATTAATCCTAGTCTGCCTGCTGCAGCACTTTCTAAAAACTATTTCACAGCTTTGCAGCTGTGCTTACCAGCAGAGCTATAGCATGGAGGTCTCTGGCAGTGCTCTTTGAATCTACTTTATATTTAGTCTCATTCAGTGTTTGCCTCTGGTATTGCTTGATGAATTTCTGAGCATATGGCACATTCCTCTGCAGATCAGCATATGGCGGCGCAGAATTTAGAATTAGCTTAAATTCAAGAAAGAAAGAAGAGAACGAAGAAAACATTGTTGGTTCTCTTTCCCACCTCCCTCCCTTCCTCCCTCCCTCCCTCCCTCGCCTGCTCTCCCCTCCTCTCCATCCATCTGTCGTTTCCCATAGATGCTGGGAAAGTGAAAACAGGGAGTGAAAAAAATAAGTGAAACATCTGATGAAACCCACGATGGTGTGCTGGAGCTGATAGGCTGCGCACTGTGGCCGCTTTGTGTGTGCGTGCGACCACGTGCATGTGTGCACAGAGTCTGCGTGTTTTGTGTTCACGCACACAAGCATGAGGAAGGATATAATTAATGGACTTGTGATCGTTTCCCACCGCACACTTTTGTGTTGAGGTTTTAATGAGATTTGGAGTGCAGCACTATTTAGATTGTCAATATTATATTCTAAAAAGGAGTTTTCATCTCGATTGCAGTGCGTACGTGAGAGAGCGAGATAGATAATGTTTATACTCCGTATACTAAACAATAATACATAAAGCTTTCTTTCTTTCTTTTTCTGATTCCTCACAGTTAACAATAACTAGTTTCATTCTGTCTTGTGTATCGCTACATTCGTGTGCATACATTGTAATATTTACTCTAATCAAATCTTCATTAAACTGAAATGAAGAGAGAGAAAAGAAAGTAGAGAGAAAATGTTGACAATTATATAGCTCAATGCTATGATTGATCCAGTGCACTGCCAATGTTATTATTAGTTCAGTTTTAATGAAGTAGTTGTAAAGTAAAGAGAGCGTTACAAATTAAAATATGTAATTGTGGATATGGATTTAGGAAACTAAACAAAATGGTTCTGATGCAAGGACCAACAATCAACATTTGCTAATAGTAAATCAGATTTCCTCTTTTTGGGGAACGCCATGTGAAATAACTTCTCTGACTCACGTACTATTCTGACTGTTCGGCCTCTGGTCCAGTTACTCCCGTCTGTTTGAATCTCACTCAAGCCGCGATGCTTATCGAAATACACACATTTGATTGGCTGAGTAGCATCACGTGATATGATTTAC
This sequence comes from Anarrhichthys ocellatus, assembly GCF_004355925.1. NCBI lineage: Eukaryota > Metazoa > Chordata > Actinopteri > Perciformes > Anarhichadidae > Anarrhichthys > Anarrhichthys ocellatus. Next base: position 469,095 of record NW_022280119.1, read on the forward strand.
AACGCATGTAATTGGTCGGTGTGTTTCCTGGACCGCTGAACGAGTGCCGTAAAGGCTAGAAAAGTTGAGCCTGTTCAAATGGAAGCGCTTCGTCAAAACTTTGAATTCCCAATTATCTGATGGTTATAGTTCCGGGGTCCAGACACAACGACGTCTGGGTCCGGATCCGGACCGCGGTCTGCCAATCAGTGACCCCTGTACTAGGGTTTGAAGTACATTTGAGCTATTCCTTTTAAATTATTGTGAGAAACATATAATATAATCGTTTGTTGTGACAAATTCCAAATTGGTTGAAGAATCCATCATGGAGGTACTTAAGCACTAAACATATGGTTATTGTAATATATAAAAAAAATGATACCCTTTTCTTAAACCAGCCTCCAAATGTAATTAATTTAATTTAAATCATGGGCTGAAGTGTTGGCAAAGTATAGCTTGTGAAGATACTTATCCCAGTTTGCCTTGACTTTTGTTCTTGTCTTGTTCATTAATTGTGTTTAACTTATCATATGTGACACAACTGCAAAAGTTTTTTTTGTTTGTTTTTTTACCACAGCATCATAACTTTGTTTCAGGTGTCCTCTTACTTTTGGCTGACGTTTGCTATTGAATTTCACCGAGACAATTGAAAGTGCACTCAGCAAGAGAAAAAAAGCAGGACAAAGTAGACAATAACACTGAAGTCGATCAAAAACCAATGCTGGAAGACATGGATCTCAACTCCATTGAGGATGAACATCCAATCAATTTCTACCTCAGTTTCCTGGAAGAGCAATGCAGGTGTGAACTGAAGGACAGCGAGGCGAGGCTCACCCCAAGCAAATCTGAGGGGAATGTCCTCCTGGAGATCTGAGAGGACTTGGTGGCCACTTTTCTTGATGATCTCCAAGAAAAGCAAGAGGACAACAGTTGGTGCCATGAGAAGGATCGTATGCAGAAGGAGATATGCGACCTGAAAGCCAAGCTGGATCAAGCTCGGGCTAAACACACCAGGGAAATGGACGACCTGAACTCCCAGCTGATAAGGACCTGCCCGATGCTGCAGATAACTCAGAGACATCTTGAGCAGCACCTCTAAGACCAACAACCTTCAAGTCAAAGTGGAGAAGATGAAGGCGGACAAAGAGGCCCATCAAAAAGAGGTGGATGCAATCCACTCAGAGCTCCGTGCTGAAAAGGACTCTGGTGCCGTGGTATAACCTAGAGACCACCATTCACTTCCTAAGGGTGTGAGGCTCGCTCTAAAGCTGTCTTCACTTTAAGATGGTTAAAGCTAGGAAGCTGAAAAAAAACCTCAGCAAGATGGAGGATGCTCTCCATAAAGAAAAGGAAGAAGCTCAGAAGACTCTGGAGAAGTACCAGGCGTCCCATCAAGACCAGCATGAGCAACGAGAAGCGGAGCTCAGGAAGGTCGCAGTCGCGGCAGGCTTGAAAAAGGCTAACGAAATGCTGGAGCCTAGGCGCCTCCGCCTTAAGAAGGAGAACACCACCCTGTTGGAGGAGACAGAGGAGAAGACAGCCTCCTTTGTGAATCAGCCAGAAAAGGACAAGGAACGAGAGATCATCCTTGGAGCTGCTCTCGAGAAGAATGAGCAGCAGCTTCAGAGACATGGCGTCAAGTGGCAGGATGAGAATCCCTCCCTCCCGACAAGGAGCAGGGATGGAAAAAGACAGAGAGGTTCCGACTGGAAAGTCTTAAGAGCCAGTTCACCCAAACAAAGGAGAAAATGGGATATAACATGCTCTTCTGACAGTTTCAGAATTCCAGGATAAGGAAAGAAATTGCTCCCGTAGCTGTGCCTAAGGTGTGTGAATGTGTGTGAATGTTAGTTAGTTCTGCTGGGCAGGTGGCACATGATGGCCCTGCCATCAGGGTATGAATGGGTGTGAATGGGTGAATGATGAATGATGACATTTACCATTTAATGCACTTCCTCTTTGCAAACACACACACACCTATCCTTTAAAAAAATAGGTTGTTTTAACTTTCCCTATTGTCATGTGTAATGTGTAACATGTGCTTTGTTAGATGAATAAATTAGGGGACAAGCACTGATGGCAACCGTGGCCAGAAGCTCCCATGAACGACATTTTTGTCTTTTCATGTCTATTACTGGAGTATTGTAAGGCACAGGCAACTGCATTTCCCTGTGTTATAGAATGACAATAAACTATCCTTCAATCCTTGAAGCATTTAGTTCTAATTTGCACTCTATAGGCTGAAAATATAAGTTACTTTTTGGTCTGAAGTTACATGTTAGTAATGCAAAGAAAATTATTAAATCAAAAACACCTGATCATTTTCAGTAACATCTTTGAGGTTTGTTTATTGTCACAGAACCTTTCAAACAGAGCCGCAATTCAAGTTTTTATAGTAAAGAAATGCATAAGAATATTTGAAAACTCATGATGAATGAAGCTGCAAGCAGCTATGAACAGGCCCTCGCACCTTCCCACACATCGGGGGTACTGGCGGGATGCCAGGCGACGTAGCCGGGCACAACGAAACAGGAAGTCTGCAGAGGGCAATGGTGCCTCCCGGCTGTCCTGTCCAGGCCAGGCGCAATGGAGCCTGATTCCCCAGCCCTTGTGTGGTGTAAAGAAGTCTCCCTACGTGAGTGAAGGAGGACCACCTCAGTATCCGTTTGAGTATGTCGACTTTGAAAAACCTGTTTGTATCCTGACCAGCATGACTCATTGGTTCACTTTCCTCTTTACTCGTTAACCCACATTTTCTCTAATGTGCTTTACGGGTGCCTGTTTTACTACTGTTAAAATGAGATGTAATCTCAGTCTGCATTGATCTCCACAGGGGAAGTATGATGTTGCACTATCTAATATAATAGGATGGTGAAATTTCAAGATGCCTCATGGTGGGAAATTGAATAGAAAGAAAAAATATGTAAGAAAATACCATTAAACGATACAAACTGTTGTATGGATTGTGCTTCTCTATCCTGAGGTCATTCTTCTGTCAGCTGTCTGCTTTTGATTTTGTGATCAACTTTTGCACACGTGAGCTTGTAGCAGAACAGAAATACACAGAATAGCCCTTTTCCAACCTGACAGGAAAAGAAGGGGAAAGAGAGGCTATAAATGAGACACACCTGTAAGCTGGGGGAACGGAAAAAAAACAATCAACCAACCAAAGCTGCATGGAGGAGAACCAAGAGAGGAGTGAGAGTTTTTAATGGAGTTACCGAAAGTATAATTCAGTTTCTGGACCTGTTAAGCTTAACATAAGAAAATGTTGGAGCAGACTAAACTAAATCGGAGCAGCAAGGATCTGAATACACGAAGCTTTCTTGGAGGACCAGGTCTTACTGGAGGTGTGCTGATCCCGGGAGCAGGTGGTGGACAAAGAATCATGTTCCGCTACAGCTTGGACCAGTTTAAGGCCTCCTTAACTTCGGGGATTCATCAAGATAAGTCCCTTTAACATGAAACTCCAGGCTTCTCCTTCTTCTTCTCCTAGCACACTTGAATAAACTGAACGGAACTGAACTGCCATATATTCCCTCAGCTTGGAACGGAACTACAACCACACACACACACTCACACTCACACACGCATGCCACTCACACAATATCACTTGCCCATAAACTATTGACATTTACCTGGAGTCCTCATTACTTTGTATTACTCAAAGGACATTTGATTTCTATATCTGGACTCGGTCATGTGGTGTATTTGATTTAATGAACCTTTTTGTGTATAATTCTGTATTTAGAAAGAAATTATCTGTTTTGATTTGATTTTTGAGTAAAATATAATTGACTTCAATGAAATACATTAATTGGTTGACTTTTGCTTACCTTGCATTTTGTAGCCGGGTTAGCAGGCTTGTCGGGTTAGTTCTCTCTCCAACTGTTTGCAGTGATATTTGTTTTTTAAATTGACCGGGTGGAATTTCTATTATTCTCCCTTCTGGAGCCCAACGTGTATTTGGAATAGTTGTGAGAGAAACCTACGCTACAAGCTTCAAGTATAATGTCTACATTCTTTGGGGAGTTTGTATTTTTTTGTTCCAATCCAATATTACCACTTCTGGCCTTTAGACCCCTATATCAGCAACATTGCAAATTACATTAAGATTGCTGTTATGCAGATGAAGTTAGGCTCATAATATCATTACCGCAGACATTTCTTTTACATAAACATCATGTATGTTCTTCTCTTTTAATGCCTGGCACCCTACACTGATTACTCATACTCAGTCTGAAGAGTGATTATTTTAAATAGACCAGAAGACTGTGTGTGTGTGTGTGTGTGTGTCTGTGTGTCTGTGTCTGTGTATGCTTTGAAATCAACTTTATGCTAATCCTGTTCCACGCCTTGACAGTCTTAGTGAGGAGAAACATTAGCATAAGTAGCTAGTGCCGTGAACAACAGGGGTCTGTGTGGTTCACGTACAGTACATAGGTATGTGTGTACGTGTGAGAACAGAGCTTTAAAGAGACAGAATGTCAGTCTTCTCCCTCGTTAGCTCTTTTGCTCTGTCTTAGTTAGAAGTAGGCCTCTGCCTGCTGCCCAAGTCTCATTTACACCTCCCGAGGTGTGGGATCTGGGAGACTACCACACACACACACACACACACACACACACACACACTTGCACTCACACAGGAGACCGTTTCTCAACCATATGGTTGAGAGAAGGTGCTTGACTTGTGACTTGATCTGGCATAAAGTCCCCGCCTTCACTTTCTCTCATTTATCCTCTGTAGTTTTGCACTTGTTCATTTTACAGAAAAGAGAAACAATGTGGGAAGACAGACACAGATAGATAGATGGATTGATAGACAGGAACCAGAAACTGGACATTTATGTCTCACTTTATTTGTTTCCCTCTCTTTCCATTTCTCCCATCTCCTATTTGCGCTTGCTTGTTTGTTTATAACATGGAGCATAACTCCCAGCAGGGCACTACAGGCGGGCAGAGCGGACACACACACGCACGCACGCACACACACACACATGGTCTACCTCATAGCTGCTGCTGCCAGCACGCCATCCTGTCTGGGCCTGTCTATGTGTAGGGGGTGAGCTGTCTGCCCTCATCAGTGCCAACATGTCGCTTATATGTACGCTGCTCCAGGAGGGTGTGTGTGTGTGTGTGTGTGTGTGTGTGTGTGTGTGTGTGTGTGTG
>NW_022280119.1:474252-490991 GCF_004355925.1 Anarrhichthys ocellatus
TGTGTGTGTGTGTGTGTGTGTGTGTGTGTGTGTGTGTGTGTGTGTGTCTGCTCAGCCCTTTACCGATAGTGGCCATGCAGGGAAAACAAAGCTCATTACACTGGTGACCCGAATCCCGTTTGATATGCGTATCCACATATTCACACACAGATAAATATATAGGGATGGGGACATTTTTACATACATGCAGGTGGATGCAAATGTGCCGGGACACAAATATAGCACATTTTACAGTATTCAGCATAATGCTTTTGTACTGTGCAACAAGCCTTGAAGATGTTGATGTACTTACTGTACGAACTGTGCATTCAAAGAAATGTTAGACCTCATTTGAATTGCTCCTAAAGCTTTGCATATGTTCTTTTGTATATGCTGAGAAGGAAAAATTGATAAACTAAATATCACCATAACAAGCCTAAAAGCACCTCATGTGTTAAGTCATTTGACCTGAGATGTTTCAAACAGAATGCTATATTTTCCTGTTACAAGCCGAGAGGCTCATGAATAAACTATACAAACAATGCTTTTCAGGTAGGCAAAGTATCAGCTTTGTAAATAGGCTGAATTTATGACCATTAGAGAAGTTCATTCACAAGGTTTTATGAACGATGCTTTTAGTTTCGGAGCACAGTAAAGTACCGGTGGACAACTTCTGCGCATAATAGGACAGTCGTAGCTGTGTCCTGAGACCATAAGCATAAACATATTTCATGATTAAAAGCAGTGACCTCAGACTGGAGATGTTTAGCTTTTTGTTTTGAGATCAAGCCTAACAGAAAACTCCCATTGGAAATAGCTTTGCACTGCATGTCCATGTGGTAAGATAAAATCAAAGGTTGAGTCACATTTCCCACTAGGGAAATTTGATCTTAAATATCTGCAAATGAAAGAGAATCTCTTACAAAGCAAGATTTAAATTGGAAGCAGATTGGAGTCGATGAAATGCTTTTTGAGCTTTTAAACCTAAATGTACATCTTTCTTCCCATTCATCTTCTGTACAGCAGTTGCACATGCCTAGTCAGTTTGGTAGTGCTCTAGCAGTTTTTATAGCATTCATACATCAATCTTACAGGAGAGTTCTGTCCAAAGTAAGTAAGGAGGAGGAGTAAGTTAGGTAAGCTTGCATGCTTACCTAACAGGTAATTTCAGTTTCACTTAGAACTAGGTCTCAATAGTCACAGCGGGGTTTACTTCTTATTTGTTTAAGTTTGTTTTTCCAGACTGCAGAGGATCTGGGATTAATAAAAACCTAAATGTCTATTGTTTTTATTTTTTTAAAGCCATGAGCTGTCTAACTCCAAAGCCCTGTAGTGGCAATTGCCCTTCTCCCTTATCATGACTGGCATTTGCACATTACACTGACACATCGGTCCTTGCTGGCATTTGCCGATGAGGCAGAAGGGCAGTGTCATACACACGCATGCACCCGAGCATACACGGACACGACATACTAAGGCTTGAGTTTGCAAGTGTGCACGCTCGCGCTCACACAGGTACACACACACACACACACACACGGGTAGAATGCTACATGCATAAAAAAATATATATTTTTTTGCCTTTGTCGTTTCCATGGCTGTGTGTGTGTGTATGTATGAGAGCACGAGATGCAGGGTCTTCTTGTCCCCGAGGCAGCGATGCTGGGAAGTGTGGGAGCCGACAGTGAGCGCACTCAGTAGGTCCCCTGAGCCACGGAACACTGATCTTTATGTCAGCTCAGAGAAATGGAATCACCCTTTTCTCTGTCAGCTACTATGTGTGAGTGTCTGTGTGTGTGCACGTGTGTGTGCACGTGCATGACAAAAGCAATGAGGAGACAAGAGGACTCGGCCTTGCTTTGACTCTGTCACTTTGTTATAAGTCACTGCTTTTATGCTGTCTGCACGCGCTCTCCGTTTGAGCTCTTGCCATCTCTGCTTCTCACTGCAGTCTATCTTTTCACTCCCTCAAGTTCTATGCATGTTGTCTGGTTTCAACTTGATGCTCTAATCACCGTTTTCAGGTGTTTGATCTCAAAATACATGGGAAGGATCCGAGCATTGCAGATCCATCCACCTCACAGGCATCGGTATCTTGTGATCCTGACTCTGGGTATGGTTAAGGCAAATATACTGCCTTTGTTGCTGTTAGTCCATTTACTGCAACATCAAAATAATGTGGAACAAGATTGCATCCATCTTTTCTATTTAAAAAAGAAAAGTATGACTTTCACGCACAAATGTATCCATCCATGCATCCCATCTACTTCCTCGCCACATAATGAGACAGTTTTCCTCGCTACAGCCCATTACCCTTTGGGCAGTTAGTGGGAACTGTTTAGTTCACCTCTAGTGAATACAGAGACAGTTCTCTTTAATTATTCAGCAAAGCGTGGTCTCATCTCAGGAAGGCGTGAACTCTGACTCCATTGACCTGACCTTAAACCCACCAACTCCTACATGTCACTGATGTAGGGGGCATCAATATTCAGCCTTCACTAAGACAGTCAATAATCAACATTCAGCCATCAACGGAACAATCTGAACCCAGACTGGGCAAAGTGGGAAGATCTGGTATACAGTTATATTATGATCAATTTTAGCAAATTGTCGTGTGGAGGAGAAAAAAAAAAACATTTTCTTTAAGCTCAGTAATTCCTGTTCAAGTTTTCAGTTTTTTGACACACTTCCCATATGTTTAGCCACATAGTCAGCATTATCACTTTGTTAGTAAGAGGTATGTACACAGCATAAGCCTACTCTAAGTTATATATTGAGCTTCATTGTTTTATTACATCCATTTTTATGGCCGTTTTACTCCAATCTGTTTCTTCTCAGTAACTGCAGCAATGACCGGATTTGTTTACAATAATGTTTGATCTTAAAGGGTTAAGGATGTGTTAATAGGAACACATGTTGCTCAGTGTGTCTGGAGCAGAAAGGTAGAGCAAAATGTGTCAGAATCGTCATCTACCCTTTTAAACTCTGCATCAAATTAAATTTAGCCATGCGATAATGCTTTTAATTTGATAATACAGTTATAAGCGATATGACTACACATGTTCTGCGGTAGATTCTATTGAACATGAAGACAAAATTCTGATTCTTTTCATCTGATTTTGCTCTGTGACAGACCTCTAAAAAAGCCAACATCGTTCACCCTCCATGCAAAAACAACTCTGTCCTTTCCAACGCATCCAGAAATGTCAATTAACAGCGCTGTCCTTCATTTGAATATTTCTGATTATTATGCAGCTCCTGCTCTTACATATTCAAAACGGGGTTCTCAATCCAATTAAACGGGCAATGTGCTGTAAAGGCGTGGGCAAACATGATTGAAGGCAGAGCTTAGGATGACAAACAAGAGCAATCTGAGGGAGATGGAAAACCGCTTGCTGCGAAGTTAATGGAAGACTGTGTGTGTGTGTGTGTGTGTGTGTGTGTGTGTGTGATAAAGAGACAAAAAGGGAAGTGTGAATATAGGGGAATAAAGCAGCAATATGGAATCCTAAGTATAAGTTAAGAAAAGGAAATCAGCCTGAGAGCATGTTTGTGCAGATGTGTATGCTTGCAGAAGCACGTTCATGTGCTTCTCTGTATGTGCGCCAATTAGCCCTTTGCTTGTACAGCATTTGATGTCACTGCTCTGTGTGCAGGTCGAAGAGACTGTTTAATTTGAAATTTAGATATGCAAGCTATACAGATGCAGACAGTAATTAATGTAATAACATTTTATTTAGAAGACACTTAACAAACAATTTAAAATCAGGAACAAAAAAGCAATTAAAGTAACTCTGTTATCCAGAGAGAATGTTATTTGAAAATAATGTTTAATTGTCTTTCTAAAAACAGCCAAGAGTCACAGGTGCCCTTTAGTCCTGCAATCAATGCATTGTGTATGTAAGACTGGGTAAGAAAACGATATGCATCCTGTGGAAACATTTTTCAAATAAGAGTTTATGCAATTATCTTTTTGTGTCTGTAATCGTATGTGAGCGCCTTCATCTGCCCTTGGTTCAAAACCCAATCAGTGTCTTTAAAATCGGTGCTCCGGAGTGGCCTGATGCTGTTCTGTCAGACTGTCTGTCTGATGAATGCCTCGGCGTCCCACCGGCTCGCTAAATATGCGCAGTGAAATGAGCTGAAACACGGTCCTTAATTAAAAAGTGGAGACCCACGAAGATGTGATTAAAGCAACGCTCAGCGGATTATAGTGACTAAAGCGTCTCTGAAGGCGTACGGAGAGAAAACAGAGAGGGGGCATCAGAGAGTAAAATGAGTGACTGATTAAGGCACCACTTTCTGTCTTTTTACTATCATATTTTCTCTTCCTTTACACACACTCGTACAAAGCTTGTATTTCACTGACATTCCCTGTTCAGGGCTTCAGGCCTCATGTAAAGCAACTTCCTATCATACTGAAAATGAGATGTTGCACCTCTGTCTCCATCTCACCTACCTCATGTAACTAGAGCAGATACACTCTGGTTTAGATAAGGTTTATAATTTCTCAGTGCTCACTGTTAAGAATAAAACAATAAAATGATTGTTTTTTTCTTACAGGATGGACATACAGTTACTAGCTGTAAGAGCATTTCCGTGATGGTGTGATCTGTACTGTAGGGTGATTAAATGTATTATGTCCTTTTCATGGGAGTCAGCACTCAGACAGTAATGACTCGGGTCCTATTTATGGATGCTGCATTGTTAAGCAGCTATAATGATGCCTTATTAATAATGTAAGGTTTATTATGGAAAAATTCTCTTTCCTTCTCTATGTTCGCTACATATTTGTTTTGTTCTGACTAATTGCAGCGGGACATCTTGCATCAGAAGCGATATAATAAAGACAGAAGAGCATTATATGCTTTAATCTGTTTCATCTGATTTGTTTATACTTTTAAAATACTTTGATTTTGATCGAATATTTCATACACTTGACCTTTTTATGACATTTGAGGACTGTTTCCCTCCTGTAATCGTGGAAAAACATTCAGAAAACAAAAGTAAATGGAGCTGCATTACTAGTAAGAGTGCAGTATGAAACCGTTATCCATGCTCCCAATTTAAGCAAATAGGATGATGAGGCACAAATTATCATTTTTCCGACATGGAAGGAAATAAAGGACATTTCCAAAGTAAAAGCAAAGGTTGGAGAACAGCACGTCACCAACTTTTACCATCTAATATTAAGGCTTATCTTTCTAATCAATCTTCTTCCTCTGGCCCCATTCTCCAGGATGACCTGCAGTATGTATGCAAATATACATTTGCATACATACAATAATCCAACATCAGGTTTCTTAGTGTATGGATGCCAGTTCTGATATTAATCAAATCCTTTTGCACGCTATCAGCATGCTAAGTGGGGTAGTGTTAGATAACACAGAGATAGATAGACACCGCTTTCTGGAGATAATCTCTTTAACATCAGTATGATGAAAGGCTGCATCTCATATCCATAAGATCCGTGATCCAGTAGCTCTTTCATTGAATCTCTCCTGAATGAAAGAGGTGGATGAAAAGTAGGTGGAGAGAATGACGGAGGAAAGGAATAAGGAAGAATATAAATATATATATTGAGCAGCCAGTGGTATTATGTTTCCTGTTCAACGACAAAAGGTAAAGTCAATAAACTATGCCTCATAGTCATAAATTAATTTTAGATTTTTTGAAAAATCAAAAATTTCAAAACACCTGACACTCCAACTAGCAAAGAAATGTCCTCAACAACTACCCCATGGACAGAAGCCTCGACAAAGTTGTCTGCACCAGAGGAGGACAGACAAAAAGCAGCCAACGGATGCCCATTGGCTGTGCTAGTGGCAAAAGAATGTGTCACGGGCAGCAGCAGACAAGCAGCAGCTGCAGAATGGACATCTACAATCAAAGCAGAGGCTAGTCTGTCTGAATTTGACTGCCCTTTCCTGCCCGAGGATTTTAAGTTTCCGACGAGGCGTTTTGGAACGGAGCATTTTACCCTCCCATACAAACCAGGCTGATCTGAAAATCTGTCATGGCTACATTATGTGAAAAGTAGTGATTTTGTTGAGTGCTTTTCATGTGTCAAAGCAATGTAGAAAAAAAAGTCCAGGTGAAGACAATGCCAGACTTGACAGCCCTTTTGTTAAGGGTGGTGGATTTACAGACTGGCGCAAAGTCATCCAAAGATTCATGGAACAGAAAAAAGAAGAAAAAAAAAAATGGAGGATACGGACAATGAGAAGCCTGAAACAGCAATCAGATTGGATGAATGAGTGGATGGATGGATAGATGAAATAGTATTTGCTTATCTGATAATTATTTTTCAGTGAGATGCAAGTAAAGTGTTCTGCAGTCAGAAAAGGAGAAATCTTCAGGTCTCTTTATGCAAGTCAATTTCAGTCCATTAGTCCAAACGGGGCAAGTCAGAAGAAAGTGCTGTTACATGCTGCACCATAATGATGCAGCACAACCTGAAAACACACCCTCTGTCTTTTTACACCCGCCTTTCTCACTCATCGACATCAAAAACGTGATCCCTCACACGCACACATTACCTGTTTCCCAACCCCCATATCTCCCACTGACACTAACTGATTAACAACCTCTGCAGGTCTTTCTCAATCCCTCAACCCCCCCACTCCATCCTGTCATACTACACCCTGTCCATCTCTTTTTAATATTTGCACATCAATTATGTGGCTCATCTGTGGATATCTCTCTCTCAAACAGACGGCATGTATTGAACGGTGACTGGGACAACACCAAAGAGCAGACACTTGATGGTATGAGACAAACTCATTGCATGTCTGCATGTATTGTTTGGATGGGGGGGGGGGGGTACCTCAATGCTGGGAATAAACTACATGACCATCAGTTTGTTCATGAAGTTTCAGTCAGCTGTAATTTCAAATGTTTGCACTGAGTGACCAGAACAGATTGTCTTGTACTATGTGAGGGTTAAGGCCTTAAATCTATTGGCTCTCAAGCTTGATTGAGACAGGTCTCGAGATTATGAATTAAATGGCCATTGACACAAATATAAAATGTGATCTGCAAATGTCAAACTGAGCTCAGTGAAGAAAAGAGTTTCAACCTCAGGTTTGTTTTGGCTCGTCTATCCTTATTCTCGCTCTGTGAGCCACCAACAAAACTGATTGAAACCATTTTCCATGCCAGATGTAATGCGGACAATTCCATCTCCAGAAAGCACTAATATCTTCCATCTCTCTAAAAATCTATACAATAATTATTCAGTTCATTTGTTGTATTCCCTCCTGTAAGGCAGTTATGTTTTCATTCCTATATTTGTTAGCAGGACTACATCACGGATATCAATACACTTTGAGAAAACGAGTCAAATACGTATCGATTACTTTTTGGTGAAAAATTGGTCAAAATTTTATAATTCTTACAAAAACACAATTTCATCACTACGCCTGTGCAGGTGCAACCAAATTTAGATGACAATATCAACTTGATATTCATTCATAAGTCTTACCACACGTCTATTTCTACCTGTTGAGTCGCTTTTTGAATAGCTACCACACTAACAAGGCAGCGTTGCTTCGTAAGGCATAGATAGTCCTCACTTTAGATGAGGTCACACAAAATACTTAACCAACGACTAGTAACTACCTGAATTAATCATGAATTGCAGTATTAATACGCGTTTATAAAGCATATATTAACATAGTCTCTAACATTCGTGCATATCTAAATCATTATAAATGCATGAAAAATGTACGTCTAAATAAGTTCTTAATCATTTACTAACACTTTATAAATGATGTTTTTAATCACCTACAACTCCTTAATAATTGGTTTGTAATATATATAATACTTAATTTACAAATGGGGACTCCATCAGTTATAAAGTATGAAAACACAATCACGAAACACACAATAGAAGAGCTCAAGAATAAAACATTTACAACTGTTATAAATTGTATGCTGATGAGTGTTAATGTAGGAACAATGCTTTATAAATGATGAATTAAGTGTTTACTCACACTTAACCAATGCTTCATAGTGTGTAGTTATTATAAAGTGTTACCATAATTAGCTTAATAAGTGTTTAACCATTAACTGATTATAAGAATTTGGACCGATTGATGCCATCAGTTAACAGTTAAAAGAAAAAAAAAATCTGAGCAATACTCAGAAGAGCAGCCTGTCCAACTTAAAGGTCAGCCCACTTTGGGTGAGCCTGAAATGCCAAAGATGTTGCTAACTTTGGGGCGAACACCCTTCACTTAAATCATCAGGTGGCTTGGGTCTTGAGGAGTTGTAGCATGTATTCACCGTCAAACTGCACACACACTGCACTGCTACGTTCACAGCTCTAACGTTACTGCTGACTTCATGCTCCTCATCACTCAAAACTCTCTACCTTGCTAAAGTTAGGTCAGGTCTGCAATATGCTGGTGGAAACCCATTACAGAGTGCCAGCTGGACACACAGCTGACAACCTATAGCAGCTAAACTAACTGATGCAGTGGAGACTCGTTGGGAAAGTGTCTGCATGTGTCCAGAACAATGCACGCAACATCGTGGCTACTAACTCTCCCAGACAGGGGAAGTGAGGACTACCTGTTTTTGCGCATATACACTGCAGCTGGCGATAAATAATGGATTTACCGTGTTTGTGGTTATCGTTGCACCAGGGCGGCTTGTTGGGCACTTCAACCACAGCGCTAATCTTGTTGGTTAACAGTTAACGAGGGTCGGCTATCAGTCAGAAGAAGATAAAAATAATCTAAATAAACATCCCTAGAAGTAGCATTACGTTTTCCCCAAATGTGTTCACTTGCTGTCTTTTCACTTGCTGTCAGCACTGGAGTACTCTAGCTCCCCTTAGCAGAGCATTCGTTAATTCCTTAATTAGACCTATACTGTGGGCTGCTCTCCTGACTTGTCATCTGACTTATGCTGTCATATGCACTGCTGGAAAAACATCCAATGTTGAAAAGGTCACGGTGCCATCGCAACTGAGCAAGTGAGAGTTTGCAGCTGTAATGCACAGACATAACTGTCACCGTCTGTCCTGGAATCTGTCAGCGTGACACACAGTCTCTACTCGTTCTCTCTCTGTGACTGCAGCTGCAAAGCGCCGTCTTAACAGCAGATCTGATTGAGACAGCGGTTCGTCACAATAGTTGATAAATTATTACCGCGGTATGTACTAGACATTTATTAATCATAATATGAATATGAATCGATATCTGCTTTATGCTCCAACTGATTGCACATAGGCCGACATATCAGTGGTCTTTTGGTGCCCCTGTTATTATTTTTTGGTCAGTATAAAGAGCTGGATCTTCGCGTTGACTGTCAACAAAGGATATTTAAGCTACGATGACATTTCGAATGCTTTTCAAAAGCATTTCTAGGAGTCAAGAGAAATTTTGCTCTTCATCAATCTCGTTAAAAACGGTTTTGAATTGGCTCATAACAAGAGATCTTGTTACTTTTTAAGCTGCTCAGTTACTCTGCAAAAATAAATGAACATATTATGAAATACAGCAGTTGCTTTTACATTTGTTAACATGAACAAATATCAATTTTTATCCGAGATGGGTTTTTTTCGGTGCCTCATGCTGACCTCTGACCTTTATACGAAAGTGTTTTGTTTTCAATCTCCTTAAAGGGATTACTTAAAGGGAAAATGTCACATTTTGTTTACATTTCTAATTGTCTAATCTTGATTCCAGTGCAAATGCGGTATAATCACCACTGTCGAAAAGCTGCACCTCTCAAAGACCTGCCTGCTATTCAGAAATGCTGGAAAACATCTGCATTTCACATACTCGGTCCCACAGTCCCAGTTTAATATACCTTTCTCTGCAAATAAATGGCCACTATAAAGTTTAAAGCAACACACAACTCAAGAAGCTGGATTTCTAACTCCGAATAAAGGAAAGTTATATTATCTCTCACTTCTCTCTTCTCACTTACAGTACATACACTCACACGCAGCACACGCAATTTCCAGCTCAATGACCGTCCCCTTGCTGATTATCTCTGGAGTCAGTCTGGAGGTGGAAGAATAATGATCATAAAAATGTCATCATGCATCTTCAGCTGAGAGAGAGAGAGAGAGAGAGAGAGAATGAGTTCAGGGCTTTCCATTTGGTAAAAGGCTTTTTCAAGGGTCATGCCAAGAATGCGAAAGACAGACACAATTAATGTCCGTGTAATTGAGTGGCCTGAGAGGCTTGGAGAGGTAGAAATTATGTTTTGTCTAAATATAAGAGCTGGGGATGTGTGTGCACAACACGAGGCAGCGGAGGTGAGACGGAGGGTCTAAAAATACTTAAGAGGCAGGAAGTTAGCAGGGGTGTCAACGCAGAGGGATGTGAGAACACCACAACCACCTGATGAGGTGTCTAACTCCTACGCACACACAGCTGTGTGACATGCTGTCAATGACTGTTTTTTTATTCTTCTCATAATGGAAACCTGTTTCCTCTCTTCCTGATACTGTGACCTTGTTAAAAGATGGTGGAGTAGAGAGGATGAGATTCTTTTTTTCCCCCTCAGATGTTGTAAAAACTAGATGGTGTGTGGTTCTTTTTTTCTGTAGATGCACTATAATTCTGCAGGACTGTACACTTTTTTTATTTAGAGTACGAATGGAAAGTACTGATGTGGGTCAATTGTTCAGTCAAGGTTCCTCTGCTTTGCTGAAAGACGTTGTTCTTATGAACCAGACACGACTTGTGTGTCGACTGCACTGCGAGAAGCTGCTAGGGTCGCTCCTTTTTCACTCGGGGGGCGTTGCTGCCTGGTGTTGTTTACATGTTCAAAGCAAAGGCAACACATTGCATGATATGGACACAACGTGCCACAAAGCTGGCTTACTAATGGTATGTAACTTGGCATTAGAGTTTATGCGGGGCTGTCAATGCCACATTCCATTTAGATTTTTCATGACCAATTGTCGATGAGCATATCTGCAATTAATCATTGACTGTGCTAAATTTGGAAAAGCAGGGCCTATGTACTGCCTCTCAACGACTCAACACATTCATTCTCTGCTCACATAGACATTACTCCACTATACCTTTACTGTAGTTACAAATACTTGTTTAAGGCTATATTATTACTCTAAATATTGTAGAGAGAAACTTTAAGCAATCAAGATTCAGAAAAATAAAAAAAAAGTAACTGCCATAAAAATATGAAATGGTTATTCACTGTTTTGCATGCGAGGAGATTTGATTTTCCTTGAGTTCAACAAGTTGAGACAAAAATATGTGTATTGGGTTCTCCCTTTTCTTTCCCCCACCTCTAACAGAGCTAGCAGTCCGGTAATAAAAAGAGAAATATAATCTCCTCCTATATAAAAGCCCTCTGTTGGGGGAGTGAGGGCAGATGTGTTGAGCAGTGTGATCGACTCGGGTGACTGTAGATCAGAAGATAGGGACGACCCGCTCTATCAGTATATCTGCGGTTCAATCCCCTGTAGATCCCCCAAATTGCTGTGCCTTTGGTGTGTGTGAATGGGTGTGAGTAGTTAGTCCTGATGGGCAGGTGGCACCTTGCATGGTAGCCCTTCTATTAGTGTATGAATGGGTGAATGACATGTAGTGTAAAAGCACTTTGAGTGCTCGGAAGACTACAAAAGGCGCAAGACAAGTCCATTTACCATTCATCAATCTGCAAAATTACACAGAGCAGCAAAAAAATCAAGTGTGGGAAACGGAACCAAGTCGCTTTTTACCTGAGGTGTCAGGACGTGCGTTTAATACCTCAGATGCAATCTTAACTAAATATGCTATTCTTTTGTATGTTGCTGGGTTCATAAGTCTCTGTGTGAGCACATGCTCAGCTACGACTTGAGATGATTAAGGGGGGGGGGGGTGTGAGCGTGGAATATGACCAGGAGGAAAACTAGGATTAGAGAGGAGAGTGGAGAGCTTTCATGAGTAAAACTGCCCCTCTTTCTTTCATACATCTCACTCTCAATCTCTCCATCTCTCTTATTTCACTCCAGCTCCCCTCCTTCCCACCTTCATCCCCACTTCCTTCCTGGCTGGCTGGCGGTACTATAAATACATTGAGCTAAATGTAAGATCAGAAATGAATTTATCTGCCTGACGTGCTCCCCGCGACAATTTCCAGAGCAATATGTAACTGTTTGAAGTATGAGGCGGCGCGAGGTGGTGGCTAACACAATCTTATCAAACCAGAGAGGGCTGGCTGGAGAATCGAAGCAGGCCTCCCCAGTCTGTTGGATATTATTCACTCTTGATGGCTTCAAGAGCTTTATCAGCATGCCAGAAATACTGAGTGACTGAGTAAATCCTGTTTCTGTTTCTGTCTCTGCCTTTGCACACAGACGTTCTTACACCTAAACACATAAATACACATGTTTGCATGTGTTGCCCAATTCAAACACACACGCTTGGACTCACAAAGTCCCACGCTGCCATACATATACTTTTGTATGCAGTCACTTGCCTATTAAGTCTCCTACCGTAGGCAGGCGTAGACAGAATTGGAATGGACATACAATCACAGACACACTGCCTGTCAACCTCCTACAGCCACAGTCACACACACACACACACACACACACACGCGCACACAGGCATTGGATTGGTCCCAGCGCCTGCCATCTGCGTGTGTTTGTATGTTGGCCTATTGTACCAGGGAATGTGTTATATTAATGTGTGAAAGTGAATGAATGGGTGTTGAAATGAGTCTTTTGATATTTGGAAAGTACAGAAGGTCAGGCTGTTACATGCTGTCAGGGCCAACGTTGTTTCTTTGAAGAAAGTTTAGACTGAAGTTTGTACTCAAAGTGCAACTTGGAGTTAAAATCACTGAAATTTAATGTTTTTTGTCGTTGTACATCGTTTGATTCAAAACAGGAAAGCAAAAAGAAAATACCCTTACCTGTATGATACAGTCATTCGTGTTGGGTTGATGTTGTTGTGAGTTCTTTGAAAACAGGTTTTTCGATGGTAATGGCAAAAGGAGGCCAACGTGTTCCAGAATGGTTTTCTTGTGTGTTCGGAGGCCTTCAACATTAATAGAAAAACAATGTAAAAATCAAAGCTGTAGACACTTTTAGAACAGCTCAAATTTGTTAAAACATTGAATTCTTTCAAAGCAGTAACCCACAGATTTTTTTACAAACTGATATATATATATATATATTACAACAATTTAATCAGTTTCAGAGTCTTTATCAATAGAAAAGACACACAACACAAAAGGAGTACAGGCTTTGAGATCATTCAAATGCAATTTAAATGACATGAGAAGACTTGGTGCATGTATGCAAGGACCTTGTTACAATGGAATTGTTGCTTGATGAATTTTAACATTGGCTGTTTTCTGTCTTTAATTGTCCGTAACTTAACAGGATGTGAAACTTGTGTTGTCCAGTGTCTGACATGATTAAAAGATGAAAAACGCATGTGGAAGAGAGTTTGTGTTCCAAATTGAAAGGCTGCAATCACAAACTTGTGTTAAGCTAGAACCATACACTGCATCAATAAATATGTATACAGTCTATAGTATGAACTCATGCAGCAGCACCCACACCATGAAGCAGCTTCCTGTACCTTAAAAAAAAAAATTGGGTTTGCTTTCAGAAAATCTCTGGAACTTTATGGTCTAAAACACTCACTTTAAATGGCCTCAGCTACGTCACCATTGTAACTTTGAAACGATCGGTGCGTTGTTTTGCTTCCAGAAGATTTGTAACCCAGCATGGAACAACAGTGTTTTATTAGTGACTTTATAAACCTAATAAATACAACAATGAAAGTCTGCGTTGATTATTTATCCATGTACCCGTGATGAGAGTATAGTTGTTGTCGTTAGCCGTTAGCTAAAGCCCTAGGATCTGCAAGAGTTCGTGTTCCCTCTCACATATATTATTGACCCATTTATTTTGAGAGATATTATATGGACATGAGTTGAATTCAATCGCCATCAGGGATAATGGAGGACCTACCTACCTTGACGTCATCATCATTGACATTATGGCAATTTGTGTATTTGTTGTCTGACTGCACTGGGTTGTGAGAACTGTGGTGTCAGATTCAAGCGGAAACCGGCGGAGCAGCCAAGCTCTGCTCATGGCCGGACGAGGAGGAGGAGGAGACACTGCTGCCGGGCGCGGAGCTCTCTACCTCCTGCCGGAGCAGGGAATGCGGAGCGGGTACTAGATGTGCTCGGCCTTCCACATCGCCTCGGGGTCTTACAGATGACGTCACACATTATGATTGGCAGTATATGGGAGAGACTAAACTGACTCCTCTTGCGTCTGATTGGCTTTACCCTTCCTGATGTACCCTGTGCCGCGTCGTTAAGACTAGACGTTACGAGCTAGATTCTGACATATAAAGTGATACATTTGGGGAGCAATTATTAGATGTTTTTCCCAACTGGCAAAAGTGTGGCTGCAGGCTCTTATCAATAACTTTTTGGCACTATCATGTTTTAAAAATGTGTTTTGAGTTTGGACAGAGCTTTCAGTTCGAAATCATTACTGGAGTAATGTTGGTGTGATCTGTGAAACCTTAATTAAAACGTTTACACAGGTTGTCGGTCCAGTTTAACATTAAATGTAAAGTCAGGATTTTATCAGAATCAGAATACTTGACATTAAATGTTGCTGCTGCAGGGGCAAGAATTTATCAAGTACATCTTTTATTTACAGGCACATTTTTGTCACTTGTGGCAGACATTACATTGCATTACAATCATTTAGCAGACACTTTTATCCAAAGCGACTTACAATTCAGATTCTATCACATTTCTATACTGTAGGCACAGCTACGGGAGCAATTTTGGGGTTAAGTGTCTTGCTCAAGGACACATCGACATGCAACTAGCAGAGCCGGAGCCGGGGATTGAACCGCCGACCCTCTGATTGAAAGACAGCTCTGCCCTTAGCCACAGTCACCCACATTGCACCTGTATAGTGTACAGAGCCAAAGGGCCCAATCCTTTACCCTGTTTTTCCAGGAATGCTGATGAGTACAAACAAGTAAAAGCATTTTGACATGCTCTTGAGGCGACTTTTGATTTGAGGCATAGAATTGACTAGCCTTAAGTGATCATTTTAATATATTTTCCCTCTAAGCTATACCTATTTTTTCCGTTCTTTATGTTAGGGTGAACTCTGCCCTTAAGAGTGGTGTTGTTAAAGCAGTCTTTTTGAATGCGTTCCTTCCTGTATAAAGTCGTTTTACATTAATCTTTAAGCAGATAAAATCTTTTCTATTTCAACGTTTTCTGTGCAACATATTTAGGGTCAGACATTTTCTTTGACATAAATTATACCAGAAGCATTGCAGTGCAACCTTTCCCCTTTTTCACTGAAGGAGAAATATAGGATTCAAATATGCACTGGACAAATATAGTATTAACGCACACTCCACATGCTGGATGAAGGAATAAAGGTTTCCAGTAAACCCTAACTTGTCTTCGACCTACACTTGGGGTTCATTTATTTCTGCAGAGAAGATGGAACAGCTTTATGTGCCTATCTATCATGGCCATGTGTTTAAATGTGATTTCACACAACAAAAATCCATACATTAAGTCCAGGCAGGACATAACATGTGGTGCAAGAAAAATGCACAGTATGGTGCAAACGCTTTCAATGCATGGAGATGGTTTTGATCACTTAATGCTTGTGAAAATAAACACAGGTCAAATTCTGTGACAGCCCAGCATTCTAAAGCTTGAGTGGTTGACTCACAGTAAAGATAGTAAAAATAGGAAACAGGCTATTATATTATATTATATATTTTTTTAAGAGGGGTTCAATGACTGAAAAGCCTTACAATATAATGCAAAAATAACAAAACATCATAAACGGTCTCAAAACAATGGGACATAATACTCGTTACTAATGAAGGGTACATAAACTGGATTACATTAGATGTATGTGCCATCTATGTTTGTGGACAATCAAATGGCTTGTTTGTGGCCACTGAAGTAGTGGCTTTAATTATAAAGGTAAAGCAGTCTTTCATTCCCCAGTTAAGTTTTCTAATGTCTCAAGGGAATTTCAAATTACCTTCAAGTTCATTTGACCAACCCCAGTTTTGTGGAGAGTATGCCACTAGCACCAGCTACGTCAGCCTGCAAATGGCGCATGCAACAACATGTCATCGCACTCAACAATAAATCTCAGCGAGGTCATGGGGCTGCAGATATTGATGGCCCAGATCAGCTGACACAAAAGTCAAAGTGTTATTGATAATGTTGATTGGTGTACTTATTTCTGTCTGTCCTGCACTGCTCTTTTCCTCAAAGCAAGACATCATGCTATAAACTAACGTGGACATAAGCAAGGTAGTAATTCAGTTCTACCAATGAGCAAGGGCAATGAGAGGATTATTTTGCGTTAAGCCTCATTGTAGTGTTTTTTGCATTACACATCCCAGAGATCAGCCGTGAAACGTTTTTTCCATTAAAACACTCAAATTTATGTGAAAATGGTAACGCCACTTTAATGACTTTAAGACTAATTTAAAATGTATGTTCTCTTGGGTTCCTCCTTTTGATTTTTTTTTTTCTATGGGAATGATCTCAGTCTTGTTCAAGACATGCATACAGGCAGCTATTCCCACAGACATGCACATACATACGCAGAAACAACTGTAAATACAAGTACAGTGTTCATGCAAACACTTAATCTCTCGCTCTCGCTCTCTCTCTCTCTCACACACTCTCTCTTTCTCTTTGTCACACACACACACACACACACACACACACACACACACACACACACACACACACACACA
>NW_022280119.1:491001-516710 GCF_004355925.1 Anarrhichthys ocellatus
ACACACACACACACACACACACACACACACACACACACACACACACAGAGTAGAAGGCTTATTTGAGGTTATTATGGGATATTAGTTGGGAAATGACAGGGCTTTGCACGAATGCTGCCGTTGCATAGCAACCGAGGTAATTTTCAGCTAACACTGCTTCATTTTAGGTGACAGAAATGGAGAGAGAAAAAGAAAAAAAAACATGGGGGAAAATGTAAAAATAGTATGTTCATCTTGTTAAAAAATATATGTACAATTGTCGGCTTGGATTTAACTTGTTTAGAATAATGAATTGAACAGATGTTAAAAATACAATATAAAGATGTAATACAGGATCATTACTGTGGATGACTTTATTGTTGGTGTTAGCTATTGATTGTACGAACAAATAATAGGATCGATGCACATTAAAAAAGCGTAACTTGTATTAAACCTGGGTCCTTTATTTTCTCTCAAAAAAGAAAGGCGGAGTTTTTTTGCTAAAACAAAAATATTACTGAAATACTTTTCTCATAAATCTCCCTCAGTAGCAAAATATTTGAGAGAAATTGTCATCATGAGCTGTGACATTCTGAATCTGAATTTTATTAGATTAAAAATAATAATAAGACAATAGGAATAAGCATCCCAAATGTCATACATGAGCTCTACCAGCTACTTCTTGGATGGATGGAGAAAGAGAGATATGGAATGAGAAAAAGAGGTAGAGAGTGAAAAACAGAGAGATATAGAAGGGGTGTGGGTCTAAGGAAAGAGAGAACTATTGTAAAACATGGTGCTGTAGTGGCAGATAAGTGTTTTTCTGGTGGGGCAGATTAAAAGACTACAATTTCCCGATGAATATATTAACATTTTATGAGGCGAATCGGGGACTGGCAATCTCTCCCCTTGCATAAATAATGAGCTGGTTTAATATGACTGCCTGGTTGGGGGTCTCCCCTGACACGTGTGAAATTGAATGGGATGTTGTGTGTGTGGGTGTATTTGCAGCATGTGTGTAAATGTGAGGAAAAATGTGTGTGTTCAGTGGAGGGGGGACAAGGATGTGTGTAGGGGTGTTGGCTGGAGGTGCATGTGTGTGTCTGCATTTGGATGTGTGTTTGGTATTGGCTCTTGGTGTGTGTGCGTAGGCAGGATGCTAATGACTGAGTCACTGTCACTGCACCAGGACATTACACACATGTACATACACATGTACACAGCGGCACACAAGCACCTTGTTGATATGCACAATTAAAAGCTTTTCAGCTGCAAATTAGACTGTACAAAGCTTTCCAGATTGTATTTGCATGAATGTTTAAAGGGGTGCACCAGCAGTACCGATGAGACTCTCGTGTCCAGTGGCGCAATCCATAATGTCACAGCCAACCCTTGAAAAATGCATGCAAACCAATGATTTATGATCTTGCAGAGTCACATCTAGGGTCTGGACTTCTGTGTATATATTTATCATATTGTCTTTTTTTTATTACTGCAATACTTTGTAATACTTTGAAAATAATCTTTGTGTCCCTAACATACTTCGTTATATTTAGATGAAATCATGAATACAAACGGACAACTGAAATAGGGTGAATACTGAAAATCATATAAGTATAAAAATGCTGACAATACGTAATGGATGGTGGTTTCTTGGTGTATGTTACCACTGAAAAATGTACTCATCTTTGAGACACTTGCTAATTGACTCCATTTTACTACTCTGCCCCTGACATTCAGTTCTTTAGTTGGCTAAAAGCTGTAGCTGAGCAATGCAAGCATAGCAGTTAATAGCAATGAAGCAGCGACTGACGAAAAACATGCAGTAAGTGAAAAGAAAAAAATACAAGAAGACAAACTGACATAAAAAAATAATAACACAACAAGACAACAGGAAATTGATGTTTTTTAACTGGACCTACTGATGTTAAATTGTGAGTTGAAGAACAGCAACAATATAATGCTAAGGGTTATGTACAAGTGGTGCAAAAGAATCACAGCAATGCGAGGGCAGTGCTGTATAAAAATGGATGAAAAATATCTTAAAGGGCTGCAAGGAAAGATGGTTTCATAAGGAATTTTCATGCACATTTTTTGGAGACATGTATCTGTTTTCTTCAGATAGATAAGCTGTAGGCCAAAAGGGGAAACTTTGCTGAATCAGAATTTATTTGTGGGGAAGAAAAGTAATATTTCAATATCAATCAGCAGTAAATGGCGTCTTTCTTTGACAACCTCTTTCACTCTTCTTTTCTGTCTCCTCTCTTTGTCCCTCTCTCTCATATCCATCCCTTGCTCTGACTCTCTTAGTTGGGGTCTAATGTAAGGATCAGCTCATAGGGGACAAGAGATGGAAAGAATGTGGCATAAAGTATGTAAGGACAAGGTGAGATTACAGACTTTCTGACTGAAATATGTAAGACCTGCATGTGTTTTCCCTCTAAGGTGGAAAGACGTCTGTGCGGAAGTTTGAGTGGAACCCTACGGATTATTTAAAACAGCCACTGCAAAACCTGGAAAATGCGCCAGCTAGCTGAGTGTGAAAGTACTGGGTATAAATTAATTTAGATGCGTGAAAATACAAACACAGTGTGAATTGCATCGCTTCCAGTCCGCTGGCGCTGTTCAGAATGGACTTTGATGGCACATGTGCAACCCAAAAAGTATGGACAAGTTGCCAACCATCAGTTTTTTGCATTTTACAATATTGTTTTAAACTAACTCTGCATGGCTCTGAATTAAAGGAAAGAGAGACGAGAGAAACTGATGAGGAGAAAGGAGTCCACAATAAGTAAAGTAATGAAAGAGAGAATGAATGACTGAGAAATATTAATGAGAACAGCTTTAACACAAAATACGGGTGACTTAATTGTACCCTTGTGATAAAGATGTCCTCCTCCGCGAATCGCCACCTTAACGTGGTGGAGGAGTTTGAGTGGCTCAGTGATCCTGGGAGCTATGTTGTCTGGGGCATTAGCCCCTGGTAGGGTCTCCCAAGGCAAACAGGTCTCGAGGGAGAGCCCAGACTAAGAGCGGTTCAAACGACCCTAATGATAAGCAGCCCACGGACTTTAGCCACCTCGCCCGGACCAGGGAAACCCGGGCACCCTCCCGGAGCCAGACCCAGGAGGGGAGCTCGTCGGTGAGCGTCTGGTGGCCGGGCCTTCGCCCATGGGGCCCGGTCGGGCTCAGCCCGAATAAATAGCATGGAGCAGCCACCCTGTGGACCCACCACCCGCAGGGACACGCATTGGGGTCGGGTGCAATGCAGACCGGGCGGCGGGTCAGGCGGGAGGCCTGGGCGAGCCGATCGCCGGCAGCATAGACTAGCTCTAGGGACGTGGAACGTCACCTCGCTAGCGGGGAAAGAGCCAGAGCTGGTGCAGGAGGTAGAGCGATACCAGCTAGATATAGTTGGACTCACCTCCACACACAGCGCTGGCTCTGGAACCAAGCTCCTGGAGAGAGGTTGGACTTTGTCCTTTTCCGGAGTTGCCCAGGGTGGGAGGCGCCGGGCGGGAGTGTGGATACTCACGAGCCCCCGGCTGCGCGACGCTGTTGGAGTTCTCCCCGGAGAACGAGAGGGTCGCCTCCATGCGCCTACGGGTTGCGGGGAGCAAGGCTCTGACTGTGGTTTGTGCTTACGCACCAAACAGCAGTTCAGAGTATCCGGCCTTCTTGGAGTCGGTGGGAGGGGTCCTGGAAAGGGCGCCACCTACCGACTCCATAGTTCTCCTGGGGGACTTCAATGCTCACGTGGGCAATGATGGAGAAACCTGGCGGGGGGTGATTGGGAGGAACGGCTTGCCCGATCTGAACCCGAATGGTGTTTCATTATTGGACTTCTGTGCTTGCCACGGTTTGGCCATAACGAACACTATGTTCGAACATAAGGTGGCTCATACGTGTACCTGGTACCAGAACACCTTAGGCCGGAGATCAATGATCGACTTTGTAATCGTATCATTTGATTTGCGGCCGTATGTCTTGGACACTCGGGTGAAGAGAGGAGCAGAGCTGTCAACTGATCACCACTTGGTGATGAGTTGGATCAGATGGCAGGGGAACCGGATGGAAAGACCCGGCAAACCCAAACGTGTAGTGAGGGTAAACTGGGAACGTCTGGCGGAGGACCCTGTCCGGGAGGTCTTTAACTCCCACCTCCGGAAGAACTTCTCTCACATCCCGAGGGAGGTTGGGGACACGGAATCCGAGTGGACCATGTTCAAAGCCTCTATTGTGGACGCGGCTGCTCGGAGCTGTGGCCGGAAGGTCATCGGTGCCTGTCGTGGTGGCAACCCGAGAACCCGGTGGTGGATACCGGAGGTGAGGGAAGCCGTCAAGCTGAAGAAGGAGACCTTCAAGGCCTGGTTGGCCCAGGGGTCTCCTGAAGCAGCTGACAGGTACCGGCAGGCCAGAAGGGCTGCAGCTGCGGTGGTCGCGAATGCTAAAACTCGGGCATGGGAGGAGTTCGGGGAGGCCATGGAGAAGGACTTTCGGTTGGCCTCAAGGAGGTTCTGGCAAACCATCCGACGGCTCAGGAAGGGAAAGCAGGGCTTACCCCAGGCTGTTCTCAGCAGGGGGGGGGGGGAACTGCTGACCCGGACAGGGGACATCGTCGGGCAGTGGAAAGAGCACTTTGAGGAACTCCTAAACCCGACCAACATGTCCTCTGCAGAGGAGGCAGCGCCTGAAGATCTAGGGGGAGGCTCACCCATATCCCTGGCAGAGGCCGCTGAGGTAGTCAAAAAGCTCCTTGGTGGCAAGGCGCCAGGGGTGGATGAGATCCGCCCTGAGATGCTGAAAGCGCTGGACATAGTTGGGCTGTCCTGGCTGACACGCCTCTTCAATGTCGCATGGGGGTCGGGATCAGTGCCCATGGACTGGCAGACCGGGGTGGTGGTTCCCATTTTCAAAAAGGGGGACCGGAGAGTGTGCTCGAATTACCGGGGTATCGCACTACTCAGCCTTTCGGGGAAGGCTTATGCCAGGTTGCTGGAAAGGAGGCTCCGACCGTTTGTCGAACCTCAGATACAAGAGGAGCAATGCGGATTCGGTCCCGGCCGTGGAACAGTGGACCAGCTCTTTACCCTCGCAAGACTACTGGAGGGGTTCTGGGAGTTTGCCCAACCAGTCTACATGTGCTTTGTGGACTTGGAGAAGGCTTTCGACCGGGTCCCTCGGGGGTTCTTGTGGGGGGTGCTGCGGGAGCATGGGGTGCCGGACCCATTACAACGGGCGATCCGGTCTCTGTACGACTGCAGTAGGAGCTGTGTCCGCATTCTCGGCAATAAGTCAGACATGTTCCCGGTGGATGTTGGCCTCCGCCAGGGCTGCCCTTTGTCTCCGGTCCTGTTCGTGACTTTCATGGACAGGATATCTAGGCTCAGCCTGGGGGTGGAGAACGTCAGGTCCGGGGGTCTCGGGATCGCCTCTCTGCTGTTTGCAGATGACGTGGTCCTGTTGGCCTCCTCGGATCGTGACCTCCAGCATTCACTGGGGCGTTTTGCAGCCGAGTGTGAAGCGGCGGGGATGAGAGTTAGCACCTCCAAATCTGAGGCCATGGTTCTCTGCCGGAAACCGGTGGATTGCTCCCTCCAGGTGGGGACAGAGTGCCTACCTCAAGCGAAGGAGTTCAAGTATCTTGGGGTCTTGTTCACGAGTGAGGGTAAGATGGAGCGGGAGATCGACAGACAGATCGGTGCGGCTGCAGCAGTAAACCAGGCGCTGCACCGGACCGTCTTGGTGAAGAGGGAGCTGAGCCGGAAGGCAAAGCTCTCAATTTACCACTCGGTCTACGTTCCTACCCTCACCTATAGTCACGAACTCTGGGTCGTGACCGTAAGGACAAGGTCGCGGTTACAAGCGGCCGAAATGAGCTTCCTCCGTAGGGTGGCCGGGCTCAGCCTTAGAGATAGGGTAAGGAGCTCGGTCATCAGGAGGGAGCTTGGAGTCGAGCCGCTACTCCTTCGCGTCGAAAGGAGTCAGCTGAGGTGGTTCAGGCATCTAATTAGGATGCCTCCTGGATGCCTCCCACTGGAGGTTTTCCAGGCACGTCCAACTGGGAAGAGACCCCGGGGAAGACCCAGAACACGCTGGAGGGATTACATCTCCCAGCTGGTCTGGGAACGCCTCGGGATCCCCCAGAATGAGCTGGAACATGTTGCCGGTGAGAGGGAAGTCTGGGTCAGCCTGCTTGGCCTGTTGCCACCGCGACCCGACCCCGGATAAGCGGAGGAAAATGGATGGATGGATGATGAAGATGTCGAGGTATCTTTCCCCTACAGACAAGTTGATGAAACATGGTAGAGCCTTTTCAGAGCATTTCACAGAGCCTGGCATTAGCCATGCTACGAGCAGCCATCTCTTATTCCCTTAACTCTCTGTGTTACTTTAGCCCACAGCTCCCAGACTCTATTAAAGCTCTGAATTTTGACGCCGGCTTCCCTAGAGCGTGGCAGATTAGCGGGAAAGGGTCAAGCAAAGTTCACCAATAAAGGACAGTTTGGGGGTGGGTGGGGCTGGGGTGGCAGCGGGGAAGACAGAGGAGGGAGAAATACATTGAGAGAGCAGAAGCAAAAGAGGGAGAACAGTCGGAAACAAGATCTTTCACCTTGCCTCAACATGGTGAAATATCCCAAGACATCAGTAACTGATCCAGCATAAAGGTTAGGCTATTATTAGGGTGTGTGTGAACACACATCAACATGCAGATGTTAAAGTTTTTACCTTGACAGGGAAAGGAAGTTGTAGCCCTGTGCAATACAGATGAGAGCAGAGTGGCCGTGACCCACTGTGATGAAGTATGAATGCTATGCCCCCTGGGAAGTGTGGAAACATGGAGAAACAGCTCAAAGTAGAACATGAGCCTGACAGGTCATTAATAACATGTAACTCTGCCTTCATGCTGTGAGCAACTTGGTTGAAGGGTCACTCTATTCTGATTGGTGGTGGGCAGCGCCAGCGAGTCTGCATATTGTAGCGGAGGTCCGATAGATCATGTATATTTTACCGCTGCAGTGCTTTAATAGGATGCACAACAAGTCGTAGTCGGGTAGCATTCATTCAAATCAGAAAATACAAATGGTAAACTTACTATGAAGTAATGTATGTTACCATTTCGTATGTGTAATCCTGTAGTCTTGCAAATAGGTTGTGTAGATATGGGAAGCGTAATCGTCTATGCCATTTTCCTGTTGCCAGAAAAATGTTCAGTGGAACTAAAAGGCAAAGGTAGTACAGAAAAAAGGACTTGATTTTCAGTGTAATCACCTGTTTTCTGCTATATATTTTTTTTAGCTTTCAACCACATTTACTGCCTTCTACAGTGAGTGAAGCTATTGTAATAATTGTCAAATGTGTGAAGGCTATACAGTCACCGTGAGTCAACAAGATGAGCCTCATAATAATGCTTTTTGTCTTGCAATGCAAGCAGGTAGGACATTAGTTGCTTAAAGATTAATAAACACTTTAATTTGGTGGAATATCTGCTCCTTAGGGTGCCAATGAGTTTGTGACAGTGCATGATTCAGCGAGAAGCACAATAATCCCCCCTAGAGCTATATACAACAGACCCCAACAGACGCATATCATTGAGGTGTGGGAAGCAGAAAATGCACAAGACAAGATATGCCTTGTCAAGTACGTTATAAACTAGAACAGAATGAGCTGGTCAATCGACACAGCAGGTAGAAGGCGGGAGCAAAGCAGCGGTGGCATTATGAGTGATAGTGAAAGCTTGTCCGGTTATAAAGATCATCTCATTGTCTTCATTAATGATGGATAACTGTCTGAATGTGATCATCTGATGCCATTCAGGACTTTATTACTCTGTTTATTACAAAATGTTTAATTATTTGTTCTTTTCAGTGTGAGTGCACTTTTTAAGTCTTCATAAATCCATTGGCATCTCTGTAAATTATCCTCCAGTCTCTTAGCTTCTGTCTTCTTCGAATTCAAAGTGTATGTGGAAACAAGCACTATCTCTTTAGTATGCGTTACATGTAGTTCAGAAGTTTTTACCAAGGGGATGGTAAATGTAGAAAAGACTCAAACACCAAAAACACTGGAATAGATCTTTTGGATCTGACAGAGACATGTAGTTGCTCCTAGAAAGTGGCAGGCTTACAAGTGCTGCTGCTTTCACTTGCATACTAACTACTCTCCAAACAACAATGTATTGTGTTTAAAATGGAATAACTTCTAGATCCAAATCTAATATAGGGCCACTTTCCCTAACCTCAGCCATATTTCAGCAATCAGCCTGATAAGCAGCACTATGGTAACAAGACCATCTGTTTCCATAGAGGGCCTGTCTCTTCTGATATAGTGTGCACACACACACACACACAGACACACACACACACACACGGTCACCCCACCCAGCTCAATTTCCCAAACCTTGTGTCTCTCTCTTACACACACACACACACCTAAATGCAGCTCGATCAAGAGGCACACTGGGAATTCCTTTTTCGACGCTCGAAAGCGTGCCGATGGGAGTATTCACACACACATACTCAAGGAGAGGTGTGATCGTATAGAACTTGACCGCATACAGACACACACAGACGTACACTCCTCTTTGCAGGTCGATCGTGTGCCCTGGAAAGATGTCTGAGACTGTGACTTACACACGCACACAGTCAGCCACTTGTTTCACATATATGATAGTCCGGATTGGGGTTTTCCCAGAGCTAGGAATCCTGGGGGATTACTGACACAACTGATTGCCTGCTACCCCTCCTGTAATGAAGAACAGCAGTGAACCAAAGAAAAAAGGACTGAAACAGAATGTTCTCTCATACATCTGCTCTCCTCTCCTTTGTTAAATTCTGTATTTATCCACCCTTCTGTTCTTACATCTTTACTTACAAGATTTGCCGCAGTGCAAGACAGGGATAGATGATTTTGTGAATATGTACTTTTGTCTAATTTAGATTGAAAAACAAAAAAGTTGAAAAGGAGTTAAAAATATAATCACATAACCAAGTTGACAAGATGATCAACAGAGCTAACAAGTTTACACCAGCCACTACTTTGAGGCGTCATCACCTGTAGCCGAGTTAAACGTTTGAATTCATTGAATTGATTTTGCACTAGCATGAGTTGTATTACCCACATTGTTTTAAGTTATTCAAGATGAAGAACTCCAATTCCATATATCCAAACAGAGTGCTTGCTGTAATCTAGATTGCATATACATTTAGCTCATAGGTCTATAAAACTGGCTCTATCTTAATGTAAGTGATTGAGAAATGGGCCCAACAGTTAGTTTTCTCTTTATAAGATTAGGTGAGGTAAAAATATTATTATTATTTAGTCTTACTCAAATGTTTCCCTTGATTAATTGTGCTATTAAGACGATATATGCATACATTTCAGTGTCTATAAGGGGTGTGTCTTCCAAAGTCAGTGGGCGAAGTCGCTTGATTGTAGTCTCAAGCTAGTCCCCATAGTGTCCATGAACTGTCCCTGCCTGCTTCCAAGAATGGGTGTGTATCTGTCTTGTATTTGTGAACATTGTGTGTGTGTGTGTGTCCATATGCGTGCATGATAACCTACACCTGCGCGTGTGTGTATGTATTCCCTGCACAGCTCCTGTTCGTTGTGAGTGTCAAAGCCGGCCCGTTGGGCCTTTCTGTGCACAGGTGGCGATAGACTGGCCCCTAATGAGTCGATATGAGACTGTCTGGGAGAAGTGTGTGCGTGCGTGCGTGTGTGTGTGTGTGTGTGTGTGTGTGTGCGTGCGTGTGTGCTTGGAAAGCCGGTGTGCACTGTATAGATTGACGTTCACATTGTGTGCATGAGCGTTTAAGAGGTACAACCCTGCAGTGAGAAAGGGCAACACACTTTGTGAGTGTAGTTAAGATGAAACTTGCCACAGAAGATGAGCTAAGTGAACCTGCCACCCACACATGTAAATGATCATGCTGTTTGTTTGGTTTAAATTTGTTTGGTTTGTACTTTGCTGCAGTGTACCCACAAGCATGCAGATTTGTATCCCCTCTCACCTGTCAACGTACAGTGCTTCTACATCTTCTCTCAGGAAAAAACCAAGGGCATGCTTACCTGACTGTATGCCCTCCCTCTGTGTGCATATGTGTCTTTAGGTCAGATTCTATATCATTAATGAATGGTATACTGAATGTGTGCAGGCCCTTCGCGTGCTAATACTCTGCTAGTGGCCCCAGGACACAACGTGTCAGTGTGTAGCTATATTTACACTCTTTCTGCTAATAAGAAGCGTTAAAAGAACACAGACATGGCTTGTTCACAGGTAAACACAGACACACACACACCCCTAAGAGAAAAATAAATATATTCATCAACCGTCTACCTGCCTGCATGCTTACACACCAGCATACACACACATGCACACACACCCACGCACAAACAAACAAAGTCACTCACAAGTGGATTCAGTAACCAGTAGTGTTTATTGTGGGAGGCATTATGCAAATATTAGGTACAACTTTAAGCTACAATAGAGAATTTCAAATAATTGAATAAGTCTATTAACTTACTACTATTTTTTTTTTTTTAAATCCCGTATTTGTTTGTATTGGGCCAAAATGCTTCAATAAATGGTTAGATTACATAGGCATTAAGTTTCAAAGCTGAATGCAGTTCAAAAGTTCCAGGACACAAGAATGCAGCAGTTAGATCAGTTCAACTGAACTTCAGTGAACAAACAGACCCGTTATGTGTCTCACACTGTTGATAATGTGTACACAACTTGAGGTGTACGTGTGTGTGCATTTTTGTGTTATCTCTTTGTCTGTTGACACAACATAATGTGTGTGTGAGTCACTTGAGTCAGCGGTTTACAGCTGGTTTGACCTGTCTGTTACATGAAACCTGCTCCTCACCTTCTGGAATAAAGAGACGGCTGCGGAAATCAATAACAAAGAGTGATGTCTCTAGAGTGTAGAGCATCACAACTTTCAAGTGACATGTTTCATGTTCGTTACATATATCTCACAAATGCTTTTGCATTAGTAGCATACCGGTTTAAAATATGTTGAACGTTTTGTTCGGAAAGCAACAATAACATAAAAAAGAATGAATCTATTTCAGTAAGGAAGTGATATGCTTTCAGCAATTTCACAATTACAGTTGTTATGGGGCATTCATGACACATGATGAAAGAGTTGCTTTAATATTGTCAGGATACGGAAATGCTTTCACTGTCAAACTGCTTTTATTCTTGTCTTCATGTGCAGCAGGATAAGGACAAAAACATCACGAACAAAATCAGCATGTTGTCAAATCATTTTTAATTGATTGCATTTTTTCACGGCTCTGGAGACAGGTACTTGGTACAATTCTTCTCATTTATCCGTTAAAAAAACGAATTGATCAAATTATATGACAGCAAGGAGATTGCAATTGGCTGCGCTCGGTTGTCTGCAGAATAGACCAAACAACCACTTACATGGTACACTGTGATTTAGCACTCACCTCATTGGAAGTATTGACTGTTAATTGAATACAAATTGTATTAAAAACGGCTTAATACAATAACCTGAGAGATGTTGTTCTTGTGCTCTGTGGAATGAAGGAAATTAAGTTACAAGACCATAGTAAGAAAGTAAAATGATCATTATTTTTGTTCCCGTTTAATTAATGTCAGATGTCACTTCATAGCTAGGATCAAAGTGACTGCGTCGCTGTTGTTGATTATCACAACGTTTTGTTACAATAGTCCTCCCCCTTTTACACAGCAGATGTAGGTATTTCACAAATATAACTGGGAAAAATCGGAAGACAGCAGAGGGAGATCTGTGAACAGTTGATAAAAAGATGACTTTCTCAATTTGTCTTCATTGCACATTTAGAATAACTCTTATTTAGTGTGAGGAACCTTGTAACAGTCATTTCACATAATAAAACAATCTCTGCTCACATGTATGAGTAGGAAGAATACAATAAAGATTGAAATTTGGTGTATTACAATCAGATGACTGAGATGGAAAATAATATGATGAGGATTTAATATAGAGCACATGACCACCTACTGAGAGTAGAGAAGTATCAAACACCGGGAGGAAATGTAACTTAATGTGAAAGACGTGACTTATGAAAGAGAGGAAAATTGTTGCTTTATTAGAGTAATGTTCAACAGTCAATGTCTCGTATGCGATCCATGAACATCACTGGGCCAAAGTTAACACCCTAGGGTGCCAGTTATTCCTATAACACAATGTGACACTATGGACAACACGTGAGGAAGACAACACTCACTTGTTGTCTCTGATGATAAAACTGAGATTAATTCAACGACTCTCTGCACTGTCGGAGTGCTTTTTTGACATTTTTGTAAATACATTTCAAATGAAATGCAAATTCTACAATCTATACTGACTCCATGACACGCTGCTTCTTAAGGTCTACTGAAATAGAGGAAATGTGGCATGTTGACCTGACACTTTGAAACATACTTTGATCATGTTAACAGCTGGTTAATGGCATGTGTTGAATTGCAAAACATTGATGCATTTCGGATTAAATCACTAATCTCAATGAAATATTGGGGACGTAGATATGTCTACCACTGTATCTACCTAACAAGCAGTAGACAGGTTGATAAGAGGTTCCCCTTTTGAATACCTCTGTTGTTACTTTGTATGTTCGGGAAGATCGTTTTCTAGGTTTTGGGGCTTGAACTATTCCCTCAAAAGCTGTAGTGCAGTCCAAGATACAATTTTCTTTTGAACATACTTTTGAAGACCATGTCTGAAGCAAAGCACTGCCAAGTGACCACCTTGTATTTAAAAAAAGTTAGCTTTTCAAAAATGGAAAAGAAATACAGATAAAGCTGACAAACATTTCTAAATTATACAGCTGATATTGAAAAGGCTGCAACGGGAAGGAAAAAAAACTGCATCCCCTATTCACTGAGAAAATGTCATATAGAAAATTACTTTGCAAGGAACAACGCAGAGCCACAAGGTGAGGATGCCAGAAAAAAGAAATACAGTGCTAGAGTACCTCACTCACGCCATTCCACTAATAGATGCCATTTATTTTAAGAGGCACAAAGCAGAGTGCATTCACCATCTTCTACAAAGTCCTGCAGAGAACCTCCAATTTTGCAGCACTTTCTGGACAGCAATTGACAGCTGGAATTGTTTGCCATGTACTCCTTACAATGGGAACAAGCCCAACCACTGATAATGCACTATATAATGTTGAAGTAACTCCAGTCATGAAGCTTTTCTTCAATCTATCCATGATTGTAAAGACATTTAGAAACCAGGCTTCAACAGGATATAAGATATAAGTGAGAAGAACAGTGGAAGACATGTTAATGCATACAAATAGTGGGGAATTCTGACACACGGAAAGACAGCAAACACCATACACAAATAGATGTGATTCACTGTAAGTGGCTTAAAGCAAGGGATGCGCTGTGTAGTTGCCATTTACAAATAATGGTCCTGTCATATGATGTGGGAAGACGGCAGTGTGGATTGTGGGGGATGCTACTAGTTCATTGCATGCATGTTTATGTAAAGGTCAACCTTATTATGTTGATATAGAAAGAGCACAGTGGCCTAAACAAGCTTGTCAACCATGGCCAGCAAGTATCTGTCAGGGTTACAGTGAGCGGGGGCTGAGTTAGGGGTGATGTAGGCTACTACAGTGCTACGAAAAGGGGAAATAGCACTCCATTTAAAACTTCACATCTTTCCTGATGTGAGATTGGAGACGTGGAGGCAGGGCAAAGCGTGCGCTGCCCTGACCACGGAGAGCAGGTCTGAATACCTGTGAATGCTTTACTGACGAATATAAAGCGCTTCCTCAGACATATCTCCTTAACATTTGGACACCATAAATTTGCAGGAGGTACTAATAACTATCAACTAATAATAATTAATAACTTTCTGTTGGAAAATGTATATGAATGTTAATGCTCACCTGTGGATAAGTTAACTGTATGTTTAATGTATTGTCTTTATGTGATGGTTTAGTAGTAGCAGTTTGCGCTGCCTGTGTGTTTGCTTGCATGTTGGTGTTGGCCACTGTATTCATCTGATACCAATATTCATGCAATGTAATGACATCCCTCACATTACACTCCCAACAAAACGTTAGGGCATTAAAATATTATTTCAACAGCAATATGTGCCTTAGTGATTAAAAGGTAAAATAATCAGTAGTGTGTGAAAATGTGTATAGTCACTGTTGCATAAGCAAAACCAGAGAGATTGAAGAGAGCAATGATGCTGGCATCATGAATGCATGTTTCAATTTTTGTCATTTCAATAATTTCTTTAAAAACATGAAATATTATTTCTCTGATATTATCTCGGTATTCTTTATCTTTATTTGTATGTATTTTAAATGTTGTACATTTGAAAATGAAAACGGCAATAATATCAATGATTTGTGAAATTTTATTTCTTCATGGAAAGCTGGTAAATGAATGCTGCAAAGAGTCAGAAATAAAAGGTGCTACAAAGACAGACATTTCTCTTCTTTAAGACTTTAAGGAAACAGGATTCTGATCAAGCTTATTCAAGAAGGTGAAAGCAGCGTAATTCTGTCTCATGAATAATTTATGTCTTCCCCCTCTCCACCCATGATTTCCCTGACAGGTGCCTGTGTGTCCTCTTCCATTACCCATGTCATTTCCTCTCCTTCAACTGCAATCCCCTCTCACGTCCTTAACATTGATCCCTGAGGACCGACATGCAAGCGGAGGGAAGGGATGGAGTGTAAAGGAGGCAAGGAGGGAGAGGGAAATAGTAAGAAATGGGGGCGAAAGCTAGAAAAAGACAACGTGATGGAGAAAGAAAGGTAACGGCGAGCGATAACATCCTCAATATTTGGGCTTGTACGCAAAAATTCACAAGTAGATTTACAGACAATACCCCCAGGATGAAAGCTATGCCATCTCTAACTTAGTCCTAAACCTTGATGTAGGACACAGTATAAAACCCATCCAGCCAGATGGACAAATGCTCAGCAGGCAGCCAGTCACACTTGGATTTACCACCTTACCAACCGATATACGTTCAGCTAGCAAAAGCTGTGAGGACCAGCTTGTAAGCCACCAGCTTTCAGAGAGACAGCTTTCCATCCAAAAGGCAATCAGATAGATGTGAAGCCGAGCTCACCAGACAGGTTCGCAGACAGACAGAGCTGCTGCTGCTGCTGCTTTGCTGCTGTTCTTCCCCTTCAGTGACGCTTGATAACAGCATCAGCAAGACTAAATAATCCACCATAAAAATACTGTTGGAGCTACCCAGAGATAGATATATGCTGACAGAGGAGGAGAAGGAGGAAAGAGATAAATGGGGATGGGGAGGTGTTATGGGGCGGTTGGACATGGAGGAAAGAGGGTTAAAGAATGGGATGCAGAGAGAGAGAGAGAGAGAGAGAGAGAGAGAGAGAGAGAGAGAAAGGGAGGGGGACAAGTGGAGGAGAGAGGGAGCAATAGGAGATGAAGAGACAAAGGAAACAGAGCTTGTAGAGGAGGATGAGGAGCCAGAGAAAAAGCAACAAAAGTGTGAAAAGTGACGATCCACAATGATTATTTCTCTGCCTGTTTGCGTGCCCCGGAATGGGGTTAAACCACAGGCAGCTGCATTCCCCCAGACACCTCAGACAATGGTTGATTAATGGTAAGAGATGGGGAGGGGAAACCAGTAGAATAGCAGGTAAAAAGAGAAAGGGGACATGGGAAGAGGAAGGGAGCAAAAGAGGCAACGACTGAATGTACAAAAGCGAAAAGGCAGGATGGACGGAGTAAGAAATGGATGCTCCCGGTCGAGGATCAGCTTCCTATTTCTGCCACTACTCTTTTCGGTTCCTCTTTGTATTTGTATCTCTCAATTATCTCGTTTTCCTCTTTCTTTCCTGCTGTCTCATCCTTTCACTCTCTGTTTGTGCTGGCTCTCTCAATTCCCTTCTCTCGCTCTGTCTGTCTGTCTGTCTGTCTGTCTCTCCCTCTCCCTCTCCCTCACTCTGTCTCTGACTCCAGACAGTGTTGAATGTAGGTCACCCAGTCTGGAAGCTCCCCTCTCTCTCCCTCCATTCATTCATTCCACTGTTCTCTGCTTCTCCTTCTCCTCGACTGGGGCTGCGATTTCTCCGGGCTGGGTGCCGGTTGCTGGACAGCTCGCCTAGCTGGATACTGCTGTGCTGGATATGATTTATGTTGCATATGGAGAGGGCAGAATCTGCCAAATTGCAAGGCCCGGCTGCATCTATATCCTGGAGTGAGAGATGGAGATGGTGATTTCCATTGCTTTATCAGCAGTAGCAAGCAGGTGGAGACAGAGGATGGTCAGAGACCAAGGGGGTCATCTACTGCAAGAGTGTTTTCTAAGAAGAGCAGGGAGAAACCTTTGGCATCGCTCCTGCCTTCTCAACCCCATCCAAAAAAGCCCATTGGAACATTGCATGTTCACTTGCTTCCACAAATACACCACATAGGTCCAAATTTCCTTGTCTTTCTTCCCACTTTGCGTGTGTCTCTTTTTTGGCTGGCAGGTTGAGTTGTGAATATTCCTTTCGTAATGACGATGCTCCAGATCTCTTCGGAAAAAACTTTCGATACAAGACAGGAAAGCAAAAAACCCTGAAATGTCTGCTGGATTTTACAACAGCTCTCCGTTATAAAAATACGAAAAACCGCCGTGCTGTCTTGCTTTTGCTCGCTCCTCGTCTGTTCCCTTCCAAAAAATATGGGAGTGGAGTAGAGAAGAGAGTGTGTGTGTGTGTGTGTGTGTGTGTGTGTGTGTGTGAGTGTGTCTGCTTCCCCTGCCTGCCGCAGTGCAGAGCGACTGGCTTGGAGAAGTGAGGGAGGCAAAATGCAGACTGTTGCTAACTCTGTGGTGGCAGACTGGCAGAAAGTGTTTGTGTGAGTGTGTGTGTGTGTGTGTGTGTGTGTAGCTGGCTGGCTGGCCGGCTGCAGTGTTGTAGTACAGCAATCAGCTGAGGCCATCAATCAACTATCAATCACTGTCTCCTGCAGTCTTTTGTCCTAACAAATAGATGTGTGTATTTGTGGGGGTGTAGAAGTGCATGCCGACATGCCACACACACACACACACACACACACACACACACACACACACACACACACACACACACACACACACGTATCAATAGTCTCAAATACTAATCCCAACTATCAAGAATCTCGTTCAGTCATTATTTCTATCACAGTCTGAATACCTTCCAGATGTGAAATCTCAGGATTTGTCAGCTGTCCTGACATAAGTCCTCTTAATTGTTAAATTCATGACTCAAGTGATGAAAGCAGAGCAACCTGGAGAGTGTATTCTACAGAGAAGACCAGGTGTTCATAGTGCAACTTAGCCTGGTTCAGATGCAGATGTTACTTTATTTCAGCAGATGCTTCTTTATTGGTAGTCATTGATAAGCACTTAGTTATTCTACAGATGAACACCTAAACACCATACAGAGGTGTTTGAACCTGACCAAGAGTAAACATGTATGTGTATATTATATACAATATATATATATATATTCAACTTCTTTTTGTTAGCTTTATGAACCTTTAGAGAACCAAGAGTAACATTTAGTAATCTGCATAATCTTGGTGGCAACTGTGCAATTCTAAAATAACCTTGTTTTTAAAAGATGGAAAGAGCTCTCTTTAAGAAACAATACCATGTCTGCCATCTCATGTGTGTAATAACAGGAAATTGCTTCACCCTTGATTCTGATGGACAGAAAGCAAGACACTGAGGACAAAGCCACGGAGAGAAAGCCTGTTATTTTCCTCTCATCTCCCTTCTCTTCCTCAGCTTTTTAGAGGAAAGAGTGTTTATATTTTCCACTTGTCATAGGTCTGACTTTGTTTGAGCAAGAATTGGTCCCATTTGGATCATAATAAAATCATCTATATACTGGTTTACTATAGAACACTTTTCCCAGTTTGATATCACCTATTTATTTAATAATACAACAGTTAAAAAAAGATATATATTACAAAGGTGTATCAGACATAATTATGGTAATAACGTATAACTTGTTTTTTATTTTTCCAACTCCTGAAGGCTCTCCTCCAGACCAGCACATTTGACTGTCCACTGCTTATTACTCTGATTCAGCTCTTCCTCCTTTACACTCAGCATGGCCAAAGTCTGCAGAGGTGCCTCCTGTGCGAGCATCTCTCTTTTTAGTGACTTGCATGACCATGGTCTCCTTTTATTTCACTATCTGTTCAAACCGGCTCACCTTCTTTTGCCCACCTGTCTTCCACTGAGTTTAGCTTTGTCACCCACTCAACCTCAACCTATCTTCTTCAAAGGCTGCTCCCATCCTATGATTGTCCTCCTTCCAGGTAGCACCGATCTTGTCATTTTCAGCCATCACAATGCACAGTCTGTTCTGAAGGCAGGCGATCTGCTGTTCCTGCTATGTTGTGTTGAGCATGTGTCCTCTTTTTTCTTTGGTTCTCTGTGTCCAAATATTTCAAATCAACTTTTAGCCTATTGGTCTCTACCCTATACACATAATTATTTCAGGAAGGGAGATGATTTCTTCTTCTCTCTTTGACTTTCTCCCTGCACTCTGTCAAATTGTTCTTGTTTGTTTTCTAAAGTCTTGTCAAACTTGTTCATATCCCTGTTTCTCTGTAAACTCTTGTTTTGCGGCCCTCCTCTCTGCTGAGATCCTATCTGGGCAGGGTCCCACTGTG
The DNA here is from genome assembly GCF_004355925.1 of Anarrhichthys ocellatus. NCBI lineage: Eukaryota > Metazoa > Chordata > Actinopteri > Perciformes > Anarhichadidae > Anarrhichthys > Anarrhichthys ocellatus. Next base: position 509,663 of record NW_022280119.1, read on the forward strand.
TGCCTTCAGGGCTGCTGTTTCTGAAGCCAGCATCGGGTCTTCTTCAGTGAAAGGGAAGCCTTGTCTTAGGTGTGTGCACACCTGAGAGGGGAGGCACCTCTGCATTTGGGGCTTGTTTACAGGAAAACAACCAACATACTGCGCCACAAGTGTTTTCTCAGGGCAGAAGATAATCAGACAGATGGAGGGTGCTTCAGTGGTCTAAACAGCTACAGACTAAGGCTCAGTCCACCCACTGGTAACACATGGCCTTCAGCTTTCAGACTTATACAGAGAAAACAACATTTTAGTTTTTAAGTGCTTCATGCTTTAGACGTACAATTCATTCATTTTTATTAACAGATGTTTTGTGATCATGTTTGCATCCAAGAAAATGGAAATTCAGGTTGTGACTAATAATATATTTGGAAATGTCTTGAAGTGGATCTTGGCGTTGTGTCTAATCCTTGCACTTCTTGCTTTGTGTGATAGTGGCAGCATCATCAGGGAGTGTGAACCAGTCACGGATGTGTTCGAATTGTATTTACCAAATATCAACTGTTATCGGTGTCCTCCCCTTTTCCTTACTGATTCCTGTTGATGAATGTTGGGTCTCTGAATGTGCTCTGATCACCCATGATCTCTATCACTGCTCATATTAACTACCCTTTTTTTCTCATCAATGTGTGGAATCCAATACTAGCTTAATCCAACCAAACGTGTCCCTCACTATGGGCCACTACTGAATTTAAAATAGGCTGAATCACTATCTAGTATTGTACTGAAAAGCAAAACAGACATATGAGGGCACCGATATGAAAAAAATATTTCAAATCAAACCTTGCTGATTGTACCGGAGAGCAAACATTACAAAAGAGAGAACGATATTAGAGAAGGAAACACACGGCTAAATACAGCAGTGTGATATCACAGATACCAAGATATATCATTCACCTGATGAAGACTGAGGAAATTTAAACACAAGTGACAACCGCTTTAGAGCCCCCCCCCCCCCTCTGACTTAATCTGTCTATGTGGCTCTCAGTGCCCTTTTTTTTCATTCCCACCTCTCCCTCTGTCTCTGTCACTCACACTACACGTCGTCAGCCACATCCACTGCCTGCCAGGTGTGAAGAGGGAGATGGCAGTCAGTAATTGGTGAGAAAGCACGTTGTCACTCTGCTGGATAGAGGATAAATTACATCTAATATGTTTCTAATATGTTGGAAGACAGAGAATAGAAATCATACTTGTTACAGAAAGACAAACAAAACAAAATGCAATGCCTTCTTATTTTTTTATATTTTAAAAAAACTGCTCATTTAGAAATAATGACCGATAACCAAAGTATTTGCTAGCATGACAAGCAACAGCTATCCACAAATTACAAAGGATACTCATTTTATGTTCTATTGAAATCATCTGAGATCTGCCAGAGACATTGCTTTTATACATATTGCATAATATTAATTCTCTGCTCGGGTATACTATATCTTTGCAAATAGGTGTTTGCTGCTATATTAATGCTCTGACTATCATATAGAAAACATTTAAATCAAATGTTTATTAATTAAATTAAAACTCATATCAACTCAAATAAAAAATATGAATCAATTGAAACTCATTAACTTTTATATTTAGTAGATTTTTTAGGATTAAATTAAATTGTAAACAAAAGCTTGAGGAATAATGTTCATTGAAGGATGAAGCACTGAACTACATTTTTTCCAGTGTCCAAGGAGTGGAGGGTCGTGCAAACTGTCATATCTGGTGTTCTTGAATTGTTTTGATTTTCTGGTTAGGTGATCTAGTTCCTATTAACTCAGGAGCCACCAAAACATGCTTTTTAAAGTTCAGTATTGTTGTATATTTTTTCAAAACACTGGTGCGATGAGGCACATTTCCTGCAGCATTTGTGAACAGGTGTTCGTTCTGTGGACTGCCTCTAACTTCTCTCAGACTTAGGACTCAATTTGAATGCTCTTCTTCAGGCATTTCCTCTCCTCAGCCAATTCAGGAGCTTCTTTTAACCCTAGATGTTTTGAGAGTATGGCCCCCAATGTATTCTGTATCTTTGACAGCGACACATGTCACGGAAATGTCAACAAAGGCAAAACAATAGAGCTTTGTAACACCAACACTCATTAAAAATGCACAGCAATGTTATTGAGATTTTGCATTCTGCTAGTAGCTGCACAGACTGTACCATCAAAATAATGAATACATTGTCACAACCTCAGCAATCAACACATTCTCTTATCACACTGAACTGCACTAACAAGTCATACGAATGACTGAGGCCTGTTGTCCACAACTGTAAGTACAACTTCTGCTCTCTTTCATTCCCTTGCTTTCCTCTGTGTCTGTCTTTTTCTCTTTCTTTTCCTTTCTCTACTTCCAACCTTCCCCTCTCATCCTGACCCTGATATTGACTGACTGCACCATCAAGCCCCTGAAAGAGCAGAGCTCAACCTTCATTATGGCAAAACTATCTGCGTGTGACTGTGTGGGAGTGTTTTACCTGACTTGTGGGGACATAAATCTGATTACTCATTGTCCCATTGTGGGGGCTCGCCTCCCTTTTGGGGACAAAAAGCACGTCACCAATACTTAAATCCTTACATTTTAGGGTGAAGACTTGGTTTAAGGTTAGGGTAAGGGTTAGGATTAGACTGGCAGCAATTATGGTTAGGGTTAGGGTAATTCTCCAGGAAATGAATAAGTCAATGTAATGTCCCCAAAAGTTATGAAAACACGACTGTGTGCGTGCGTGTGCACGCATGTCATTTATTCTCTAAAGGAGGTAGTGAATCTAAAGAGATCAAGAACCATGCACACATGCTGCCGCCTCATCACCTGAGGTTCACTCCTGGGACCCTTTCATGCGTGTCATCCATGCAGTCTGCCTGGGGTGGGTTAGGAGGTGTCTCAAGAGAGTTATGACACCGACACACACACGCACACACACGGGCTCCCAGGAGTAAAGGTTGGAGGAGACAAGGTGACACCATGTGTCTCTGATACCTGGTTACTGTCGGAGCTCGGTGACAACTGGTCACCTCTGACTGGACACACACACATTTATATGTAAATATACACAGATGAGCATTCACAACAATTCAGACTTGACACATCTGTCCACCCACACAAATACAAACTCAGGTGATGAACTCAGGTATATGCATGCAGAGGCGCATACATCCCACTGTTCACACATTCATTTCTGATTTGAGTCACTCTACAACCTCGCATGGTGGATTAAAGCAGTCTCTGCGGTGACCAGTCACCTGCTGCAGTGACAGAGAACATGATGTCTCACACTGTGGCACTTTCCACATGAAGGTCAGATGCCAAATGTCATAAGAACTTTAATATGCATGAGCCACATGAAGCGTGTAGCATTGTTAACTCTCAGAATGACAGCGAGAGAATTATTCAACATGAGCCTTTTACACCCTGTCACAGCCTGTTCATAGTGGCATTGTGTCAATCTTTTAGCATCAAACTTTTCAGTTATAAAATGTTCAAATGTAATTCGGGGTAACTGTGCTGAAAACGTTCTATCCAATACAACTCGCATATACCAGCATTGCACACAATATCATTACCATTCTAATGGAAGACATTATGACTAACCTTCACTAAGTTACAAACCCGTGAAAAAGCTATAAGCTATTCAAAATTGAATTAATTTTCTCAGAAATAGTCTAATAAAATTAAGTAAATTTTATTTATGTAGCCCAATTACACAAATCACTGATAAGCCTCAGGAGGCTTTACAGTCTGTACAGCATATGACGCCCTCTGACCTTTTTGACACTCACATCGGAGAAGGAAAAACTCCCCAAATAAACCTCTCTAATGGGGGATAAAAATGAAGAACTCTCAGGAAGAGCAACTGAGGAGGGATCCCACTCCCAGGACGAACAGACGTTCAGTAGATATTGTGTGTACAGAATAGACCAACAAATCAAAATTCTAATATAGACACCATATGTGTAAATAATACAGAATATGAACATATACAGTATATGAAAAAGATATATCCAGGAGGATGTCATGCCGCTTCTAGGTGTCGACCTCCTCTCCTCCATGTCACTTAGAAAGAGGATACGTTACATAAACATACGTAGAAGAAGCAGAATATTTAAGTGTCTTAAATATTGTTAATTGTGTGCTGTTATGCTTATTGAATGCGTTGCTGTGCCACCCTGGTTCCAGCTCTTGACAGAAATATAGATTGTCTATTTCAAATTTGCAAAAAGCACATTTTGGGGCAACAAATGTATAATTAACACTTTAATAATATTCAAAATTTTCTATATTGATGCTAAAACCTTGTTTAAGACTTTTAACGAAATATGGTCATTATATATTCAGCAGCGCATTTGTACATATTTTTGTAAGGAACCAATTCAACTGTTATCATATGATCTCATAACATTGTGCAAATATAAAACAAACGTGTAAATGCAGTGATCATGCATAATGGCTTGTCACAAATTTACTTGCTGAATGTGTGTGTGTGTGTGTATTCCACTCACTCACTACCTTGGTATAGCTTAGCCCCTCAGCCTGTATTTACACTCGCCTACAGAAACAACCTTGAAATGCGACAGATGTTCAAATTCACCTTGCTGAACTTCACAAATCAAAGCTAGACCACTAATAATGAGCTCTTGTCAGTTGAGAAAGAGGACAGATTGTGGGGGTAAAATAAGAATACACACAAACACACACACACACACACACACACACACACCACCACCAATCATTAACAGCTAAGCTAGGGTCACACTTTGCAGCTGCTCTTTCTGGATAAGATAAGAGTTTGACTGCTGAGTGTGTGTGTGTGATCTTTTGTGTGTATTTATGTCTGCATCTTTGTCTGTATCTGTGCCTGAAATCACCTGTTCAAACAAAGCTTTAGAAATACGACAGAATAAATACATTTCATATATACAGTAACCAGCCATCTGTCTGTTATAGGGTTGTAAAAGACTGTGTTGTTAACATTTACTTTGATGACAGTAAAAATATAATCAATCAAAGAGCTTCATTGTATGTACTTTAGTTTAGTGATACATGCTGTGGGCCCTATTGTTATGTGAAGACATAATGGTTTCATGAGGTAGAGTATTTCTTTCCCCCTTCGCATCAAACCTGAAGCAGGGAGTTATCCAATCGCCCATTGCAATTTTGGTGTCAGTGTTTTGCATCCACCTGGTTAACAGTGTACTTTGCACAGTATTGTGGCTTTTTTTTCATTGGTGAAGATGTATCCACATATACCTCTATCCCTAAATAACATAAGCCCCTTTATTATATTTTATTATACTGTCATAAACCAGTAGACACCTCTAATTGCACACACACACACAGACTTTTAATTCGAACCCGCATTTTTAATCTCCCTTTATAAATGTCTTCTCTTTCTGCTGATTAAATCCCTTTACAACCACTAAAGAGGGAGGTATGTGGTCCACCTGCAGTCTCTCATTTGAGTGACAAGCTTTGTCAAACTGTGATTGTACACACCAAATCCACTGGTTATCTTATGCGAGACCAACATCAAGCTGTTGCAAAAATAACCAGTGAAGAAGATCAGGAGTGTTAAAGATGGTGACATCCTTGGGATGCATGGCAACACTCATTCAATCAGTTACATTAAAAAATCCTGAGACAACAAACAAAGCTTTTCTCTTTTCTTTGCATTACTCACACCCCGTAGGACAGTCCATTCCCACCAATCCCAACAGCACAACACCGGCTGAGCAGAGGCAACCACTGTATGTGTTTACTTGTTTTTGACGTTCTGACCAAGCTAGTGCCTGAAGCGTCATATTTTTAATTGCAATAGAGGTCGACCTGCTGTGACTGTGATTAACAGCATGATTTAGCAGAATCATAATTGGTAATATAAATGTGTTTTTGTGATGGCTGTCAAGTAAATGGGCAAACATTTCCCTTTTAACGTATAATAGTCAGTTTTTTCATTAAACAGTGTTGAATCATCTTTATCTTTCTTGCATTTTTTTTCCTTTTTATCTTCTATTTTACCTCTGTCTGAATTTAACCCATGTCTTCCAAAAAGTTGACTTGTTAAGGTTAACATCTTTTGTCATGCATCAGCTACTTCAAAGTTCTAGCAGGGTAAACTCAAACCAGGGTTTGTGACAGCCGGTCAATATACCACTCCATCAATATTTAATATGGGAAGATTTTAAGTTTTCATGAAACTGACTGGATGTACTCTGAGTGGGTGGCTGACCATATGGTGTCAGCGTTCTGAATAACAGATGACCTCAGATCGGATTTATCTTGAGAGGGAGACAGGGAGAGAAAAGAAAGAGAGATGGGGTACTTTGGCAACACTGTTCATCTAATATTCATGCCAATAAAACAAGCTGAGCTAAACTGAAGCGAGGAGGGAGAGCTGTGAGATGGAGAGAAGAGGCAGAGAGCAGAGACAGAGGAGTGAATGAGAGACGGGTGAGAAGAGAGAGTACAGCGGGAAGATAATGAGAGGGATCAGAGAGGGAGCAAGACTTTCTGCTATACAGCCTGTATAAGAACAGAGAGATCGAGTTCCTTGCCAAAATACAACTAACAGACCAAGAGTTTGACACACTCAGACCAAAACAAAATTCAATATTTATTTGGAGAAAAACTGACATTGTTGTGGAAGCAACAAAATTTGTCTCAGCCTGAGGAAAAACTATGAAACTAGACTGAGCTCCTACAAAATGTGCCCCCTCCTTTTTATTTGATCTCTTCTCTGTAATAATACTAATAATCACCATCTTTACCTTTATCTGTTCATCTATTTCTCATCTTAATATTTAAATGACTCTATTTTTTTAACGATTTGTTCAAACTAACACTTTGTATGTTCAGTAATTTAGTGCAGTATGTGCAGTGTAGTGTATAATGACTAGTGTCTAGTAAAGCTAGTTTGAAGTTGGGGGGAGAGAGGGCAAGAGAAGTAGTTTGTAAAGTGAAGTATGGGGGTGGGGGGATGTAGAGAGAGAGAGAGAGAGAGAGAGAGAGAGAGAGAGAGAGAGAGAGA
>NW_022280119.1:516720-552832 GCF_004355925.1 Anarrhichthys ocellatus
AGAGAGAGAGAGAGAGAGAGAGAGAGAGAGAGAGAGAGAGAGAGAGAAACCAAGAGAGGAAAGTTTGAATGCACTACTTATCCTTTCAGGTCATGCGTGTGTATGTGTGTGTGTATCTTGGTGTGTGTGTGTGGCATACTAATGTGTGCGCTAAGAGAGGGAGGGAGACACAGAGAGAAAGACAGAGAAGTATGGGCAGCCAAGAAAAAAAGACGTGTATTCAAGTTAACTATGAAGCCAAAACTAGGTGAAAGGTCTTATTTATCTTTGGGTTGTGGAGAAGAAAGAACAGAATAGAGGACACCTGCTCAAGGTACTGAATAAGGTGTTTGCTTAAAAAGTCCACCAGCTGTCACTCCAGGTGCACTGAGTTACTGAGAGTTTGTTGGATGAGATTAAAAATACTAGGAAAAAGATGTACTATTTGGATGTCTTTCCTTTAATTGTGTACAGTATCTTCTTAAACCTAAAAAGACGATTTAAAGTGCTCTCTCCTGAAGGCTAAGTCCTGTCCAATCGAGGCATGCCCGCTTCTAAACAGCATAGACTTATACGATATAGAGTTTTCCTGCAGTTGGTTATTAAAATGGCATTGAGGAGCGGTGTGAGTTTATGAGTTAACATTCTTATTTCCATTGCAGTTCTGCTCCATGAACACACAAATTGGAGCCCAATTACTCATTGCTTTACTTGGATGCACTGCAGATATGAGGCCATATTGAATATAATTGTACGCAGTGAAATGCATCCAGTAACACTGGTGACTATACTTTCATACTAATTTCCCAGTGGTGATCCAAGTCACCTCTGACTCTCCTTCCATATAGACACAGAACATCTGACCATCTATCTCATTCACCCCCCCCCCACACAGACCCACACACAGACGCATTTCCAATTCATTGTCATGTGCAGAAACGTGCTCTCTTGGAAGTTCAAATCATTTCAGTGGTGACTGATTGCAAACGATGCTGATTTTTACCAACTCCATGGTGCTTAAATTCTCTTGTATTTCACTGCATGGTCTCCCTTACCACAGTCATTGCATTCATACTTTTCTCTAACAACACACACACACACACACAAACACACGGCATCGCTTGGATGCCTCTCTATCGCACAGAGACATTATGTAATTCACCCCTGGTAACTGTTCTGGATGCTCGGTCTGGACTCTGTTACCTTTCCTAAATTTTCTGCAACACAGGCGAGTCCTCTCCGGCTCTGCGACGCCATCTAGCGACCATCCGCAATGCAGCCTCTATTTAGCGCGTGTCTGATTGCATCCCTTCTCATCTCTCACTTTTTTTTTTTGGATCGTGGCTGATTTAAAAGTGAAATAAATGAGTCATTATTTTGTTGGGGGAACTGCATGCGACCCGAATAAGCAAAGTTCGACTGGTGTTTACTACATAAAGGTGTTTGTTAATACTTATTATTTCCAAAAGCAGGAAGTAGAAACGATGATAATAACTCTTATAGTGTAAAGTTGGCATTTCAGGCTAAGAAATGTTTTGATTTTGCATGTCACCAAGACTGAGAAAAAAATTAAAATAAAGTTAGATAGGCAATGCTGCGCATGATGATGATCGTGTTGTTTATTGTGTTCATTCTATATTTTATACCCAACTTCTATCTTGTTTGTTGTAAATTGAACGTAACTTTGTCCGTGCGTAAAATGCGCATTGCCGTGCAATTTTCTGTCACGCGCTCTCGTTTGTGTCACTCCACGGAAAACGACACTCGATGTCAGTTTAAAGGTGTGCGGATGTGTCTGCTCGCAGAGACAATCTGCACACATCGCCGCCTGCTTTTCTTCGCCTCCTCTTTTCTCTGTCTGGTGTGCTGGAGAGGGTTGGTTCGATGTGTGTTATGTGACAAAGGACCGCCCAACCCCGAATCATAGAGAGGGAGGGGGGGGAGAGAGAGAGCGTAGAGGGGGTGGTTTGGAGTCTTTTCTCACACCAGTTTAACGATCATGATGTGTCCAAGAGACATGTCCCTGTTTGTAAAGCGCTCAATAAGAGACGCTCAACTGTTGAACATGGCGTTGTTTCACAATGTGTCGCTGATGCAAGACCTCAGTCAGCGACCACCTGTAGGCAGACAATCACCAATTAAAAACAATCAATGGCAGCAATTAGTAAAGGTCAACTTTTTCATTTAAGTGCAGATTATTATTATTATCACTATTATTCTATCATCATTCCACACATTATAGGTAGTGCATCAGCTGCATTGCACTGGCAAGTGTTCTGGCTCCATATATTCTCTCTATTCGGTAATAGGTGTGCGCCATTCATAACACCAACACACAAAATGAGATAAGTGTTACATCCAGGGTGTATTTCTTTTATTCTGTAATACCCAGGCAACATAGTCGTATAAACTGTGCTCAGCATTAAAGTTTCCATATGGTAAAGCATACTTTGCTTCCTATATAGCTATATGTTAATGATATACACATGGGCCGGTGGTAGGAGGGTAAAAAAGGGGTTCCATAACATAAGCCAGTGTCTCTTTAAAAAAAACTGAAGTTTCTTGTTGTATTCTGGAATGAGGTCAGACACGAGGCTTCTCATTGCACGCGCTGATTATTATTAGATTCCATTTTTGACCAATCAGCGGATAGGGGGCGTGGGTTTAGCTCAAAGGCAGGGTAGTGACAGCGTCCCATTGGTGGATTTTTATCGCCGTTGTATGTCTGGGAAGGGATAAATACCAGCAAGTGGGGCCGGGACTGGAGGGCTGCTTGAAACTCGACTGCAGGTTTGCAGATGGAAGGCGGACTGCGTAACTCTAGGTTCCTTTTTTTCCTCCCCAGCATGCATGGCTTTTGTTTCTAGGAGAGGGGACAGAGCTGATGCAGAGAAAAGCACTTACCTTACAGACTTGGGAGCCCTTTGTAAGTGCCCGAGCGCACAGTGTGGCACTCAGTCTGCGCTCAGCAGCTGCATAGACTATGTTCAGTCACCAAACGGCTGAATTGATTTTATAACACAGAAGGGAGAGACTGAGAGACAGATAACAGGGTACTCATTGGAGAGCGGGCTATACTGTCCGCGTTGTTATCATCTACAGAAGCTGGAAATTAAACTTTTTTTTTTTTTTTTCTTTTACACATCTAGCCTTTTAAGGCTACACTGGACTGAACTGTTCGAGTTTACTGCACATCTCAGGAGTGAATTTTTCCTTTGCGCTTTTTTGACTCAAACTGTGAAGAGGGGGAGAAAAGAGCTGAGTTTGCTGTAAAGTGAATCGGAGGACCAAGGAGAGAGGGAGAGAGACAGAGCAAACCACACTGCTCTCCCTCTGTGTGTACAACTAGGCAGCATGGTGCAGAAAATGAGCCACACAGAGAGCACCGCCGAGGCGCTGTCCTTTTTCGCCGGAGATTCCAGCTCCGATTCCGGGGCGTGCATGGATCTGGACCCGGCCGCCTCGCCTCTCTCCCCGGCTTCTTCGACCGCCGGGGACAAGCTGGGAGAGAACCCGGCATGGTGTAAAACACCCAGCGGCCACATCAAGAGACCCATGAACGCGTTTATGGTGTGGTCACAGATCGAGAGGAGGAAGATCATGGAGCAGTCCCCCGACATGCACAACGCAGAGATCTCCAAGAGGCTGGGGAAGCGGTGGAAGCTTCTCAGAGACAGCGACAAGATCCCCTTCATCAGAGAGGCGGAGCGGCTCAGGCTCAAGCACATGGCGGACTACCCCGACTACAAGTACCGGCCGAGGAAGAAGGTGAAATCAAGCGCCTCCAAGCCTGGCAGTAACGGGGACAAGGGAGAGAAACTCAACAGTAGCTCAAACAACACCAGCACTAAGACATCCTCATCTTCCAGGAAGAATGGATCCAAATCACCCAGCAGCAGCAAACTCCACAAATCACTTTTCGGGAGCAGCAGCAGTAGCACCAAAGCATCACCGTTTGCCTCTGAGCACACATCAGAGCACCACCACAACTCCCTCTACAAGTCGAAGTCTGTCTCCTCGGCAGCCAAGCAGATACCCGACGGCAAGAAGCCCAAGCGGGTGTACGTCTTCGGGAGCAGCGGGGCCAACTTGAGCGTCAGCCCCGCGTCCTCCGTTGTGGTCCCAGCCAGCCCGACGCTCAGCAGCTCGGCGGACTCCAGCGACCCGCTCAGCCTGTACGAGGACGCGGCGAGCGGCAGGGAGGAGGGGGCCGACTCCCCCGGCAGCAGCGGCAGCCTGGGCGGGTCTTCGGAGCGCAACGGCGGGCACACATACAGCAGTCGGCGGGCTTCCTCGCCGACTCCCTCCGGCTCCCACTCCTCCACCTCGTCCCACTCGTCCGCCTCCTCTTCCTCGGAGGATGAAGAGTTCGAGGACGACTTGCTCGACATTAACCCGAGCCCCAGCTTTGACAGCATGTCGATGGGCAGCTTTGGCTCCTCGGTGCTGGACAGGGACTTGGATTTGAACTTTGAGTCCGGCTCCGGTGGCTCCCACTTCGAGTTCCCCGACTACTGCACGCCCGAAGTCAGCGAAATGATCTCCGGGGACTGGCTGGAGTCCACCATCTCCAACTTGGTGTTCACATACTGAGTAAGCAAAATGCAAAATAAGAAAACACGACAGGTAACGATGTCCTGCGAGCTAAAATACGACCACAGAAACGGCAGTTCCTGGTAGAGTGGGCGTGATAGTTTGTGTTATAACTAGCCTACTACAGACTAGTAAAAACCCACTGAAACTAGTCCCGTCTCGTCCAAATACGCGAGAGCTGCAACTCCTTGGGAAGCTAAACTTTAAAGCGAATAACTCGCTTTGTGTGCTTTTCTGTGGATGCGTGGACTGGGGACTTGATTCAACCACAAAAGTGGAGTGCAAACAGGAGGAGAGAAAATGATGGACTGGCTCGGTTTCCTGACAGTGAAACGCTCGGTCCCGAACTGTTTTTGAACTAAACAACTTAACTGTGATTGATTTGCACGTTATGCGGTCCGCCGTTCACTTAATCAATGTTGTTGCTGATTTATAAAAAAAAAGGGACATTTCACAACTTTTTACGAACCGCCAAGTGAACTTCACCACTAAAAAGGTACAGAAATAGGACTGTCGTGCGACGTTTTTTTTAATTGTGGTGTGTCACCGAGAGGGATTTTTAATGGAGCCGAGGTGGGTTGATGTTTTTTAAAAGTCGAATATTTTTCTCAAAAGCAAAAAACATGTTAAGCATGATAGCCTACTTTGTTCCTATCTTGTGCTGAGATTTTCTGTGAGACTGTCGAGCAGTTTAAAACTAGTATTAGGGTTATTTAAATGGATAGGTGGCGCTCGCTTTCGGTTCTTATCTTTAAAAAAAAAAAAAAAAAAAAAAAGACATTGAAATAATCACCAGCTGTTGTAATTTTTCGAACTTCAGGATTGAAACGCAACTTCAAATCTGTGCTGAACTTTATACACGTGTTCTCTACTATTCAGGACCAAAATTCTTTGATTTCAGATGATAACTATAGAGAAATCCTCACCGATTCTGTTTTTTTTCATCCTCTGAGCTTTGTTTTGTACATGTATTCAGATGCCATTTTATATGGGATGTTGTATTTATATACTGGGCCAAGCATTTTCGACTTGATCATTTTTTTTATTTCTTGTATACATGATCTAGTCCTGTTTTTTTTTTTCTTACACGGTTGTTTGTCAGTATGTCTGTGTCTGTCACATTTCCTTCTCAGGCGAAGGGCTAGAGTTTTCAAAACACAACTTTTGATTTCATTTTATATTTAAATGGACACACTTTTTGGACACTTAAAAGAGAGGAAACAGTTTGATTATTTTCTCAGTGTATTTTTGTACAAATCTCTATAGTAAATGGGGGAGTCAACAATCGGTTTGTGTAGCCTGCTAATACAGCTGTATTGGATTTCCTGATGTTAATACCCCGGCAGGCTGGTTTTCATGCTGCCTTCAAGTGGTCATGGTAAGCTCGTACTTATGATTTTGTATCGCCTGTTCAGATGCTTTTGTAGAGACAGCCAGCAAAATAGACCTTCTATCACTGTGGTGCCTATTGTTTGTTTTAAGAAATTAAAGGCACCAAGGTATTTTTTACTTACGTGACCCAACCAGAGGAGATCATATTAATCAGGTGTGTTATTGGTGTTTTAATTCACAAATTTGGCAAACTTTCTTTAACTTTTACCAGCACATACTGACAAGACTTCTTTGATGTCCAATTTCGAACATCCATCATTGTCAGTACAGGCATGATATACTTAACCACGCAGTTAAAGGATGCAATTACGATTTCTCCGACAGCACTTGAAAGCAGCACCAGCTTTTGTATCTGCCTACCTTCTACGTTTACAGTGCCAGTCTGCAGGCTCCTTAAAGATACAAGAATGCATTATTTCTAGAGGCTATTCCTGTGGACCATGTGGGTCAGCATCACTATTAGCATCACTATCTTAAGCAGCCACTTGGTTTTTTGTTTGTTTGTTGCATTTCCCTTCAGATAACTTGCCTATGACAACAAATGAGGAGATTGTAGCTTTAAATTTGACATATTTCTTGATGTTTTCATTAATTGATGTCACATTTGCCAATCAACCTCCTGATTGAACAGGCTACAAATACAGCAAGCAAACAACAAGGACGATAACATCAAGCATATTCAAATTTCTGACTTGAGTTCCGCAACACCTACTTGTTCTGCGTTTCTCATTGTATTTGAATATATAATCTTTTGTACTTGTCAGCTAACTATTAGCTAATAATTGTTTTAGTATCTTTATGGCATGGTGAATAGCATTTGTATTTCAGATTCAGGTTATTAGCTGTTGTGTTTTTCAGAAAAAAAAGAAAAAATGAGGAAAAACGTGAACTCGATCTTTGTATATTTGACTGTATCATAAAGCAAAAAGATTGTGTGTTTATGTACGTTGTTACTATCGAGGACAGGCACTGTCTAGAACTGCTATCTTTTACACATCCTTACTTACATTTAAGGTGGTCAGTTCAGGACTTTTTTTTATATATATATGAAAGCATTTTTAAATATATTGACTTTATTTTTCATCCATCCTGTGCAATATGCTGTGTAGAATTATCATTTATTGTCTCTAATCATGCCATAAACAAAGGAACCACCCTTTTTTTGAGACTCAGAGAAAGGGGGGAACTCATGCCAGCTAAATTGTGTCCATTCACTGCCTGTCAGATTGTTGATATAAACTTGTGTACAGAACTTTTTCAAAGAAGGAAATAAATATCAGCTGGAACTGAAACTCTACAACTCTTTCTTGATTCTTTTTATCTCTCTTTGACTCTTCCAGGAAGATATACAAGGGTATAATTCAAAGCAAGAGCACCCAGGCCTATCAAAGCTATTAACTTACCACGGCACCTGCCTTTTTAAAACCTTACTATATGGATTAGTTCTAAAACAAAAGTGGTTACCATGGGTGGAGAGATATTGCATTTGAGAAATCCAAAATAGTTTGACCACATACTGCATCCCGAACAATAACCACCTACTTCTTTAGAGTGAAGCAGGCATTATTGTTGAGACTGCAGTGTGAAAAGAAAATGAAAAGTTCACATTTGTTTATTTAAATGTCATTTTGCAAACCTCTCCATCTGGAAAAAGGGACTATGTTTCTCAAAGTTTCACATTAATTGAGTAGCTATTGTCCATGTCTGCACATCCGTCTTAAGACTGTTTTGACCACAACAATGTTTCTACATTGAGTGTGAATGTGTCCACAGATGGTCCACCAAGCTTTTGGAAAGCTCACAAAAAAGCACACACACACACACACAGCACTTTTATTTCCAGTTACACTGCAATAGGCAGGACTGATTTTCAGAGTTTTATAGCAGGCTCCCCCCTCTATAGACTTAGGATGCATGGTCTTGATTCTGTAAAGCCTTTGGGAAGCTTACAACCGCACCCCGGAGGCAAGTAATAGATGCATTTATATAGACTCAGACGGAGCAAATCAATAAGACTATTTTAACCCTATCGTGACACATTCAATAGGTTTTCATGTTAAGCCCCCATAAGGCTTATTTATCATGCATTCAAAATTATTCTTAGGGAGTGTTGATCTGAGACCTGGATGTCCCATACTGATGATTATATGGCCATAACACATGACATAGTTTAGGACTGTACACAAATTGCATTCCCAACAACACTGAGGCACATTCAGTAACTCGTACCTCAGGTTATCTTTTGGATTGAGAATATGTATCTTCAAAAAATACCAAACAAATGACCAAATTATTAATAACATTACCATCACATGAATCTTTGTAAGTCTATAACATATTAATGACTAACAATGGATGCATGGACAGATAGAGGTTTCCTACTTGATATTTTACAAAACATATCTGTTTAAATTACTGTTTAAAAGATGATACATTACATACACCTGCAGATATAGATGTGTACTGCCTGCATCCTTTGTCACATCATCCTCTGGATAGTCAATACACATCGACTCATCTTAAGCCTAGAACCCAACATGAAAGGCTAACCCATCCTGACCAGATGGAGCTTCAGAGGAGAAGGCTACTATTAACACATCTGTACATTGTTCAGGTAGTGTATCCATTCACCTAGCGGCCACATTAAACAGACTATGAAGTGATGAAGGTGAGCAGTTTTGCCACCATCCCATCACCTACAGCACTGTTCCATTACTAACGTGCTTCTTGAGTAGCCAATTATGTTGCCTGCTTAGGTTTGTCTAATTGCCTAAAATATATTCCTGCAGAAGAATAAAATGTCTGAACACATACCAGGGTCACTTTAATTGGCCAAATGATAGGGAATAGCTGTAATAAAGGGCTGTTTATTTGAGAAAAGACAATCATCAGTTCAAAAGGTAAATCGTCTTGGGCTTCATCCCAGGAAAACTGATTCTATTTTATTCCAGCCCGTTGTGCTGTATGCTGGCTGTCTGGTGTTCAGACGGTCATGATTTCCCTTCCCCCTCTTCCAGACAGACCCTTATCATGGGGGGAAGGGCTGGTTTAGCAGCAGTCAGCCAAGGGCCCTCCAGCATAGCTGACAAGCATGTCTGTCTGTCTACGGTATGTGTGTGTGTCTCTGTGTGTCTCTGTGTGTCTCTCTGTGTGTGTGTGTGTGTGTGTGTGTGTGTGTGTGTGTGTGTGTGTGCATGTGGTTCAAATTCAATGCAATTGAACCACATGAAATGGCTATCCCTGTAGTAGGACCAGGCACTGTATGTCTACCTCACACAGATAGATCCTTTTTCTTATTGTTGTATAAAACAACAAGTACCAATGTAGCATCAAGGAATCTTCAGCATGCAGTTTGAACCTCGCAGTACATACTTGTTATGTGGGACTTCCTTGAAGCAATACTTTAGCAACATTTTATTAGATTCTATTGCACAATAGCTTAATTATGTGTGTGCAATTACAGGTGCCATAGCTGTTACTGTATTTGACTATATGTCATTATGTGTGGCATAAACACCAGCGGTTGTTTCAGTTCATAGAGCTATGTGTTTTCTGATGTTGTAATTGGATGCCAAATTAAATTAAGATAGCAAGACTTTAAGCTTGTGCTATATTATGTAATGTATGTAACAGGCCAGTATCATTTAAATAAGCACCCTTGTGCATTCCAGATTAGTTTAATTGATTTAAGCATTTATTCCGAGTTCAATTGGCTGTGTGTAACCACTGATTTTACAAAGAATGTAAACACTCTTTATATTGCTTTATGATGATAAATATGTATCATTCAAGAAGATAATATCTTCAGTGTGTGGGGGAATCTTGCAAATTTTTCTAAAAGCCTCAGCACTTCCATGTGTGTGTGTTAAACTCCTTTAAGCTGTATGTAGCCTGCTCAGTGTGCAGTCTCATGCCTGGCTCACCTGACTCCGCAGTGGGAGATATGCAGGCAGCAGCCAGGGCAGAGCAGAGCGGAGCAGAACGTTCTGACTGCTGGAGTCAGTGGCCCAGTAAAACCACAGCAGGGAGGATAAGAGCTCCGCCGGAGGGGGGGTGAGAGAGGCATGACTGTATCTCTATGTCTGCCTGTCTGTGTAGGTAGCTGATCTACGCTCAGCCCAGAGGGGCTGGATGGTGGAGTGGATTAGGTGATGGTAGTGGTTTGACTATTTCTCCCCTCTGTGGTAAAAAAACAAACAAAAAAAAGAAATATATTTTTGTTGTTTTGTACTGCATAACACCACGTGTTGAATGTTTCTCTCGTTTTCAATTCACACAGCAGTTGCATTCCTTTTTATTTTTTATTTCCATCTGTCTGGCGTATGAATGGAGGACACAGTGGTGGTGTCTGTTCTCTTTAGTTGTCTCGTCTCCACCTGACTGGCTCTGTCAATCTACCTGAGATGTTCCCATAGGCTCGCGTTCACTTGCAAACAGAAACCTCACCCAAACTGGAACTCACAGAGAAGTTTCTGTTTGTTTGTCTTTTTTTTCTTTCTTTTTTTTTCCAAGATCCAGCCGGTTATCGGTGAGAGTGGTTCCTGTGTGCCTTTCTTCCGTGTTTCTGCCAAGAGATGAAAGAACCTGTCCGTCTGTTGGAAGCGTGTGCAGTATAACAGGCAGGACCACATTTTGATCTGCCTGCTAACATGTATGTCTGTGTGTGGGTATAATGACTGTTATTATTATGTTATTATGTATTTGCATGCCTGTTGTGTGTCTGGTTGATTTATTTCTTAGACTTGTCAACTGGCAGTGGGGAGACACAGTTAAGACTTCCTCTTCTCTCTCCCCTGCCTCCCCTCCTAACACACACGGGCAAAACGCCACCACCACTGCCACCACTGACTCCATCACCAACAGCATCTTCTGTTACTTTTCTCATTTTGTGTTTCTATATACCTGCTGATCTTGCTTGAACGTAATCCACAGGGCTTTGTCTAAAAAAGAAAACACTGATGCATATGGAAGTAGTTTGACCACTTGTGAGCAAAAACCTAAAGATTCCTGGTGTCTTTAGTTTAACCAAACATTTGTAATCAAGTTTGCCTTTGCAATTAGCATTAGGTGTTCATAATTGGTGTTGGACTGATAATAAAACCGAGTAATAATTCAAGTCTAGTTTATAAAACGACCAAATTTGCATGCATATGGAATCAAGCAATTAATCCTCTTATATAATTAAATAAGAGGTGTACAATTAAGTAATTTGATAATGATAGTTTGATGACAAACTATTACTGTGACATGTAAAATAAATAAAAGGTATAGAATCAACAAGATGAATGAGACATTTGTACTTTGTGCATTACATAACAACAAGACCTTTGTTTGTTTGTTTGTCCCTTTGTTTGTTCCCCTGCTGCTGCCCAGACAATGTTTCAGGCGGTGGATCCAGGAAAGTTTTTGTCAGTCAGTCTTGCTATGTGTAGGCTACACTTGACACTGAGAAAACAGACAAGAAATGATGAAGCAAAGAGTGTGACTGATTTACGTGTTACTTTAAGTGAAGAGAGTGACAGAAAGAGAGTTCTCAAACTGGGGAAACCTGCAGGATGCAAGGGTGAGTACACAATGTGAAAATAATGAATTAAATAAAATGAATTAAATAAAGATAAATTCATATTTCATGGCAGAGAGACAGATACTTGACTGACTTAAAAAAAATAAACTTAGTAAACTGATGAAGTGAAGTTGGTGGGTTTAAAAAAATGAATCAATCTAATCTGACACCAAACAACCACCGTGCTTGTTGTTAGAAATAAGACATATCCACCGGCCGTCTACACTGTTTTGTGCATACAGTTGTTTGACTTTGAGAGGGCGGGACTCTTTGGAGAGCGAAATGAACTAGGCGCGGCCAAAAGGAGCCCCATCCATCTATCACACGTGTAGACAAAGGGGGACTCCACAACACAAAGCTAGATGTGCCCTCTCAAACTTTTTCCACGACGCATGGACAGGCGCGCAGAGCAAAACGCCTCCAGGTGAGTTGCTTTTTGCCTTCACTTGCACCCGCGTTGTGATTTTCGAATTTATATCCAGTTAAAAGTTGCTGATGTAGTTGGTGCGTCAGCGCTCAAACTTGAGCACAAAGCAGGAGAGAGACATAGAGAATCAGTGGCAGCGGGGAGAGAGAGCGCGAGAGGAGCGGTCCCCTTTTCCTTTGTCTGATGCGGGGCGCTTTGATGAGAGAACTTGAGGGGATGCTCAGGCACGCATCTTCATAACGCTCACTAATACTCAATATATAATACTTAGAATTTATTGTCAGTGAGCCTTAGCGGAGGTGAGATGGGGTTTGTGTCTCTTGGGGATGTTGCGACGCAGAAGACAAAGCAACTGCCTGTCAGAAGTTTGCGGAGAAAAGGACATTTTACGCACGCTGGAAAACTGACAAAGTGACAAGTATTAGTTCATAAATAGTTTGTAGCTAGTTTTCCTCCAGCCTGCAGTAGTTTTATGACAGTGGTGTTCGTGGTCTTGCGAAGTTGCCAGTGCACTGAGGGAATTCAGAACAATGCAATCAGGTGTAAAGTCTCTAAGAAACAAAAGTGACATAATTAAACCTGTTGCACGAATAAGGAACATGTTTGGAGGTAAAAAGATGAACTGAAAGTAGATTCGTCTCAAAAATCACTAAGTAACTTGTTATAGTTGATTGGAAACAGCGCAACAGGTATAAGTCGTTGCAGCTTCTTTGTTACAGTAAAGGCTCCTTTGTTCTCGGTCCATACAAAGAAAACCAGCAGAAAGGAGCGCAAATCCACAAGGAAGCAACTTTTTTTTAAACGCTTGAAATGATTTTCACGAGATAAAAAATATTTACAATTTAGTTTTTTAACGTCCAAAGTGTAGAATAAGCTTGTGTTTTCCTTTTTATTTTAAATATATAAAACTCGCCTGAGCATGTATAAATAGGCCTGGTTACTAACTACAGAAGCTTTATTTGAAACTTTCATCTTGGTTTTTTATTAGGTGTCTAAAACACAACAGATGTAGTTTACATGATTTTATATTAAGTTTCTTCATCATGTGAAGGTGTGGCCAAACAACTTGTTTGACTTTGCTGCATTCCATAGTAGCCCTACCCTAAAACTTTTTATTAGGCAACGTAAGACAATTTGCACTTACAGGAATAATTTGTTATGTGAAACAAAATTAGTTTAGCGTTTTGGTTTGTTTTTCCAACTTTTTACAGCTCATACCAACTATTACACAGCACAGCCTGACACACCTGTGTTACTTGGTTCAACATAATTTAACAAAGAATGTATCACTTCATTTTCTTTTTTTTCCCTCGTACCAGTGTTAAGAAATGAGCTCATTTGTTGTACTTATATGCTTTCCATTTTTTTTCTTGATTCCTCTGGGATCTGTCCTTAGGTGGATTTTAACACCAGATTAACCAGCAAAGCGTTTTTCTCCAGTTGGAGGTTAAGGAAAGGAAAATATGTGGAAATCACATGGAAGATGTACGGAGTCACCTATCAAGCGGCTTTTAAGACGCAGAGGAGGATTAAGAGACTGTGCAGTTTTCTTTTGGAGAAGGTGAAGACTCATCTCATAAGGATTTAAACCTCAGGAGCAGCAGTGCCAGGCGGGATGCATTTTAGGCACGCTTGGAAATCTGAAACTCATGGAGACACTTTAAGGATTATAAAAAATGTGTAGTGTGTCTCTCCACAAGACAGCATCCCAGCCCAATGTCACTGGGAGAACAGGATATTGCATCTAGGATCCTCCTCGGCCCTCCACATGGTAGGTGATATTACTTTGTACTGGGATGTAGCACTTGTTCAAACTCTTGTTTGTAGGGCTGCCTTGCTCAGTTGGAAACAAGCGCATCAAACCTCCCAAAGACACACAGAACACCAACATTTATTCCCCAATTTCAGTAGAGGCTGGATTGCCCCAACATGTGACTATGCATGGTACCCTTGTCATATTTTATATGGGAAAGTTGATTGAAGTGTAAGTAAAAATCAGGATAAATTTGATTAAAAGAAATGCTCTGGAGCATTCCTAAACAATTATATCATTCCAGTCACTAGCCATTGTTTGCCAGATATTAAGTCAATATAAGCAGTTTGGACAACAATCAGGATACAATATAAATATTTATACCACAGCCTGGGGGTTTTGTAAACGGAAGCCACAATTGGACTGGTTGACTTTTCACACTTGCCGTAAACAGAGACACATTTGCCCTAAAGCACCTCATAAACACTATTTACTGCACGCTATAGTGTAATTATTAGATAATTGAATGTTGACAGTTAATGATAGATCATAATTATGCATATTTCCCACCACTACTACATTGACCTCTTTTTTTAATTTGACAAGATTGCATACATTTTCCTGACTGATACAACATTGTATGCAATTTCATTGTGTTTAAAGTTTCTGTTTCAGCAGACTTGATTTACCCAGTGCTGTCTGTTTGGCTTAACTAATCTGTTCATAATCACTTCTCCTGTGTCACATGACATCTGATGGGTGGTACAGTTGTAGCTTGTGCAGTTGACCCCAGTCAAGAGACATGTTAGCTCAAAGTCCTTTAGTTCACTGAGGGGACGGAACCAGGGAGAATGATCTGCAGAATGAAGAAGTTACATTTGTGTTTGTGCCCGTTTTTATGAAGCAGTTCATTTAGGCAAACCTGTTAAATCTTGGAAAACAGTCATGAGAGATGCAGGCAGCCCTTTTAACCTGTGCTTGAACAATATGTGGGTGTGAGGGTGAGAGAGAGCAAGAGTGAGCTCTCACTAATCAATGATGTCATTAAGAGCCAATGAGAGCGCGCAGTGGTACTTGTCGGCATCCAAGCTCCGCCTCTGGCCTCTGTGCATGGCAGCCCACATGGTCCTGCAGCATCACATTGTCGCCATGCTGCAGAGAGGGGCAGAGATACAGAGATGTTGCCCTTGGCTGTGTGCTCTGATGTTACAGGAAACATGTTGGCTCAAAAATAGCTTGTTTATCACTAGAAGCATATGCAAGGAACAACCTGAGGGGTGAAGAGGCATTTTTTTGTTTACGTTAACGATTAGCCAAAAAATACATTAGCCCTAGAAACATTAGAGGAAACAACATCCAGACTGATGAAGTTAAATTATTTAAGTGGTAAGCTCAGCCAACTGATATTCTCTTATGTCCCAGTAAATCAATGTAAGCGTTTATAGGCTAAATTATAGAAAATTGATGATAAAAGATTACCTGAATTCAGGCCGAAACATCGGATTTATAGGGAAAAGAACTTAAGGGTACCCGACAGTATCGGCGTTAGCTTAATGTCAATTTACCTGCACTTGTGAACAGGAGAGTTTTAAGATTCAGGGAAAACGGCTCCCTGCTGCTCTTTTGGAACAGGCTCAGGTCGCAGTCTGTAAATGACTGGATCAGTGCGAATGTGGGTCATTAAACACTGTGTGACAGATGTAGGTCAGTGGCAGAGTATGGGGGCTGATGAGTCATGCAAACAATTAAGATTAGGGCCAGGGGATGCAAGAGAGAGAGAGAGAGAGAGAGAGAGAGAGAGAGAGAGAGAGAGAGAGAGAGAGAGAGAGAGAGAGAGAGAGATGCTCAGTTGTTGACATGTGGCAAGAGAGTCTATGCAGTGAATTTCATGTCGAAATCACACTTCTCTTAATTTCTGCTGGAGTGACTCTTGAATTTCACTTTTCTTGCTTCTTTGTTGTAAATGTAATTGTGTATGCCATATGGAGTATAGAGTTGGATGGTCATCTGCACTGTTGAGCACATGTTATAGTTCAACTGTGAGCATGGTAGCTTTATATAAGAATAATATACTGTATGTGTTTAACTCTAGCTCTCGTTTAACGTGTAAATGCTCTGTAACTTAAGTCTTCTTATAACATTTGGAGCTCTACAACCATTCTGCCCAACTATTTAGCCTACCTATTCTGCTGTGGATTACAAGTGTGCAGATTCAGTCCAGTACCCAGTTAATGAACTTGTGGGTAAAACAGACTCATCAGGTTTAGCATAACTAATCATTGTGACAGGCCCAGCACTGAGCTCTTAATAGGCATTGCACGGTATGGTTTCTGCTACAATACAGTATGCTCCACTGTGTGTAGCTTAATTACATTGCTTATCTGTAATGCTATTATCAAGTACAGTGCAGTTTTCATAACATTTGCCATGTGGTAGACGCTTTACGAGAGAATGCATTTATTTTTTTGCACGGACATCCCAGTGGGAGTTGAGCTTCTAAACCTAATCCATTGAGTTACATGGGACAACATTTGCACAGCAATCTGTGGCATCTTCCAGCTCTGAAGACTCAATATCCCTCTAAGCTGGAATGCTCATTAAAATGGGCAATGGTTTCACACCATCTCTGTCTCTGCAGCATATGCACAACTGAATCTGCACCACCATAATCTCTCATCCCATCTGTATTTGCTATGACATTAATATTAAGTACTTCATTTTCTGGTGAAGTCTGATTAGGACCACAAAGCATTATTACTGTGTTGGAGCAAAGTAGTACATTGACACCAACCCAGACATCAACGCATTCTAGTCTACGTTATTCTTTTCTAGTTATATTTCTGTAATGCATGGCATGTCCGTGAGCTGGCCTGATGTTATGCAAAGTGCATTAGACTAGAATAGGCCTGCAACATTAGGCCTAGAATAACCAATCACTAGCGTAAGCTTAATTCTCTCAGACATCCTGTGGTCAGCCTCAGGAAAGCTATCACGTTTAGTTTTACCACTCATTGCATGTAGCTTGTGGGCATTACATGAAATCACTACAATACATGTATGCGTACACTGTTTAGATTTTCTGCTTCATCAAACAACAAAATTACAACTAATACCAGTTCAGGCTCAATTTGTTTTTGCAGCATTTGATACACATGAAACACTGTTGACCCATGACTGTACGTATTTACATTATGCTTCATTGAATTCATACTATTTTTGCACTCCGACATATGATGTTTGATGCTCCAATACAAGCACTGATGCATGGATCATCAAAGTGGAACAGCTGCTCTAAGAGATTTGTATTTGTTATGTATGTGACAAAAAAATTGATTGAATTGATAAAGATGAGTAACCCCAAAACGGCTTTAATAATAATTTCATCTAATTTTCCTCACCAGCTCAATTTATGTTGATGCTCCCTTTGTGCATACCAGCGACTCATACAGGACACTTCACTGTGGGTACAGTACAGTAAATTACAGTGCAGTAAAACATTAGGCCCACCATCGCTAATCGTGACGACAGTCCTAATTCTCCAAGCTACAGGCATTCTGTGGTCATCCTGTTGCAAACTATCAGAGCTTAGTTTTAGCACTCTGTGCCTGTAGCCGCGAGATAAGTTAACGGGCTCTGCTGGCATGCTAATACATACCCGCACTGGGGGGGAAAGACAGGAATAAATTATTTCTTTATGACTGTGCACAAGGCAGAGCGTTTGAAGGAGGGGAGGAAGAGATAGAGAGGGAACATAGGGACATGAAGCACGGAAAAAGAGAGATGGGGTGAATGATGGGCGGCAAAGAAAGGAGGGAGAGAGAGAAAGCCAGAGAGGAGCATTGAGACGGAAGGAGAGGGGATAGGTTGAAAGAGAGAGGAAAAGGATAAGATAAGAATAAGACATATAGTAAGCTTTATAGTGCTCTTTATATGTGTCCCTCTTCAGTTTATAGTAATTCTCTCACCATGACGAAGTGGGGTAGTCATTTTATGTCTGACTGTGACTGCGTTTACGGAAAACATAGTCCTCCAGAGCTTCCTTATTCTTTACAGCCAATACGACTTGTAACTGAAATGTTTTTTTTTTGCAGTTAGGTGACATTCGAAAGAGCTATGAGCTCATGCACAACAAAAGGTTTGCTTTGGCAAATAATAGCTGTGCAGATTTATTTTACGGCTTTGACCTGAAAACCATTAAGCCTGTATCCACCATCGTATGACCTTTTGAGGGAGTCTGTCCTCGTTTGAAATATCCAAATGATGCAATGATAAATAGTTGGTGGATGATGTTTAATAATGGTGCAATGACTGAAATCTAACTAGAAATATTGTTGTTGCTTTTAGTGCGAAAAGGCAATGATTTTGATCTCTGAGGGAAGATGAGGACAGGACTTTGTCATGTAGATTGCTATTTAGTTATTTTATGTTTGTGTTTAAATGTCAATGTCTTGTTTTGTGTCACATTGTGTGTTTTTCTGCCTGCTGCACATTTGCCCACTGGGATGTGAGCGAAGTCAAGACCGAACGGCAAACAATAGCATGACAAATCAGTCGGAAAACAATAAAGGAATGCGCCAAATCAAAATTCACTGGATGGGAGCTCACATGGCGTGTTGCGCAGCAGGCCTAACTGCCCCTGAAGATATTGCTTTCTTCTCCTCCTAGCCCAGGTGTAGATATAAGGACACAATTTCCAATAAGAGCTTTAGCCAGTTGTCTGTCTATTACAGGTCAACTTATTTCCTCCATAAATGCACAGCATGTTGCTGTCTGGGGATGGACTGATAATCCCTCTAAAGACTGGGGTTTTATCAAAGGCTAAATCTGCTCCTTATAAAACACACACACACACAGACACACACACATATACTAACACACACATGAAGATAGACTTGCCTGGTAGACAGACAGTCACATGTGTAAAGACCAGGGTTTTTATCACAGACAAATCTGTTATTGTCTGGTTGTTAGGAGATTAAGAAGCAAACAAACACACACTTGTCATTAGAGGATGAACGCTGGCTTGCATTCTGAAGGCACAGTGCAGTTAAGTGACACCAGTACAGCTTACCTTTAATACTGTGTAATACTGTGGTTTAATACTGTCATAAACACTCAGGAAATCATTTCGGTGAAAGCTTTTATTGTATGCACTTATTTCTGTTTTTACATGAAACTTTCAATACATCTCCTTTCAATCACCGCCAGTCCATTATTGTGCTGCCTCTTTCTCAGATTTGTTTTGTTCACCCTCAATGGCTATATTTCTCCAGCTAGTTCACAAGTGATTTCAGGGTCCTGATTAACAGTCTCTGCAAAAAGATTTCCAAACAACCTTTTGCAGTTTGGTTCATTTGTGGCAAATGGTCCATTTGATCAACTTTACTAAGAATATGGTCATGCCTGTGACTCACGAGAGTCACGTGACTACCAACATTAATAACTCACGTGACTAACTGACTGACATGACAAAATGTCAACGTTCACTTTTAGTTTTCGCACGGGACACAAACAGTGGTCTCCTGGACTGTGTTTGTCTTTTTTGTGTCTGTGTGTCTTGTGTGGGAGTACATGACCAGGCTATGTCACTGCTTGTCTCCATGCACAGTTATCCCTCTGACCTTTGTGTAGCAAGAACAAACCTGTTTGAGCAAGACTACGATATGTCAAGCCTCCCACAGTGGGAGGATTAGGATAGCTGCCCATGGCTCTTGGTTTGTTGTTTTTGGTTGACCCCCCCCCCCGCCTGCCCCGCACCAACACTTTTGGCTCCACGCTTTTCTTCTCCTCGGATGCAGGTGTGTGGGAGGTGGGGCTGCATCTGGCTGAATTAACTGCTGTAGTATCATGCCCACCACCAACATACGTATATGCTATCCTTTGGACTGTTATAGCAAGTGGGCGATGCTTCCATCATACCCTGACCAATGCTGGTATAGATGTTTCATCTCCTTTGCTATGAGTTGGAAGCGGCATAGCTGTTGCATAGAATGAACCGTCCTTGACCTTGGTCAAAGAGCAGCTTACCTTTATAGACATGTGCAATGTTTCTATTCTTACTCAGTGCTGTGCATTTTTCCAGGTTATGTATAATTTTGAGACAGAAGGGGCTGCTTACACCTTCTTTCTACTTGTAAACAAATCTACAGTCATGTTGTGTCATCCTTTCCACATTTCTGGCAGACAGAAAATAATGTTTCTCTGCCATCAGTCACAGCAGTTAAAGGACAAGTGTGTAAGATAAGTGGCATCTATAGCAACCAACTGAATACCCCTCCCTTTCCAAGCGTGCAGAGCTATGGTGGCCTACGGGTAACGTAAAAACACATAAAGCCCTCTTTAGAACCAGTATTTGTCTGTTCTGGGCTGCTGTAGCAAAACATGGCGGTGCACCATGGCGGACTCAGAGAAGAGGACCCGCTCGGTTTGTAGATGTAAACGGCTCATTCTAAGGTAAAGATGACAGCCATAAAGGAATGCAGCTAAAGAGCACAAACTCCAATCCTGCTGCCCTGGAAGTGTCCCTTTAGAATGATACAATACAATCCCATATTTTTGTCCTTACTTATTTCATGATATCAAGCATTTTGAATTCCTCTTCCTTCTAACAGCTTGGAGAAAGATAAATATAATACACAAGTTGATATAGTACTGGCCTAGTATAATGCTAATCCGCGGTAATGTGGCTATTTGAGAGTTTAGAGCTATTTTCCTGGAGGTATTGCGATGAGCTGTAATCTTGTTTAGATAAAGCTGTCAGATTATGGTGAGGTGACATATCAGTGTTAAACAGAAAGCATTTTGACTTGAATACCTAAAGTAATATCTTTGTGTGCGTTTATGTGATGCTGTGTGCTTGCCACAGTTGGGGCAGTGATAGTCGAGCAAGGCAAAATATGATCTGTTGTCGAATCTTTTTCTTTTGTTTGCTGCGTAACACCTTGTCAGGACTGTGTACTATGGTTGACTAGTACTGAATCAGATCTGTTTTGATGGAGATATATTTGAGTTTAGCTGGATATAGTGTGATACATCAGATTATATCCTGTATCACTAGCTGAGATATCAAACTTTAAACTGCCCCGGTCTCTGCTGCACCCCTTTTTGCATTCATACAAACAACTCTACATCCAGGAATATCAGTTTTTTTATATGAATATTACAGCGTGGGATGAAGATCTCTGCATCCTCTTGCTCATTGCTGTAACCGTCCCTTGGAAAGATGACGACAGCCAGTAATGGCAGCCTGACAGCACCCAGAGCTGAACAACGTGTCTACTGGACCAGGATTTGTTTGAATATGTTTGTACATGCTGCTTTAAGGCCCCAGTCTGTACCTCTAGTTTAGTAGTTTGTTTGTCTTCTGAGCTCTTGATACTGTATGTAGACTGACCATCTGAATCGTCTTCCCTTCTCAGATGCTCATTTTGCTGACATCACGTTAATTTCAATGCTGTATGGTGGCGTAATAACATACTGTGAAATGACTAAAAATGCATCTGCGATTGCCACACTTTTCTTACAATAATCTGCATCAAGGATCTTTGTGTCCGGGAATCTCCATGTGTTGGTGTGCCATTTATAGCCATGTGATGGCTAATGTAAACTATTGGGTTTCCTGGAGGCAGATTATGCATCAGACTATGAAAGCCTTCCCGTAAGTATCTGCGCTGACACGATTTTCCAGTCCAGTGCTAGGCATAATCTGAGTGCCTGGAAATGGGCTGAATAAACCCAAGTAAATGCCCCGCTCTCAATAATGTAGTACAGTACTTCCATGCTGGATACAGCCTGTGTGCTGAATACGGCTGGATACAGGCCCAGTTCCTTATAAAACATGGCACAACACACTCATTTCCACTTACAAAAATCTTTGTACAAGGTCACAAATCTCTGTACATGATAAAACATTTTTTAAATTGACTCGTTTTATAAACAATATAAAAGATCCAGATGAGACTAAAAGCTGACATATTAATATAAGTATTTTCATATGAGGTCAGTGCGTAATCTCTGGTGGGAATGTTGCTGAATAAGGCCAAGTCATGCTCTGCTCTGATTATTATGCATCTAATTACCATGCGTCAGCCGGTCTGTGTTGCCAGCGCCAGTGCACAAGGTCAAATTCGTGGTACTTGTAAATGTCCTTGCTTTATAAAATTAGATTCTGACTCAAACTGTGTGTACTGTACAGTATGCGTGCCTGTGACTCGCTGACAAGCTCGGACACTGAATTTGTCGCACACACACGCAAGCCCAGCCCACACACAGTGTTTGGTGTAGCCTGCGGCGATGTTCACAACACCTCAACATTACGCCACGGCTCTTATTAAGACTAACCGAGCAGTGCTGAATCACAGTGGACACAAATTTCTTTCAGACAAGGTCAAGGCGTCATCTTCAGCGGAGAAATGAGTTGAGTATGCACGAGTCATGCTTTCAATTATGCATTAGTCTGTTAGCCTGCACTCTCTGACGAACAGGCAGTGTAAGCTTTCAGATGGCTATCAGAGGGTGGACTTGCAAGTGACCCTGTAATCTGTGGGCATGTTACAGTTTCCCTACTTGGAATCCAGAAAATGTCGAGTTAACCATTCAAAAATTAAAAACTCCCTAAACATGTACTGTTGTCTTCATAAATAATCATTCTAATTCAGTTCTTAAATGGACACTTCTCATGTAACTAGTGTTACTGCTGGAGCTGTCTTACATTCAGGCTAATAACTCGTTAGCAGGACCAATTTGCTCTACTCTAAATTGAAGTGGCCCCATGTAAACACCTTAATTGGCCTAGAGGGAATTAGGAATGTTCACATGCAACTTAATTGTCCAATAATATGACTCATTTACTTTTATTCCAAATTACCTGCCTTCACATCACTACCTCTGGCAGAGGAACTTGACTGGCCTCGTTTTGGCTAAAATTAAAGTCAGATTAATTTGAATATTCTTTCGCATACAAAGTTAATCCCTGTGCACCAGTCAAGACTACTTTGCAGTTGGGTTGGGTAGATAATCCACTTCCAGCCTCGACAGTATGCATATGTGTGGGTGTGCAAGTGTTTAATGTGCATCAGTGATTCTGTGTTCATTTGTGTGCCTCTCTTTTTCCTGCTGTTTGTTTGTTTGTTGTCTCTGTTGTTGTTTCTATTCAGATAGAAAGAGACCGCTTTATCAGCTACTAAGCACGCTCTCTGATGTCCTCAGCTGTGTGTGGTAATGAGAGCTGCTGACACAGTGAACTGCGGCCACTCAGACACAAAGATATTCAGTATGAAACTCCTCTCTAACGCTCTCTCCCCTCATTTTACTCCCTGTCTTACTATCTATTTGTCATATGTGTCATCCTTCTTTCCCCCCTGCCTCCCCTTCCTCTCTGCCTCTTTATCTCTTTCTCCCGACTTAATTTTGTCTGATTTTCTCTATCACACACGCGCACAGTGAGATGTTGTTGTGCCACAGTAGACACAGTGAGAGCACTGAGCCAGCCTCCTCCTCAGTTCACCGGCAGTTCACTCGGCTCCACACTGACAGAAATGATGCTAGACAGAAATGCAAATTTGACAATGGCAGCAACCATGCTAGCCACAAATGTTAACATTACTCCTCAAAACTTCAGGTACCAATTTGCATTCACTTGAAAGGGTAACTCCAGACTTTTAGACAAGGGTCTTTGTTATTCTTGTCTCCGAGGAGCACTCTGTATCTTAGTGTGGTAGACTGATAATATGCTGTCATTTCGTGCTGACTCATCTGTCCCAGGAGCTTCTAAATGATCTAAAAATATAACCAGACCCTGTGAAAGCAAAGAAATATATAAAAAAAACACCGCACTAAGTGGCATCATTATGTTTTCAAAAATAATAGTGCATTCTGGCATACAGCATAAGTTAGAGCAGTCCCTTTCTAATGTCCTTGTGAGAACTTGGTTAATCCAACAAAGTTGACTGTTTGCTGCAGCCATCTTTTACAGCGTGGACGGCTGGTCATCTGACAGGCTCACAGTCTCAGAACACAATGCTAAGAGAGTGTGGAGGAAAGACAAGTTGTCCTTGTCATGTGGAGTATTTCTTTTGTCTTTTGGACTGTGCCCTTACAAGCATGTAATAATCCCTGCTGAGTTATGCACTCTCTATCAGTCAGTGTGCATGTCTCTCTCATCATCTCAAGCTCTCACTCACACACCCTACTCGCGCTACCTCCTCTGTCACTTTTTCTATCCCCTCTAGTTACACTTTGACTTTCTTCCCTCCTGCCTCTCTCTCTCACTCTTTGTTGCATGCTGGTATGCATGGCTGTCTTTCAGCATTTGCACTTTAAGTTTCCTTGCGCCAATGTGGTCCGCCTGTCACAGTTGGGATGCCTGTCTGTCTTTTTTCTCTCATCCTCACTTTATATCTTGATCTCTGGCTGCCTTTCTGGCTGGCTGAGTGTCTGCTTCTATTTCTCTCTCGTTGTAGGTGTCTGGCTGTGTGTCTCTGTCTGCCTCTTCCTCCCACTCTGTCTGTCTGCATTGCTACATTTGAGCATAAATGTCTACTTACCAGTAATGTTTTTTTCCTTTGCTCGACACTATAGTTTTCCAGGTACATACTTTTTCTTAGCAGGTGTGCACTGCGTTCGTCACTACCTGACTGAGTCACATGTCGTTCAGCTGTGTTCACCTGATCTCTGTGAGAGTTTGCTGCTTCAGAAGGTTCCACTCCTCAGATTACCTCGGTCTTGCATTGAAAAAATGCTGATTTATTACTGTTTTTTTAGTTTTGGACTACATTACTGCACCGGTAATTCCAGAGGAAGAATAAACCAGGATTACAGAGCTGGAAAGGGTACACCACCTAAATTAAGGATTCCAATATGTTATTTCCATGTGAACACGACTGATGTCTCTCAAGACTATAGTAATAACATGTATGAATTTTGAAAATGGGCTTAGCTACCCTTTAAATGTTATGTAGTCCATAGCAGAATGTAATTTTGAACATACAATTTTCAAAGTCGCAGCTTTCTGACTTTAACCGGGCTCTGTTATATGACACTTAGTAAAATATACTTGTGCTCAACATGCAGCTTACTTAACTGCCTCTCACACGGACCGCACCTGATCAGTTGATATGATGGAAAGAGCAGGTGGACCTAATGTTTTGCACACAGTGAATCTCGATGGACGAATCGTGATGTAGTGCGTTGTTGCTTTGCCTTTTGTGCGAGCCAGCTTGTTTGTGTCCATTGGTGTCCATGTGGTCATGTCCATGTGTGCAATGTATCTGCCTGTGCATCTCTGCCACTGTCTGTTTATCTACATGTCTGTGTTTTTCTCTGCTTGTCGCCTGTGTGTACAGTAACCGCTCGCCTCTACATGTGTATGCACACACAAGTGTGCAGTTTCACCCATAGTGTGCTGTTGAGCTGCTGAGTGTGTCTGTGTTTAAATCAGGTTTCCCAGTCAACACATCGAAGTTGTTGACATGGAATTTCCTTTCAAGCGTCCAAACCATTGGAGCCATTGTCTCAATCTGGGGAGCCATAAAACTCAATTTCCCATGGAGGCGTGATCGGTGGTGGTGGGGTGGTGGGGAGGGGGTTATTTTGAAGTCCAAATGTTCTTATCTCATGCACTATTAAGCGAGGCAGTGGGGTGTGTGGGTAACGTGGTTTAGAGTCCGTCTGTCACCGCCTCAGGGTATGTTGCTTGGAGTGCACACACAGACACACTTGCAGACACACAAACACATTTACACACATGAACATACTCATATGCATAAACACACATAAAGACAGACTGTAACACACACACACACACACACACACACACACACACACACACACCTCTCTCTCATTCCCTCATTTACAGACATAAATATGCACACTGCTTCAGGGCTCTGTAGCTCCAGTCCTATACGGCCTTGTCGCAGGTCAGAGGGGTCGACTGAGACTCTCACTTCATTAATCACATCTGGGGAGCTAGCCGCTGTTTTATGTACATGTTCCCATATGCATTTACCCTTTATTCAACTTCGACTTGAGGGTAACGTATGGACCTAATGCTGTCTTTTAATTATTTATTTGATCCTAGGCACTGATGCAATTGAGAGAATAGTACATATGTATGGACAGTTGTTACCTAATATGTGACTGAGTTCAGTGAGATTTAGTTACATTTAGATTTCATTCATAATCCAACAGGATTTTGTTATGAATTGATTTTGTGTAGCTGTAATTTCACACAAACTTTTAGGTTTTACTGTTTTCCTTTCATGTCTATTTTTCATAAGGTAGCAGAGCTTCACAAATAAATTGAATCACACAGTTTATTTGTGTGTGTTTCTGTGTGTGTGTGTGTGTGTGTGTGTGTGTGTGTGTGTGTGTGACAGTGGGTACACCTGGCTGACACTGTGCTGGGGGCAGAAAGTGACAGGACTCAGTGTTAATTGTCAGGTCAGTTGAGCTGTGTGTCTATTTGAGTCCTCGCTGACATGCTGGACCAAGCTCATTGGTCATTCAGAGAAAAAGACAGCAGCAGATCAGACTGATCCCTGATGCTTAAAGCAGCTGTACTCATTTTGGTAAAAAATTTGGCCTTTCAGCCCACAAATTTCCATGAAAGCCCCTAAGCACTTAATCTTCTGTCTCAGTCGCCCTCAGGGAGATTTGTATTTTCTGTCACTTTTCATTTTATTATTTGTGTAACACAAATGAACAACAATTAAAAGCTTACCTTTTGTCGGTTTTTTTTCATTCCAGTTTCACCAGGGCTCTGATCATATCCATATTTCAAATGACTTCAATGTAAGTTCATAGTAGATGAAAACACAGTTTGACAAATGCTTTTCTGACCTTAACGGCCATCATTTATTTAACACAATGGCATGGGTATCTACAATACAATATCCCTAAATCAGTCACATGATCCGGGCTATGCATGATCTGATTAAAGAAATAGACTATGGTGTAAAGGCATTAACACAGTGTTAATAGTGAGTGCCCGTACACACCCATGCTGTCATCACCCACCTTAAGCCTGAGAGAGATACCTGAGAGAGGCTTTGGGAGAACAGTGCTGAGCGGTGTGAGGTGTTATCAAAATGCCTGCAGTGAAACTGATGTCACACTGTGTTTATTGTGCGCGTGTGCATGTGTGTGTTTTGCCCTTGACTGTTGGCCCTCCTACATGCTCGGAAATAGTAGGGGTTTTGCTGGCACGCGTGTGTATGTGTGTGAGAGTGAGAGAGAGGTTGTATCATTGTACTAAAAGTTAAAGATTAGCATCAGTGAGTTTACAAAAATACACTCGCTCTGTCTCTCAAATTCTCTGACTTTCATGCACACACATGGTGCAGGATGTCAGTTGGACAGCAGGCACCAAACTAACACCTCTCAGTTGTTCACTGTAGTTGGCAAACATCAGGTGTTTCTCTCACAAGGTGGCTGTTGTGTGTGTGTGTGTGTGGGGAGGGGGGGGGGGGGGGGGGGGTGGGAGGGGGTGAGATAGATAGAGATAGATGGAGATAGGGGGAAGAGAGTATTTGTTTCTCTTTGTGTGAATGCCAGAAGAAGGGATGTTTGATGTGTGTCTGTGTGTGTGCATATGTGAGTGTGGCAGTGGGTGAGGGGTGTATTTGTGTCAGCACGATCAACATGGAAGCAGGGGAGAAAGGAAGTGAAGGATGTCTGAGCATATGTGACTGTGCTGTATGTGTGTGTGTTTGTATGTGTGTGTGTGTGGGCGAGAGTCTTTTCCATGTGGACATTTTTTATCTAAACACTCTGCTAACTGTGTGTTACAGAGAGGTTAAGGGGAGGGGGGGAGGGGCACTAATAGATTGACACTGTATTAGTGGCCCCCTTGTGGTCAACACTATACAACAATTCATCCACTTGGCAAGAATATATGCAGCTGAAATGTTGTGTTACCTGCGGAGTCATTCATCAGCTATCAAGCATTCTCTGAGTGGATTCTCTATCCTGCTGGCTTCAGTCTGAGCTCATTCAAAAACTCTGGACTTTACCCAACTAAGCCTCAGACCTTAGAATCCATTCTTCTGCTTTGTTTCCAGGTTATCCAGGACTGTGTTTTTTGGACCCTCACACAAAAACTCTCGCGCACACTTCATGCTTTTGCTGATCGAGTAACGCAGAGAATGACAGACTGTGTGTGAAGTGCTAAGTGAGCAGAAGACTCCACGACAGCCTCTTACAGCGTTCGCCAACAGCATGTTGCCTTGGCAGGAGAACTGTCCTTTTTGCACAGCGAGTAGTACCACTGATCAAATGGGTTTGTGTGTCTGCGTCTGTGTATGTGTGGGTGAGACCAGTGTAGTTCCTGCTAAGTATTTCTCAGTTCGTTCTGAACAAGGAGTTAAGACTGAGGCCCTGCTCTGATGATGACAGAATAAGTGTGGTATTCTTGCATTTGTGTGTCATCACCGCTGTCTCTCTGTATTCACACATGTTAGTATGAGTGTATTGCTTCCTGCTGATCACGACAAGTTAACGGCGACATTAGAGAGGCTCCAAAGAGAGTTTGTATTGAGATTTGTAATCAGTGTGCCATTTAAACTCATCTGACAGGTACCGAGGAGCGTGGACATCTTAGTATACACACGCACAAATGCAAACACACATTGATCTTATTCCCATTACTCAAATAGCATGAGGAGGTAAGCAAAATCTTCTGACAGACCAGTGAACTCTAAAGTGGGTTTATCAACAAAGCACTTTGAGGAGGAGGAGGGTGAGGGTGAACAGTTGAAAGTAGCAATAGGGGTCTCTCTCTATTTTGGAAGTTTACCTGAGAGTGAGTTTAGGATCAAGGCCCAGCTGGCTGACTCTCAGCTGACCCAATTCCAGAGAAAAAAGATAGAAACACATCAATTTCAAATTTGGGGAAGTTCTAATCAAACAGAGATAGAGAGAGAGAGAGGTTGGGTTGAGAAAGAGGGGGTGGGAAGGGATTGTCAGTAAATTGATGAGTCTTAGGGACTTTTAATCTCTTTCTTAATGTTTGTACACATCCATTTTTTGATTCCTCCTCTTACTGTTACCTCGTTATACTTTCCAGGAAATCCAAAATGACAGAATGATAAACAGAGAATGAAAACAGACTTGTGCCAGACAAAAATTTGAGTCATCAGAATCACACCATGCTTTGTCAAATTCCATCAACAACAACTAAAAGAGTGAACACAGTTGTGTTTTAGTCAAGACGTTGCAAGACCTCATAGTCACAGCGGTAATACAAGGAACCAACATGGCTGCCTGCACTGAATATGCAGCACGTGACTTATGCCCAGCTCTCATGGTGGCTTTAATTAACCACCTTCCAGCCTCATCACAATTTTCTAATACTATCCCAAGCTCCTTTGATATGACCTGACAAGCTAGACTGTTCAATTAATTAATCCCCAAAGTTGCAATCACAGCCAAATTTTCAAGGATGTCCCGAGGCTGCTTATAACATGAATTAGAGTTTGGGTTTGGTTGCATAGCGTGAGTTTTTATCCAACCTTAAAGCACACCAGAGGGTCGTCTTGATGTCTCAGCAGAATTGAGTGCATATCATCACAAGTGTTGATGTTTTTCCTGCCACTCTTCATTTTGTGCCATGAAAATATCATAACATGTTTAATTAAGGAACGCAACCTTGCTGTCATAATTTTGAGACAAAGCAAAAAGAGAAACCTAGTGTGCAGTTCCCTCTTTTTAGCAAAAAACCCCCCCGCGTTCATTGATTTTGATTCTTATTTAACCATTACTTTATCTAAATTGTAAATGCAGAAACAAGAGTGCAGTAGTCAGATTTTTACTAGTGCAGATTTGGCAATACAGCAGCAGAGGCTTAATGTGCACATCCATCCTTCAAAAAAATACATGTATAAAATACCCTAAGAATGATGTCTACATGCCTTATAAGCATCATTATGGGATGCTCTCTTGGGATGTTACTTTTCACTTACAAAGAATCTGCATTGCCAGAAGCAAAGAGCCTGAAGTTGAGCCCATTAAATGGATCTGAGTTTTCCTCAGGCCTCTTTTCAGTCCAGCAGAGTTTTATGAGGGTATATTTCACTGACTCACTGGCAGAGCTGAGCGGGGAAATCCTTCTCTTCACGGTCT
This sequence comes from Anarrhichthys ocellatus, assembly GCF_004355925.1. Lineage (NCBI taxonomy): Eukaryota > Metazoa > Chordata > Actinopteri > Perciformes > Anarhichadidae > Anarrhichthys > Anarrhichthys ocellatus. Next base: position 546,544 of record NW_022280119.1, read on the forward strand.
AGTTGGGATGACTGATGCAAATATGCTGCTGCTGAGTCCAGACACTGACACCATCATCACACTGACCCAGTGAGAGAGAGAGAGAGAGAGAGAGGAAGCGAGAGGGAGAGAGAGAGAGATGTTCCATCTCATTTGTGACTTACAATTATTTTTGTAAACTGTTTTGAAGTAGTTTCCAAGACCGTTAAAGCTTTGAGCCACGCAGCCCTGATGTGGGAAGGAAGAAGAGATATATTTCAGGACATTTGTTTGGACATGCAAGAAGGAAAGAGAGCGGCTTCAGATCATTTCTGAGTTATATTGTGTGTTTTCTGTGCAACCACACATGGATTTTCCCCTTGCTGTACTTTCCTAGATGACACACGCTGCAGCTGTTAGCATGCAAGTTCTGCTCCGGGCATCTTTTTGCTATTAAAGCAATATTTCGGTTTATTGTAATTCTTATTTCTCTCTCTCATTTGTTTTTAAGTGTTTGAATCATGCGTGTGGGGACATATTTTCAGTATAAGGGGCTGCCCTGGACATGTGCATGCGCGTGATACATGCATGGAAATAATACTATATCAAAATATTGCATTAGTATAAATATCTTTCAAAGGATCTAAGAGTCACGTGACCCTCTCTCTCACCTATGTAGGCTTAGGACTCGACTGTTCTTGTTTGTATTCCATGTGAGCGGTGCTGGCCTTACTGCTCGTTAACCTTTCTTAATACGACCTGCATGTATTAATAACACTCAGCAGGAAAGGTCAATCGATGTATGTGTGCATGTGTGTGTTTGTGTAATTGTTTGTCGCAGGGAATGCTCATGCAACCTATAAGTGGCTGGGTTTAGATGGTATATGGGCTTGTCAGTGAACTGGTGAGGGTAAATTGAATTTGCTCTTAATAATTAACCTGGACTGATGGTTTGATGTTGTGGTGTGCTTATGTGTCCTGGGCTGCAGGGGAAAAATCCTGCTAATGATATGCAATCAAATGCATTGTGTGTCATAATGTGTGTCCTGTCTCTGTGCGGTACAGTCACCGTTTGATTAAAATAGCCCCACTCAGCCATTTTATTACAAGTGAAACAACAAAACAGAGTTCTGAGCCGCTGGTCATTCATTACATCGTTTTTTTTTTATATTCAGTTATGAGATTAACAAGATTACAACACCTTCATTTGCGCAGAGTAACCCTGCCCACAGATTTTGCACACTGTATTGGGATGAATTATGTAATTGAATTCAGTTTGACCTTAAGGGACACTATAATTAATGTAAATGCGTGTATCTGACCAGGTTAAAGGGTTTGAATCGATTGTTTCCATTGAGATGTTGCATGCATGGTCCAGGTTGACCTTTTTAGTGTGACAACGCTTGGAAATGTTGCTCTAAAAAACAGACCAAATACAAACTAATAGCACTTCTCATGTTGAAGAAATAACGGCTTTATATTAAGACAGTAACAAATAAGACAGTACAAAATAATTATACGTGATGATGGCTTCGACATCAAAATGATCCTTTTTACATTTCTGTTTGTGTAAATAACAGACATATGAGATAAACACTTAGTGAGGTGTTCAGGTGCTGGTAGGTGCGTGTCCTAACTTTGGACAAAGACGTCCATCTGTTACCACCTGCTTCTCTTCATGCTAAGCTAAGATGATTGCCTCCAGGCTTCATACTTAAGGCACAGACATGATAGTGGTATTTATCTTCTCATCTAAATCTCAGCAAAAGAGTGAGCAAGCGTATTTACCAAGATGCCAAAACTATTTCCTTTAAAAAAATGACTTTCATTGGGAAGGGATCACTTCACACTGTATGAATGAACCCTTTACAGTGACCAATAACTTTGGGCACCCAAGTAAAGAAAGTTCCTATCATTTCAGAGCAAACATATAAAAGCACAGCATTACTCCCTGGAGTGAAAAAAAGTATACCTTGTTGCATTTGTGTATTTATGCTGTGTAGGCTCACACTGCCTAAGTAAATCTGTACCTACAAACATTTCATATACCGAGCTTGTGAGGCCGCTCCCTGGTGTGAGCTTGTGAGCGTGGGGAGTCAAAACACATCTGATGCCAGTCCTTGTATATCCAGTGAAGCGTGACTGTCCGCTATGAAAACCCAAGGAGGTACAACAAAGAACCCAGTGAGTTACATGACAACAAATTGTGTCATACAAGCGTCAGTCAAAACTGCTGCTTGCATTTTCAAATATTCACAGTTGCACCAAAATGAATAAATAATTCAAAGGGCATTCTTACACGTGGTGTGTGGGCTTTCTGCGTCTGTGTTGTTGTTGAAAGATCTCTGTGTTCAAAACATTTTGTTGCGAAATCTCAAAAAGACATGCATGCCCTTCATTTTGTGTTTCTTTTTCAGGTCAGACAACTTTTTGCCACAAAGCAGATATAAAAAGAAATCTGATGAATAATAAACCATCTTCCTTCAGTTGTATTGATTATCAGCCAGAGCAAGATGAAAAAAACAGTAAACAGAGCTAGAGTTCAAGACACCACACAAACGGTGTATTTGACTGTCAGCCTGTACATGGTTGACTGCCAGGTGAATGCGAATGATTCACACAACCACAGCCTCACCCTCGAGGCAAAAGCATGTAGCACCCAAAAACTCCCACTTTCTTGCAGGTTAAACTATAGCTATTAACCAGCCAACCAGTTTGTTGTGCAGATCAGTGACTTTAGCATGTCAGAGCTTAGTAACAGGCACGCAAAGTTCAGCTTTCATTTAATTGCAACCCACCAAAGACCCAATTTTGGGTCCCAACCCATGATTTAGGAAAACAGCCGACACAACCCACTGCAGATGAACATTTCATGTTTTCTCGGTGTGTGATTTCCAATCTGACTGAGGCCTGATAACGGCGACGTTGCTGTAACTCGTTCCCTTAGATCCCCTGCCTCAGACTCTGCTAATCAGATTTCTCTGGTTGGGTTATTTATCATCGCCAGCTCTGACTGTGAGTGATGCTTGGCTAATGGGTTTAGCATTCAAATCTGCTGGCGTGATGCGACGGAATCCCAACAAGAGTTGTCATTCCTGTGGCGGCAGCAGCTTCAGAGCGGCGTAAATAAGAGGGAAATGATATTGGTGAAATATGTATTCATGGCATGGTGGATTTTACATTTGGTTAGATTTGTATTGATTTTAAAAGGTGTCAAAATGCAAAGGAGGCAGAAATTCAGGAAGAAAGAATGAAAGAAAGTTGAATATTTGTGCTTGAAATGTGATAAAACTTACGAAGATTAAGTTGTCCATCCATGCATCCATCCACAAATAAACCACTCATTTTTTTGCCTGCTCATTACTTTTCAGAGGTGACAGGACAAAGAAGACTATCACGAGACACTCAAATGAGAGCCAGGAAATGAACAAATAAACTAAACAAAGCAAACTATAAAACAGAGAAGCTCTTTGACAGTGTGGTGTGGCATGCACACCAATGAGGCCATGTGGTGTTGAATGACAGTTATGGTTATAACAATAATTATAAGTCACAAAGCAACAGATGTGGGTAACTCTGTCTTCCGTCTTTTTTCACGTCTGTGTGGTAACATCATGCGGTATTTGGTCATCAGATAGGGCCTCGTGCCTTATTGTTTTATACAATCTGCAGTGATGACAGAACTGTAAATTATAAGACAGCTGTTAGTCAGCCTCCATCTATTTTGCTATTTGGTTCTATGATATGTGGTTTAGTGTCAGGAATGTTTCTAATGTTTGATCTAAGGCCGTAAATTAACTGAGAGCACAGATAACGAGACAGTGTGCACGGGAGTGTGTCTGCGTGTGTCAGCCTCTTCAGTCTTCACTGCCCCGCCACCTGTCCCATTTAAATAGCTCCATATGTGCGGAGGAAAGGCTTTATGTGGCTCATGGGAAACATCCTGGACACCATTATCCCCTCATTGGTCATTATACCCCAGTTACAAATACTGACATCACTTCTAACACAGGGGGGAAGGAAGTTATTATTTTTTTAAACAGTGAATGTATTGTTTACACTGAAATGAGGTAATTGTGATGATGAGGGACACTGTGAACATTTTTAGTATTCCGTTTCAACCTTCAACATGACGTGTATCTGAATCTCCTAGATTTTAGATTAGTGATCAATCTTATCCATTTTGGCATCATCCAAGACAAGTCTGGACATGCCTCTTGATCTTGTTCAACACACACACACACACACACACACACACACACACACGTACACACACGTCACCAGTTGACCAGGATTGCACATCCCCATTAGCAGTTTTAAAAAACTGGTGTTACAAGTAATTTACAGCAGGTCTCCATGACCTGACTGTAAAGCGGAGCAGCCCGTTAATCAGGTAGATTTTGACAAGGTGTGAATCACTTTTGTGTGGTGTGTGTGTGGGGTGTGTGGTCCAGGCATGTCACAGCTGATGTTATGTTATGATCTGTATTGTGACAAACCAACAGGATGTGCGTGTCTAGTACTGGTTCGAAAGTTAAAGTGCCGTGACTTGTGTTTCATAATCGATTTAATCTTCCAATAACATAATAACTGGTTATATTTATGGATCATAATAGATTAGCATGTGTCTAAGCAGTCTCCCTCCTTTCACCTCTACACTCTTAGGCATTTTACATTGTTTTTTTTAAACCCTTTCTCCAGCCTTATCTTTTTTTTTAGTTGCAGTGTCTACTTTGCTGGATCAGATGCTTTATCACACTTACTCAGTTGGCGACATTGTTTTAACTCACTAGGATTTCATTTCATTAAAGAATCAGATATCATTTTTTCAGATTGTCTCCGTTCTCTTCATATTAATCATAACAACCATTGATGATTATCATATCGCTCTGTTTAATAACTACCATACATTACTTATCCATATAGAATGTCCTATTCATTTTTCTAATTCAAGAGAAGCTTAAATGGCATTTCATTTTCACAGTGTAGACGTTGTGATCCTCCTTCACATTGATGGGTTGACAAGCCCTTGTGTTCACGTATCATTTTGAATTAGTGTCTATTTTTGTTTGTTCGTGTGTGTTTCTACGCTATGTGTCTCAGCATGACTTCAAGTCTCCCACATAGCTTCGCAATTACCTTTTCTCATGCTATGACTGGTAATTGGAGTACTGGAAAATCACTGTCGCAAACACACACGCACATGCACACACAGGCATACACACACGCACACAAACAGTTGTATTTTCATTACTTTTGAGGCATTACATTGACTGACATTAATTTCCTAAAGACTTACCCTGACCTAAACCATAACCACCTCTTGCTTAATCCTAACCTAAACTTAACCTCAACCTGACCCCACAATGTGACTGTGTAAAGCCTCGGTTTCATGGTTAAAGCTGTTTCCCACCTAGCACAGATTTTTGTTGCACGGGAATTTATAAAACCTGATATTTGTTTTTTTATCAAATGCATACCCCTGCGAACATTTGTGCGTGATATAGAATATTTGGATGGACCACCATTTTCGTGGATGTTTGCCTGCGGAAATATGTTTGACCAATAAAATCCTTTTTTTCGATTGATGGCACACGTCCAATCGTAGCCTTGGGTTTGCTTCACAGGATGGCATATCTGAGAGGCAATGAAACAGGTTGGAAATTAGAGGTAGGTTAAACCTCTCCTCTCTTTCTGTCGGTCTATCTCTTCCTCTGCTGTAGTTCACTTCCATCTCTTGCTCCCTTTGTGACTGATTTCCTCTCTCATCAAATGCCTGTCTTAGTTTAGAGAAGCTCTTGAATGAAAAAAACAACTTCAAGAAGTAAATGCAGGCGCTGAGTGATTATCACCTGCAATCTGTCAGCAATGCAACATCGCTAAACTGAGATTTATTTATATCAAAATGTCACAAGTTCTTACCTTAATATAGATTTTGACAGACTCGTGGATGAGCATTCATCTGCTCATTTCACAGTGACAGAAACGGGGACAGTGTGGGGAGACAGAAAGAGGAATATCAACTGACAAAAGTTATAAAACTCACATTCATTTCAATTAGAATGTCAGAGATTGTCACTTTAATACAATTTCTGACATAAAAAAACTCCCATGAGCATGAAAACAAAGAAGAAATAAGCAATAAATGCAAAAAGAGAGTCGCAAGACAGACATTCATGAATTGCCACGATTATGACTTTAGACATGTGTTTTGGTCAACCAGTTCCTATGGTGAACCCCCATCTTCTTTAATGTCTCTCTTGTTAGTCTCTCAACTTCAGCGTTGTGTGCGTGTGTGTGTGTGTGTGTGAGAGAGAGAGAGAGAGAGAGA
>NW_022280119.1:552932-609589 GCF_004355925.1 Anarrhichthys ocellatus
GTGTGTGCGTGTGTGTGTGTGTGTGTGTGTGTGTGTGTGTGTGTGTGCGTGTGTGTGTGTGTTATTTTGTGACAGAAAGCCACAGATTATTGCACATGAAATGTTATTCATACAAAGCAGCTCTGGCGTGACTATCCCCCTGCTACAGAACTCAACAGCCTATTGGAGAAACACAACAGAACAAATCTCAGTGAAAATAACTGTCTGCAAATCTCATAAGGGAGATTCTCTCTCAAACCTTTCTTCATTTCTAATTTGATTTCTTTTTTCGAGGGAGATGCTTGCTGTAGTTGACAATGAAAGAGTTCCTTTAATTAAAGAAAGGATCTACATACGTATATGTTTGTGTAGACGGGTTGCAGTGCAGTGTGACTGTGACTCTTGTGTTTTAGAAACCCATAAATGGAAAAAAAGCCCATCGAGTGGATGCACATTTATATTGATTATGCTCTAAAGCTTTAAGCGGTGGTACTGTTAAAATAATCTGCAGATTAGATTAGTCGTAATATGCATAAATTCCCATTCTTTTTTCTAGTTTGCTAGTTAATTTAACAGATCATGTAAGGTGTTACATTTGTTGTTCTAAACATGTGAGTATAGGAGGCTAGGAATATAGTTAGCACGAGCAGCGATAGCCAAACAGCAGACAAAGGGTGAAAAGGAAATCAAATTCAAACAAAGAAACATACAGTATTTAACTGAAAAGTGATTCCGGGGAAGTACTGAGCAAAAACATGATTGCACTGCACCAGATATTTGGCACATCAAAGGTAACTTTAAATTAGTGGACGGTAGCTTCTTAGGTAAGAAACATGCATAGAAAAAAACAAACAGACGAACTCGATGGTCAGTGATTTTTACCTCTGAATCTTTTCTCCAGCTTTCCTATCCTCCCGTTGACCTTCCCTCTCTGGACTTATTTGCCAATCACATATTCTTTCCTATCCACTCAATATTTCTCATATTTCTTTAAAGGTTTTATTTACGGGAATCAGAGCATTGATACAGCAGCAAACAGCTACTTGCAATGTAAAGATACAGTGGAGTAATGTCGACCTAAGCAGAGAACGAGGTCGCTCTTCCTCTATGTCTGTAATCCAAGCCGCTCTGTTTACGTAGCCTGGTCGGCCGCACGTGCGTTTTAGTGCATGTGAGTCTCTGTTATGCCCCACTGGCTCGCGCATGGCTGCCGCTCTGCACTGCGCTGATACGCCGTTTACCGCTGATAACGCTGTCCTGACCTACGGGGTCGTCACAGAACTCCCAATCTTCAGTTCCTACCCCAGGTAAACACTGTTAGGTCAGCACTATTGCTGTTGATTGAGCACATTTCATGCTGCACACAAAACCATAACTCCCTTTATTTAAAGTAAAGTAGTTCTCTACCTATAGATCTTCTTTGATGTTAGGCCCACTGTGCCTCCTCCACCTGTGTGTGTTCTGAGTCTGTGATAACCATAAACTGTATGTAAGAAGTGGATACTGTCACTGTGACTTCACACATTGGTTTGTGGACTACGATTTTAAAGTCGCCATCTTGGCTTTTTGGAACCAATAGTGACACGAGAGGGTGGAGCTAAGTACAACTGAACGCTGAACAAGACAGATTTTTAGACAAACAAAATGTTACACTTAACTTTCATGAACTGAAAACACGCTGTGAGAGGGTCAACGAAACCGCGGACGACTCCCAGACCGCACAACGCCGTGGTAGCAACCTCTCAATAACAAAGTAGCGATGCCCTGTGCTTTTTGCTTCAAGTGGCTGCAAGAATATAACTGTGTTAATCATGACAAGGATCCTCTGTTGCATCTTATTCCTGCTTTAACTGTTTCCATGTCCTGGGACTTAATATAATGATGATTCAACATTCTGGTGTGGCACCACAACCCATTATTGTGTGCAATCAAATTTTCTACTGGAGACAAAAGTTGAGATTAATAAACTGATTTAAATGCTGCAATACACAGGACTTGACTTCACTTTTTTCTTGATTGTTGGAAGGAATTCCCAAAGTACAGGGAATAGTGGAGATATCAACAGCTGTTAATTTATTGCAGTGAGGAAACTCCCACAAACAATCAGTCCTTGTTCTCAGTTCATCACAATGCATTTCTGTTTCCTCCCTCTCCTTCATTTGTGTTTCTCTCATTCACTCTGCCTCTCCCTCTCTGCGTGTCTCTTGCATCCCTTTCTTCACTCAGTGTTAGAGCTATCCTCACGTCTTGGCTCGTATTGTTTTTCTGCTTCTATCCACTTGTCTGTGTCTAAGCTGGATCTTGTTTTTTTTTTTTTCATCACTTTGTTTTTCTCTTCTTCTCCTCTTTTTCCTAGTTGTGCTCTGTGATTTCTACCCTCTGCTGTTCTGGTTTTGTCTGTTTAATCTCTGTGATCTCTATGTGAGTTGTTTATAACTCCTAAATGTGCCACCTCCCTACACTGACTCATTTTCCCTGAGTAACAGTGCAGAGAGAAATGTATTCATTTTCATGGTGCTCCGGCACACTTATCTTTTATTTCCCTCCAGATTATTTTTTTATGGCAGTTCAGCTTTGTAAGATGTTATATGGTGAGAAGTAAGGTAGAATGGGAAACGGGTTCCTCTGTATTCTCCCTGTGGTAATGTTTTAATGCTGTGGTTTCATGTCTTTTACTGTTTTCTCCTATTTTGAGTTTTACTGCCATGCTGAAAGTGTTCTTAGATTTTATACTCAAACTAAAACAATCACTTTTTTTCTGTATGGTAAATTGAATAATAAGTATTTTATTGGTTAGCTCTCAGCTGCACTACAAAATGTAAAGAACAACCTTGCATGGCTCATTGCTCGGATGGAATTCTGGTAATACATTGGTGCAATAACAAAGGCCCAGACTGTGCAAGACATTTTCTTTTCAATAAATAAGATTTAAATGTAATTTTTCCTTTTAGCAAAGTCCTTGAACAGTAGCTTAAAAAGTGGCGGTTGCTAAGCAACATGCAAGTTGGGTTGGCATGTTCATATTAAAAATGTCTAATCTGGTTATATCCGTGTTTGTACATTTTAAACCAGCAGTCAGTCAAAACTACAGTCAACAAGCTGTTTTACAGCCGTGTGCATTTCCATAGTGGAGTTTACGGTTCTTGAGGTGGCGGCTCAGTCTCGCTAAAATGAATAAAGCACAAGAATGGGAGCCGATCCATTTGAAGTCCCATAATTGCATGCATGGAAATGAAAAGGATTTTTCAAATTCTGATTTACTCGAGAGGCATTAGAAACGTGCTCTGCGGCTGTCCTCCATTTCTCGATGCATACAAGAGAAACATCTTTACTGTACAGAAATGAGCCATAATTCAGTCTCACACTATAGCCTTGTACTTGAAAAAATAGAAGACAGCTGGAAGAATGGCCTCTGTTGTCTGCCTTTGACGCTTATGATGCCTTCGACTTTTTAACCCCAACTTCCATTGGATGAAAGAGTCCCCCTCGCTGTCTGTCTCCTTTTCCCATTCGCTCCCCTCTGTCTGTCATACACGCCACCCCCCCACCTCTCTTTCTCTGTCTCATTACCCCCCCCCCCCCCACACACACACATATACACACTCTCACAATGCCTTTCCCTTCTCTCTCAGTGCCTACGGTCATTTTCAGTTGGTGATTGAACTGACTGTGGAGCTTGTGTATGTGTTTGAAACAGGAGTAGTGGCAAAGAGGGAAAGATCCGGTGAAGAGGACAAGGCAATAGAGAGCAACAGGATGAGAGAGGGGGATGAGAGAGCCATGGGGAGAGAGACAGATGCGAGGGCGAAAGAGAGGGAGAATTGTACAGCTAGATATTGCCTTGATGTTGATACTGCCCCACTGACCTTCCATCCACCTGGTATCTCTTCCTTCCTCGCTGCCTCTGGTCTGCCTCTCAGTCTGCCTCTCAGTCTCACTGAACTTCTTCCTCTATGAACCCTATGTTAGAATGATCAGAACCAATTCGTCTTTTACGATGCCATTACTGTTGCCTAATTATCTTAAGGTGGGGCAAAGGTCCTTTTTGCAACAAAACGTGCACACTAAGATTCATGAATATGGAACTTTTTGAAGCCGTAATCTCTCTCTGAATATATCAATGTTTCTCTCTATGCCTCAGCTGTCGAGCATCCCCCCTCTCCTCTCCTTGTATTCCTCTCTTCCACCATGTAATTTGAGAGGGAACACAGTGAAAAAATCCCCCAGTAGTCTGACCCACCGATGAACCTTTGCTTGCTTTGATAGATCGCTGCAACATGAGCCTTTCATATCATCGTCGAAAAAAGGGTCTCTCTCCTCCTTTTTTTTTTAGAGTGTGTTGTGTCTTTCACCGCAAATGTAAAAAGATCAAGTCCAGTGCCATTAACGTGCGTGATATGTGTGCCTTTGTGTGTGTTTGTCCACTTTGGTGCCATTGATGTATATGATCATTTGTGTGTCTGTATGGGGCCCATTTGTGAGATAACGTTAGCTATAGCAGAGATAAGGGGAGCGCAGGAAGAGGATCCGTTTTGGCCAGACGTCGCGAGAGGTGTCGCAGACAGTTATAATGATTAATTTGGTCGCATTTTAAACACTACTTACTGAGAAAGTACACCCTGAAACAGACCATGCACTCCCAACGACCTATGTAGAGTCAGCTTTTTTGACTGAGAGCGATTAGCCATGGTACCAAAAAAATACAAAAAATAATTTGATCACATAAAACCTTAATGAAGTCCATTTCCTCTGAATTGTTGGCTTTTATACAACTTTCTTTTTACATTTCTGCTCGCAAGCACTAACATGCACTACAATAATGCAATAATGCTATGTCAACAAAGCAAGGAGAACAACGGACTACAACACACAGCGGGGGAGTGCCTTCATTCTCTGCTCAGGTAGACATTACTCCACTATATTTTGACTTGACAAAGAGTTTGCTGCTATATTAATGCTCTCAATGTTAGATACAGCTAATTTAAAAGTTCTTATGTTTAGAAATACTTTGAGAGTACAGTGAATATCGGGTACAATAAGATGTGGTTTCAAGGTGGATCTGGGAAATGTTAAACGAACTGACCCGACACCAAATGTAACCAAAAACCAAACTTAAATCTACCAATTGTCTAGTATTTTCTTTTCACATTACGGTGAATTACCTGGTTATCAAAAATGTTTTTTAATCATAATTACTGTCACTTGGTTAGAGATGCGGCAAAAAGATGAATTGAAGCATTTCCATTATTGCGATGATAAGGCCCATTATAAATCCTTGTCAGGCCAGTGTGAACATAACAGTCCTTTTGTTTTGGACACAATGAAAGGTTATGGCGATTGAGAACGAAATTAAAGGTTATGAATGGAATTGAGTATTTCCTGCATGGGGTCATTTCGGAGATTGAGATTGTAATCATTACTGTTGTGCCTAAAATGGGTACGGGGTCTATTGTGTAAAGGTAATGAAAAAGTAAGGACTTGACATTGCAAAGGTTAGACTTATGGCAAGAGTGAGAAGGAAGGGAAGGAAGTGTGTGTATGTGGGGGGGAGGGGGGTACAGATAGATGGATGGGATGAATGGAGGTGGAGGGGGAGGAGATGATAGAGAAGGGGGAAATGGGGGAAGATAAGAGAGAGCTGCAGGTTGAGAGCGGACTGACTGGCAGCAAGAAAAAGCTGGCCAGGTTGATTTGAGAGGTGGAGGGAAGGTCAGTCATTTGACACAGTTGGCTGCACTGTGCCAACCCTGACCGCTTGGTCCTGCTCGCTCTCTCTTTCTGTTCCTCCATCTGTCTCCATGCAAAGTAATGTCTGTCCAGATGAAGTTCTGGCAAGATGCCCAACACCCTCTTTCTCCCTTTTCTTTCTGTCATCTTCCCCTCCACTCCTCTGACTGCATCCTTCCGTCTCCTCTCTGACTCTTATGGCAAAACAACACGACAGAGAAAAATAATAAAAGGCAGGCTCAGTAAAACACAAGTGATACATTTGCATGGGTATTAATGAAAGTAAAATGACCCAGCAGAACAAGTCAACTACAGCATATGAGTGATAAAGACATATGTTTTTCTGTGCATCTCATTGCATATAGTCATCTCTGTCATCGTTACATAATAGCAAACTCCCTATCTTCTACTTGGGGAATATTTTTTCCTGGTTGGGATCACATTTTGAAAAAAAAGTGCTTCTTTTATTTTTGCAATGTGTGCAGTGTAAAAGGCAATTTAGCTCTGTGAAGGCAGTGTGTCCTGTCTGGGTAACAGGTCTCTCTGTCGGGCTCGACCCATTTCCACTCACAGTCTGTTTGAATATTTTTCAGTTTATGTTCCATCACAGTGTCCAGGTATTCTGCCACTGTGAACTGCTTGTGTAAAGAGAATTTATCTCTTGATTACTTTGAAGAATTGACTGAGGAGATCTTCCTCACTGCTCTTTTCCTGGCAACAAAGAGCCTTAATTGTAATGAAAGACTTGGGTGACTGGCGGTAATATCAATTGAAGGGTTTTTATTAAATGCTGTATATTGTTTTTTTTAAAGCTGGCTCGTTTTATTTCCAAAACAAAATTTCTAAATTGCGGACTTATTGAAAATGCTGTCTGGTCCGCAAGCTTTTTTTTTTTTTATCCTTTAGGGTCTTAACACGTTGTGTTATTGGGTTATTATTGGGTGCCTGATTATGTTTATGTTTTGAAGCTCGTCTAGTTTGTTACAGGTGGTTCAAATAAGGCTTTGGAGTGATACATCCCTATACATCTTAACTAGACTTACAGAGGATTTTCCAGTGATTCCAGGAGCTTGCTTGTATGGATTCTGCACTCAAACTCAGCTATTTGCAGGTATTGGATTGTCTCTGCTTGTCTTACAGTATTGGAGATGTGCTAATTTATCTGCTGGACTTTTTGTCATAGGATAAAAAAAGGACAAAAAAGACAAAGGTGAAAGTTAGTTCAACCCTTAAATAACAGTTTAGAGTGTATGTCCATTTCTTGGACAAGAAGCAAAAAGTACAGTGGCCAGGAAGACGATAGTTAGCTGTTTAATCAGATGGAACAGATTGACTTTAAGGATACTTGTTTCCTCTGTCGGAGTAGGCCTACACAATGCTAAAAGCTTTAAAGTTTTTAGAGTTCATGACCCTTTGCCCTTTTTATGGGTCAAAAGGACATGCACCGTGGGATAGGATGTATTTATGTGTGTATTTTGATGTTTCTAGTGAATTGCACATCTGACATGCACTGAACCCTTAACCCCTTGCAATGCAAATCCTTGGCTCAGGACCTGCATTGCTTGGCAGGCGACTCAGGAAACAGCAATGATGTGTGTGTGTGTGTGTGTGTGTGTGTGTAATTGCTCGGTGTGAGTAGTTTGTGTTGGTTTGGTTTGAGATTGTTTTTTTGCCTTTAAAAAAATGACAAGAACAAGCAGCAAAGCAAGGCCACATTCAGAATATTACAATATACATGCTAATTTGCACACTGCATGAAAGAGATACTCTTATTAAACTCTTGCCTTTTGCCTAAACTGATACGTCGCTGCACTGTATACAATTCAAAGCTAGCATAAAAAAAATTGCAGTTTTGATTATTTTTAAGTGTGATCACTGCACTACATCTGGATCGTTTATGTTCCCCTTATCCCGGCCCGCACGCTCATTAAAACATGTCAGTATTTGTCATGTGGAGAATCATTTTGAGTGGTTTCATTTTGGGATCCAACACCATGGCTTGGAAAACCTGTCTTTGTTTATCTTCCACACATTAAAATAATTCTGTCGTTTTTTAAATCACGTAATCTGTTATTTGTAATAGATTACATTCTGAGAGTAATCTTCCCAGCCTCTTTCACACTATAAATGCTTTTATGAGCCTCAGGCCTTGTACACTATAAGTCTTTCATGTGTAAGGCTTTCAGCTGTGTGTTAGCTCTGCCAATAAGACATGCTGTTTAAGACTTGGCAGCTAGTCTGCAGCCTCCACAGTAAATGGTTTGCAGCTGACTTTAATGCACAGTGGCTTTCAAACTTTTCAAAATGATTTTTGTTGCAGCCAAAGCAGATTTTGCGAGGTAAGGTTACTGACCTCCACTCTGGGTGTGTGTCAGCCACCCTGTCCCATGTCTATGACTTTGAAGCTTGGGCAAGCCTTACTAAATAAATCCAAAACAATTAAAGGAGCCATTTAACCCCCCAAGCCACCTTTAAAACTGTATGAGCTACTGTTAGAGAGGTGTGTGAGCGCTAGTATGTGTTTATCAGCAGTGGTGGAACCTGCTGTTCTTTTCTACCTGACATAGCGTAACCACATAGGCTCCCAGACACACACACACCTTGTGTTTTAACAAGATAAGCCTGCTGTGCTTGTTCTCTGTAAAATCGACAACCAATATATCAGGAAGGGAAGTTATAATAAAGATAATAAAGGTGCTGTGGACTTGTGTTTGTGTGTGTGTGTGTGTTTGTGTGTGTGTGTAGAGAGAGAGAGAGAGAGAGAGAGAGAGAGAGAGAGAGAGAGAGAGAGAGAGAAATAGAGGTGGGGAGAGAGCAAGTAGGGGAGGACTGCATTTTAATTATTTACAGCTGGGCAACTGAAACTCTCTCTCTCTCTCTCTAACCTATAATGCAGAGTTAGGTTATAAACACAGTTAAAGTTTCCATCTATCTCGCTCAACCTGGGTGGCCAAACTGTGTGTTTGTGTGTGTCTGTCTGCATGTGTGTGTTTGACTATATGTCGTTTTTTCTGTTGTTTGGGTATTTGCATCTCTTGTAGATGAATGTCTGTGTAGTTTCGTGTCCACACTGTGACCTGCCATGACCCAGATTGTGTTTATTCCACCATTCAGGACTCCGATTTGATAATTTTTGTGAAAACAGAAACAAAATACATCGGAGAATAATACTTTCTATAATGTGAACTCTTGACTACTCCCGCTGGCTCGTCCCACCACAGAGAAAAGTAGTTTTGGTGTCTTTGGCAGAAAGCATACACTGCTGATACCTCATGTGCAGTTCAACAGCCTTAAAAGAAAACACTCACATCACTAGAAATTGCAGGTGGAATAACACATAAATCTAATGGAATAAAAATACAGGGGGGGGGGGTGCAAACAAAAACACATTATAGTGTGATGCATCTCTGTTATCTTTATGTTATCACAGTTTTCACACCCGCAGTAAAGATTTTAAGAAAGAGTATTGGATGGGCTCATAAATTCACAGAATTGCATTCACATAGTCACACGAAGATCAGCAGTTTGTAGGGCTTTTAAATAAGTCTCACGTTTGATGTGTTGTAGCAGTAGTAATATGAAGCTTTATTGATCTTTTTATTCATATTCTGTTTTTATTGAGGTCGAAGGTCAAGCTGAGCCACAGAACAGCACCACTGCAGTCGGGACAGGCAGATAGTGTCACAATATAACCCTGCCTTTTGCTGTTCCAACACATTATCTTTACACGGCTAATGAATTAGATTGAGTTTTAGCAGACATCCTTTTGTTGGGGCCTTTAAGGTACTGTGTAACCCTGCAATAAATAGCCTTTGCTAACAGCCTTTTGCTAAAGTAAAATATACTTTAGTTTGTTGGAATGACACCATTCATTCTCCATTGGATGACAGGTACTATGGTTCCCAGTGTCAGCTGGGCTACTGTATGCATAGCCGCTCAGTTGTTGGAGTAAGAAGCTTTGATATTTGTGCAAACCAGAGCTCAGTAAAACAGCGGGGCTGCAAAGCTTTATGGTGTCTCTAGATTACCAGCTCTTGCTCAGTTTAAAAAAAAAAACAATAAAAGAAAAAAGAAATAGTCATAATTGCAAACTTGTTGCTGAAATCAGCCTATACGGTCAAGATATAGGAAACCAACCTTAAATATGAAAATGTTTAAAGCTGTGTTGCAGATCCTGAGAGTTGATATGTGCATAGGCCAATTTGATCTGTTTTACATGATTGACTACATAATCTTTACATGAATAAAAGTAGTTAAAGCTGTGGGAGTCAGTTTAACCGGACAGAGTCAAAGAGGGAGGCAACAGGATGGTATGAGAAGTTGCTGACACCACTCTTTAGCTGTTGAGTTATAGAGAGCCTCTATATGATCTGTGGGTGGCCTAAAATGCCTTTGAGAGAGACAGGAGGGTAGTTTGAGCTTGTTCTGAGGAAAGTGAAACCAGCCAATCCTCTCAAGTCTTACATCAACATTAGAATTTTGTTGATGTGCTCTATTTTAAGGTGAGAGCTTTGAGAGTGTCTCTCTCTCTCTCTCTCTCTCTCTCTCTCTCTCTCTCTCTCTCTCTCTCTCTCTCTGCACTGTATATATTTCTCTTACTCCCTCTCTCCCTCCCTGTGTCTTTGCATGGAGCATTCCTCTCACTGCACAACTATGTGAAAAAAAATAAGCATGCGTGGTTAACTTTCCCTAAAGTTAATGATTTAGAAGAGGTGTTGGCAGACTAAATTATCACCTTCTGAAAGGACCCATTGAGATCACATATCTGAACCACACATATCTGCAGCAAAGCTCAACTCAGCCAAGAAAGACGGAGCCTAGCCCCACCCAAATCCAAAAACCGGTCAAAAGTGCAATGAACCATGGCTGTTTAGCTCTCTGTCAATCGAAACCTGAAAAAAAAGACTCTCAAAAGCTCTGAGAATATTTGATTAAATATGGGTCATGGGCCATTTTGAGCCCTGGAACACACTGAAGGGAAATCAGCCTGCAGAAGTGTTTTAAGCTGTTTAGCTATGAGTAACAAATTGTATTTGATCAACTATGCCTGAATGATAAAAGCTGAAGTAATGCAGAAACACCTTCTTTTTTTAAGTGACGTATTGCTGAAAGACTCTCTTTCAAGGTATCACATCCTTAAGCACTTTTTCTCTGCTCGGTTGAATTCAGGTATAAGCAGGTTAACCATGCAAACCTTAAATCACTTAACTGATGTATCAGATGGTTTGACTTCTGAGGCTTTTCCGCACATTCACCTCTTTCGCCAATCCTCCCGTATGAAAATCATGAGATGAAAAATCCCCGAGATGAAAGAGCAGAAAGTGAGCCGGTGTAATATGACAGCTAAATTGACGGCATTGGACGGACTAAGCTGACTGTTCTGAAGGTCTAATGAAAGGTTTCTTTCAGAGGCCATGTCAGCAAGTGAATGGAGGTGAAATATGCTGGCTCTCACCCCTCTTCCCCCCTCCCTCCCTCTCTCTCCCCACCTGTCTTCTGCTCTCCTACCCCCCCCCACCTCTCTACCTCTGTCTCTAGGCTGAAAAGAAAGCCTGTCTCTGCTTTGAAAGGCAGTTATTAGTGGCTCCAATGGTGGTCTGAGGCCTGGGTGTACTTGACTAAGGTTCACAAACACTCATCAAAGCTCATATCTATACCATGCAGTGTTACTCTCAAGGAACTGTAATGATAGCTGAGGTAACATACTACATATGTGTAAATATGTATACATATGTATCCACTAAATTGAAATTTCCTTCCATCAAGGACAATGGACTTTTTAGCCTTTCTTCTTGGATCTACATATGTTTCAATCTTTATGTCAGTCTGTGTGTGTCTGTGTGTGCGTGTGTGTGTGTGTGTGTGTGTGTGTGTCATACTGCTAACAGAGGGAGTTATTCCACTACATCTTTCAACTACCTTTGATGGTCCTTCTTGATTTATAGCAACATTAAAAGGCTGTTGCCGGCGTTTGCATTTTTATTTTATGTTTCCTCTTCCTTGCATGAAGAGATCCTATATGACTTATTAGTGCGACAGATTCTGCAGAGGACAGTGTTTTGGTGTGTGTATGTGTGTGCGGAGGGGCGGGTGGGTGTGTTGGGGGCGGATCAGTTAGACTGCGGTCTGTGCTGCATGCATTTCAATGACTAGATATGAAATCTCAAATCATACTTTTCATGGAAAGTTGAACAAGAACAATTTGAATGTGTTTTTTTTTTGCAGATTTAAGGAAATGCAGAGGAAAGCAAAATGTATGCAATTTGAATTTACTCAGATGCATTTTGATACTACTGGACACATTGGGCAGACCATAGCAAATTAAATTAACTCACCTGGATACATATAAATAACTACCTTTTTTGTTTGTTGTAAATTTACTGTGAAGAGAAAACACATCTGCAATGCATCACTGGTTTGATTGAGTTTGACAATAATGTCAAACAGGCAATATATCAAATTGCATTCTCGTCCGAGGACACGTGCTTTTACGTGATCTTTGTTTTTTCAAAATGTCGAAATGAACACTACTGTACACTGTTCAAACTGCAGCTTAAGACAAAAATGGAATCTGACACCACCTTGCATCGGGCCCCTGGGCGAGTGAGAGACAATATGTTGTTCTAATATGCTAATTTTGAATTAAGGATTCAGTGACAATGAGCGGGTGAGATGATCACACCATTAAAAGTTAGCATTAGCAATGTAGTATGTTAATCAGGCCAGATGGGGCCATTATGTTTGTGTAAATTAACTCACTAGACTTCTCTGTCGTTAGGCCTGGAAATATAAGCTTTGACAGGCCTTTGAGAATGTTTTCATTAGAAATACACTGAAATATACTTCATTGGCTGAAACATTTATGTTGAAGTATTTAACTTTAAAAAGAAACATATGGGCAGAAATATAATAATAAAATATTAAAATAAACATAATAATAATATTTTAATTGTTCAACGTGATTAACTGCATTAAAAAAAACTGAATAGCGTAATTTAAAATGTATTTATACTTTGAAACTGAATTTCAATAAACTTGAAACTATTAATATATATATATATATTAATGTAATGACATTTTATACACTAAACCAGTGAACATGTCGAGCACAGGACTTTACCAGCTGCCTGTGGTTAGGTTTATGCAACAAATGCATTTTGGTTATGCTAAGTAAAAAAAAAAAATTGGTTTTGGTTGAATCTAAATAAAGTTAACTTTTCTTTTCTATTGCTTCAAGGCACTGCTGACTTTCTCCCAGTAAAACTAAAACCATAATCTTTCCCTATAACCGGCCCTAACCATGATCTGGGTGTGCTTAAACATAACCATAAAAAATTGGATAATGCTGTAGTCACTATGAGCGGCTCTAGTATCGCAAGCATGTGTATCATATGGAGTCAGTAAACATTTTACTATTACGTTCGGTTTCAGTTGAAAATACATGAATAAACATTTTTTCCCTATCGTGCTGATAAAGACACACACATGCACATAGGTAGCAACGAAGGAGACAATATCGTAACCCAAGTTCGATAAGCGCAGGTGGAGCCCTCTACTGGACTATATGGGTTATACTCTCCTCCAATCACGAGCATGCATTTGCCCACTGAAAATTAGCATAAGAGCCTTCCAATCAGGATGTGCCAACCTGAATATGTGCGGACCCCACAGTATAAGATGCAGTTCTACCAGCTGCTAAGCTGTTGTACACCCTCTCCAGCGAGCGGCGTAGGGGCCCCCTTGAGGGCTCTGCCTGTGTTTATAGAACTAGGGTTACAATATTGAAAACTTGGTTCTAACTGACACAGGCTTTGCCCTCCACTGGATTCTATGGGTGCAGCCCAATGAATATACGCCCTGCTGCGATGTAACATCAACCCAACCACACAGATCCCGAGCGACGATTCGCTGCAGCCGAACTTCTTCTTTCTAACCCAGGCCTTCACAGCGGAGAAGTAGGGGGCCCCAGCCAACCCAGGTAGTATGTAACTGAACAGGGTAGAGCCGTGGTCTAACTCCAAGCTACCAGGAAGAACGCCAGGCTTTGAAGCTAATTTTACATAGTGGCCAAACGGTTTATTTACAGATTATTTGAATTTATATCGTCATATTTTACGTAGAGTGTATTTTCTTTGTGCAGTTATTGTGATTTAAATCACACATTTGAATTTTGTGTTGGCTAACCGCAAACTCCCCCTGAATACTGTCATCATCCTAACAACACTGAACAAACTGTCTCTCAAATAACCCAGTATCCCTCTTTAGCCAAAATCAGTATTAGTTTTCCACCACTGTCCCTGGGCATGTTCTGGCTCTCTGGCTCTATAATCCAGGGCATATTCTAAGATCCTTAACCCAGCAGCAAGCTTTGTTTTGGAGTTTTGGTCCAGCTCTGCTCTTGGGAGGTCCAACAGCTCATCCAAACCCCCTCCAGTCATTTTTTGGCGTGAAGGATTTTTATTTTCAATCACGCTGTCCCAATCCCCAGGACAATTAGAGGTCATCAAGGAGCAGTTTATAGAAAGTGCAGAGCTACAGAATGTTGTTTTGGAAAGTTGTAATGCTCCCTTGTGTGAGTGAATAGGCTTGGAACACCAACATTAAAAGAAAAAAAAGATGTGTACAATACAGAAACAGAAATAGGTTGCTTATCTTTTAATAATTTTTCCTTTCCGGAAAATCTTGTTTATCTAAATCCCCCAGGAGACCAGGTTGTCCAAGAAAATTAAATGTTCTGCTTAGACATTCATTGAAATTCTTCACCAAGTTTTATTCAAACTCTTCTTTCTATTGCTTGTGCTTATTATCAATCCACAAGTAACATCAAAGATCTGAGGCTTTGACACACGGTTGAATAATATCCCACAGTGCTAAAAAATCGTTACGACCCGTGGCATTAATACTTGCAATGTGGGCTGTTTTTTGTTTTAGAGAAAACAGCAAATTTTCCGTCTAAGAAAATTTGGCCTACATTTTTACATTGCATTTTTGTGTAGGACCAGCAAATCAAGAAACAGACCATGAATCTGACATTATCCAAACAAAATCAGCCAATGTTGCTTCACAGCCATTTACCAAATCTATTAAGAACTAAACTTTAAAGGGTTTAAAATAACCTTGGTGCACTCAGCCACCTTTCATTTGTACATGTGACTCTTGCAGCCAAACTAAACAGTGCTCTCTTTCTCTCTCTCTCTCTCTCTCTCTTGCTCTCTCTCGCTCTCTCGCTCTCTCTCACATTATCTTGTCGGCATGAGATCATTGTTTCATCCATGCCCAATGATGTCATTTCCTTCATAAACAAGTTCAACTTCCTCTCATGGGTCCATATCAGCTGAGCTTATCCTGTGATTGCCCCAGTGGGACTCTGTATTAGTTTTCAGTCATTTCGCACAGCTGCATGAAACTATATTTATTCTGCACAATACTGTGTTTAGTTCTACAGTGCTTGACACAGAATACGAATAGGCTACTAGCATGCTGCAGAACCCCAAAATACCAATTTGGTGAGTCAGATGTTATCCCTGTATGTATGTAGATATTACTTTAGTTTCCCTGACTCACAGCGCAGATTAACCGAGTGAAAGCATCCGACTTTGCACCGGGTTGTTGGTGGAGTAGTGTTTGTACAGCAGTGTGGATCAAGTGAGCAACCACAACCTACACTGATGTCAAACAACTCTCAGGCACTACAGTATGTGGAATTCAACAGCTTCACTCTGACCATTTAAAAGGCCCACCACTCCCGTACATTTATTCAAGTGCAGCTTGTCCTTCTGTAAATCAGCAAGGTAAAGGGAATGCTAATGAAATGATTTTTTTTTTTTTTTTTATTGAGTGAGGCACAGCTGTATAGCCTGCCTGGAACAACATGGGCAGGGTTACCGCATTCAGCCAAGGTAATCACAATCTAGATGAGCTTTAAAGCTGATGGTTGCCGGCAGGGAAAAAGGGACCTGTTTTTCTTTGCCAAACCCCCTCCTCTCTGTTTCTCAGGGAAGGTTGATATGGGTTAGGAGTTTAAAAACTGCTACACACCCATGTGTTTTAACAGTTCTCCACCACATGTGTTATCAGCTGAGCCGTGGATGTGGGAAAGCCCCGCAGGCAGAATGACATCATGCCTTCTGTAAAACTAGATATAGTTTAACACACAAGGGTGTAACTTGAAAATGTAGGAGATGGGGAAGATTTTGGAAACAACCGAAACCAGTGGAAACAAACAAAGATACAAATGCCTGTTAAAATGTAACTCTTAGTGGGCTTTTTGGTGCAGCTTTTGGAAGCTAAACAACACCAAAGCAGAGGTGAGAACTCCAATCTCTGAATCAGACTGCATATTAGATTTGAATTCCAGTAAGAGCGTTGCATCTCTCAGCCTCCCAACAATAGTATCCTTTACAATATGACAGCAATGTTGACACTCTGGCCTGTATTGATGTGTTTTACTACGGCCTGGCTAAAGAAATTGATTTATTCAAATTGATTTTTGCATGCTTGCCCTTTAAAAGCTTTGGCATAGTCAGCCGTTTAATGTCGAAAGGTTTTAACAGTTAAAGCTGCTCCGCATGCGTTATCAGTTTAGCCATAATGAGCAAGAAGCCCAGTGGCAGAGTGACATGATTTATAGTTTAGCACTAACACACAGGGGTGGAACTGGAAAATAGCAGGGAATCTTTGGAAATAAGTGAAATATAAAAACACGATATTTTATACACTCACAGTTGAAACTCGAGCATGTTGAAGCAATTGCTTTTGATGGGAATACAAACAGTGAGCGCACACTGTGTCTCATATGTTTTGCTGAGAATAGCAATGCAGGATGGACTGCTATTAATCACTGGAGCCTACAGTTTAAACACCTAATAAACATGTGGGCTCTTTTCATAAAAACACGAGTAATTTCATTAGATCAGCCTAATCATTTTTGGTCCTTTCATCATGTCAACTCATGATTAAGAGTGACATAATTGCCTTGCTCAGCTTTTAGAAGAAGGAAGTCCTTGTTGTGAAAATCAAAAGAGGACTACATTTGAGTAAATGGATAACACAATATATATATATATATATATATATATACATACCACATCATACATCATGGCAGATATTATGTCATATTGCAGAAAGAGTTAGTACATTCTTATTCTTACTAAAGTATGTTACATATTTTATACATCCCCAGAGCAAAAATAAGTAATGTAGAAAAAAAGGCTCCTGTTAGTAGATCATGTGGGACCAAATTACATTAAAACTATAAATTCTTTACCCATTCAGATTAAAATACTTTTACCACAGTTTGAAAAAAAAAAACCCAAAACAATATTCAAAATGTGATAATGGGATGTGATTTTAATGGTGAACATTGTAACACATCATGTTAAAATTCAAAGTAAGCTTAATTTACCCCCCAATTCATGGTCCATTCATGATCTTAATATCAATAGATACATTACTGAGGACATTAGGAGGAGTAGTGCCTCCACCACTCAACAAGAGTGTTTTGATAAACAGAGGTAAATCGGCTGAAGTCATACAAGCACTGTTTTTTCTACAGCACTACCAAGAGAGAAGTATAGTGAACTGCTCATGCTGTTAAAAGGGGGCTTTAGGGAAGATTGCATTGTCATTGTCATCACCACTATGACCACTGCACTGACCAGCACCATCATCATCATCATCTACACTGCTCTAACCACCATCATCATTATCATAGTCTTCCAGAGCTCAGCACACAAGCATAATAACTCCAACATTTAGGGCCCCATTGGAAAGATGACATCATTATTTCCCCCCTCTATCACTCTCCAGGGTACAACTGACTGAGCTGAAGAGCAGGGATGTAGTTTTGTAAATGATGTGATGTGTTGGCATCTTTGCAGGGATTGTCACCTGCTTTGCTGTCTACATCTCACAGAAACTGCCCTGTAGGAAAGTTGACATCATCCTCATGCTGCAGAACAATAACTGGCATCCCTAATCCGCTGACATAAAATTGACATATGTCTGGAAGAGGGGAGGTATATGACAACAATGGAAGTCCTTGGCCCGTCTGCAGGAAATTGTCAGCTGTTTGGCGTTCTGGACATAAATGGAGGGGATTGAAGTGTTTTAGCAGAGCAGTAGACTTGCCAGCGACACGGTCCATGAACTGTGACTGCAAGAGTTCAAACCTGCCTTGTGAAATGCTGTCACACATCTCTCTTCGATGTTCAAAATGTATCTACGCTGTAATGTCTAAAATCAGTTTAATAACCCTCTGGAGGGTGACTCCAGTCTGCCCTTGGGTTAAATTACATAATTCTCAGACACTGTCAGCATATGTGTAAAACCTGAAACTAATATAAAAATGGGGAATCAAGAAGGTTGAAAGCATTTCAAAAAAATCCTAACCACCGAGAGCTTAAGGTTAAAAATCTAAACCCCATCATGTTTGGGTCTAAACACAGAATGCTCCTCCACCCTCCAAATGGTTTTGATTTTAGGAAGTTAATTAGGGAAACTTGGAAGCAAGGATTAATCTGCCATAAGTGATTGAGGGAATCATTCAGCTGTGTTTAACTAAAACCAAAAGTGCTACAGGCAAAATGAGTTAAATCCTATTGGCAAGGGTAATGCTAAGTGACTTAAATAGTAGTGTGTAAAACTCTTCTGGTGGATTAGCACTCTGAAAGTGACAGCATGGTGGAAAATGATGACCACAGCACTAGAAAGGTGTGTGTTTGTTATTTGTCAGCAGTTTCCTAAGGAGAGAGAGGGTGTGTGTGTATTTGTGGTAGATGATACAAAATAAAAAAAGCCAAATGCTCAAAATGCCAGAGACACAATCATGCACGCACCTACACACACAACTTTAGCAAAGTGGTGAGTTTTCACAGAGAGCTGACACCTATGTGATGTCATCTTGCTTAAATCTAGCTCTAGCAATATGCATCAAATGTCCCTGTGGGGTGAATGGACTGTGTACACCACTGTGTCTACCTTTGCATGTCACTTTAATTGATTTTGTAGTAGAGATTTTAATCAGCAAATACAACATGCATCTGAGTCATATATACAGCATACACTACAGAATATTAAATATGTCAGTGTGTGATTTTCCTGTGCTCATGGGTATTAGAATCTATTTCAACCACTCACAAACACACACACACACACACTGTATTTGGTTAATTGCTCATTTTTACGTTCTTCCTTACTGCAGTTCTTCTAATGGCCACTGGATGTCGACTCCAGGACAGCTGTTCCCATATGGAAGGGGCTGACAGGGATCCCCATTTCTGCCTTGATACACAGAGTCAAATTACGTTTTTAGATAAGATAACAGACTCAAAAGCTAATATTACTTCAAATGTTTGTCTTGAGGGGGATTTGGAAACATAGCTATGATAAGATATTCGGGCATAAAGAGAGGTCGGATTGGAAGCCTGATTGAGAAGGAGTCTCAGCTTATCACTCTTGGCTGCGCTGTTTTATGCTTGCTAGTCACTCCAAACAGGCCGCACCCCTATGTCAGTAAAGTATTATTATATTATGTATTTTACTAACTCTGTGGTACTGGATCAAAATGCTGGTTTTGTTCAAAGACTGAATCATATTGGTTAGCTTAATGGGTTAGTATATTTGAGAAAGTGCGCCGTTCTTAATCCCTAAGTGCAGATCATTAGGATCTGCTGGATGGTCTCAATGGAGTTAACAGTTCATAGGATGATGTCTTTGCTATTTATCATGTTCATTATATTCCTGGCCAGCTTTTTATACACTACCCAACAGCATACCAATACAGTTATTAAAATCGGGGCAGTTGTGAACAGCTATCTAGATCCTCTGTCTGAATGTGCCACGTCTCTTTCAGGCGAACAAAACTGGGTGGCCACATTTAGTCATCTAATTCATTTGAATCCACATTTCATAAACATACTGTACGGCGCAGTACAACGTATTGTCTCACAGGGTCGTCTGGTGGGTTCTCACATGATCAGGAAGAAGGATGAGTAAACCCTTTTATTGCTGAGACCACTGGATATTGCTAATGCCCATACAAGGGCCTTCGGGCACTACAAATGTGAATCACTTATATAAAACGAATCACTCAGAGAGACAAAGCAGGGGGCGATAGTAATGAGAGTGGTTAGGCATTCCCATACAAGTAGGACACAACGCATACTGTGAGGTTGACTCAGTCCTCTAAGGGGTGATGGCGTCACTGTCTGAATAATGAAAATCTGCAGCTTCAAGTGTGCTGTATACCTTACACTCTCTTTAGATGTGTCCTAAGGCGCAATGCAGCTTTGTCTCTGACTCATGTGAGTCACGCTGATGTCTACAGAAGAAACATTGTGTATTGTGTTTGAATCAATGAGGAGTCTGCCAGCTGAATCATTTGGGTTATACAAACCACGTGACTCATTTTGCTAAGGTCCATAAAGCAACTTCCTCGTATCAGATCCAAAAACATGATCTGCAAAACTAGGTGTGGTGCTTTGAGTTCTGGCTGTCACATAGGGACGTGAAGGTATTATATGGCAGCCGATTCCCTTCGAGAAGCTGAGAAATCGACCATAAGTATTGACAAACATTGGGATCAAAATGTCACCTGAAGCTCTCACCTAATCATTTTACAAATCCATCTTTTTTGAACCACGCACACACGCACACACCCAAACGCACACACACATACTGTTGAGCTTGTCTTCCTTCCTGCGGAATGACAATGCTTCCTTGTTTATGCAGCAACCATAAAAACACAATCAGCCACAAGTCAACACTGACTGACTCCAAACAAGCTGGATTACTGCTCTAATTGAGCTTTAATAAGCCCTTATTAAACGGCCGCAGGCCTCGTTAGGCAGTTCATTAAGTCATTTCATCCTTTTATTCCTTCATTAAGTCTCTTTTCTTCTCTCTTTTCTTCTCAGGAAGTGTGGGAGTGGTGAGGTCTGGGAGATCACGACCTTAATTCTCTCCAAGACACACGGTTTAATTAACACTGGAGGAATCCTCACTGGCTCCAGACCTTGAATGTACAGGGGAATTGGAGTGCCAAGGTAAGGCACTAAGCTAATGTGTTTTTTACTGGCAATATACACTAATAACCTTTTAAATTACAGCTACCGTGTTCCTTGCATTTATGATGTAATTAGATGTTGTTACTGAATGCATGAAAAATGGATACAAATCATGAATACATGTAATTTAGCAGTGTTTGAGAGAAATGCCTGATAATGAACACTGGTTTAATTAAATGTGAGCAAATTTCTTTTTTTCCCCCACCAGACCCCAACATGAGGAATAAGTAGTAAAGTAAATGTATAAATACATTGCAAAGTAGACAGACACTGTATATACCAGACTGGGAGATATAAAACTATTCAAAGTTACTGACAGAAGGGAAATTGCAACAGAAAGTTGCGTCTGTTGGTACTTCCCCTTCATTATGCATCCAACTATGTGCAGTTTCCCACAGTTGACTCTGACATTTCAGCTACAGCAGTTCTCAAAAAGTTCTAAATGATACCGTCACAGCACTCGTGTGCACATGTAAGTTGTTTACCGGGTCGAAACAGGAAATGTAGACCTATGAATTTCATAAACCTACAAAACCAAGTCTGACTGTGGACGTGAAGATGATGAAACACTGATTACTTGTTTTAAGTTAAGGTAATGCTATAAGTCTCCAAATGTTCAAGCTGTATTCTGTTTTAGGCCTCATCTGCTTCTTTGGTTTGTACCTTGCAATGAACTTTCTCCTCATTATGTCCCACCGCAGCATGCCCTTTAAACAGAAAATAGTTTGCTTTCAGGGTTTCATACGTTTTGAAATTCAACTACATGAGGACATGGTTGTCATGCATTTTATGACAAATATTTATTGTACACTGAGATTCATCATGGTCGAGTAAACAGAATAACTGAGACCAACAGAGAGCAACCAGATGCAAAGGGAAACACACACATACACACACACACAAACATCATCCAAACCTGTTTTAAAGATTAGAATCTAAAACACTAAAACTGTCCCTTTGAAGAGTGCAAAGCAAATTGTTCCCCCTAAAGCTGAAAAGTTAAAGATTAAAGTTAGTAACATCTGCATGTTTTTGTGTCTGCTGGTGTGGGGGGGGATTTCCAATTCTGCACGCACATACCCTTTTCCCTTTTCACATGCCAATAAACAGCACCTGAGCCATTGTTTGCTGTTAGCAGTGAAGAAAGTTATACACCTGAGAAACAACATAATGCAGTTTAATATTGCATAAGGCTCAGTATTAACTTATTGTATGAACATGGATAGTTCTATTTAAAAAATGGTAAAAAAAACACCCAAACAAACAAACACAAATGACAGTGATAAAACACTGAACCAGTAACACATGGAGACTGGGCCAAATGTAGCCATCTATTTCGTCTGAGTGAGGTGTGTATGTGTAATAGAGTGAGAGAAAAATAGAGATTGTGTGTGTGTGTGTCTGCATGTGAGCCTGCCTTTTATTAACGGTTTGGATCCTACTGAGGAGACAGATGTTCATGGCAGAGGTATGCAGAGATTAGACAGTGTCCAAATTATTCCACTTGTGTGTGTGTGTGTAAATGTGTGTGTTTGCGTGTGTGAGGGGGAGTACTCTTCCCCATGGAAGTCAGAAAAACTGTCCTTCACCTTTCTGTGTTGCTTTTTTCACAACATTGTGTGTGTGTGTGTGTGTGTGTGTGTGTGTGTGTGTGTACTGTATGTTGACATGATTTAGTGCAGACAGCTAAGACTTCCACCTTCAGCCATGAAGTGATTGAGTTTTCTGAATCTGAATCTTTTGTTTTCTCCCTGTTTTCCCCTGTCTTCTGTTGTTCTTTCTGTCCTCCTTGCCACTTTGTGTCAGTCATTTATATATTTATATATATATACACACATTCAACATGCTTAGACAGTACACTACATTCATATAGAAACACACACATACAGTATCGCTGACTGTTGATGTTGACTGATGATGCAGATAAATATGCACTCACTCAGAAACACAAGGAAGTGCTGGTTTGGGTGTTATGTAAAATTATAGTACATGTATTCAAAGACACAAGAAACACACACACACGCACACTTACTTGTCAACTGATTAGTTACACAATTAGAACCATAAGTTCCATAAAAAAGCAGAAGCTGCCAACTGTTTGTACCTTTGCAAAGGGAGAAATGAAACTTGTGAAGTCACTTGAAGCCATATATGAGTTAAGATATTTTACGGTTTGCTGCCTTGTTTGAAAAACACATCCAGCGTGATCCAGCACACAAACAAAAAGCTGAGAGCTACCTACCGTGCGTGTTATGTGTTATTTTTGAAAAGCTCACAATCTGTCATTATTTTAAGGTGAATCTGGGACGTGTTTACAGTAATCAACAATGTGTCCAGTTCTTACATTGTCCAATCACCTCTGTTAATTAATTTAAAATGCTGATTCGTAAAATAAAGAATTGGACATTACATAACTCAATTGGGTACTCTCCAGTTAAATGTAATTCAGTCATGTCTAAATGTGGAAATAACGGGGAGACGCTTTAGACAAATGCTGAACCCGCAAGATCACCGTTGTCTGCTGAGCAGGCCAACCCTTAGCTGTGTGTTCTAATTGTCTGTAATTGTAGCTGTAGTCTACTCAATGAAAGCAATCAAAGGCAAGCAATTACGAGACATTGGTCAGAAGCCCTAGGGGCAGAACTTCAGATCAGGGGACATACACGTGCATGTGCACACATACACAAACAGTCACACACACACACACACACATACATACAGGCAGTTACTCACACATTTCCTGTGTGTTTCATGTAAGACGGCCTTTTCTTCTTTCTCTTCTGTTTGGAGAGGAAGTGCGGGTTTAATGACTTTTCCTTTGCGTCACAAACACTGCATGTGGGAGGCAGACAGCCGCACTGCACGTGTGTGCATGTGAGAACCTTTATGCATTCATGTATCTTCAGGAGTTTGTATTTTTGAGAAAATTCAACATTTGTGTTTGTTTGTGCCTGTGAAAGAAAGTTTTTTTTTTCATTTTTGGTCTGCTTCTGAAAAATAAGTTTGTCTCAGAGGAATTGTTCACACCGTGTACATTTGATGTCACCTTGTTGCGCTTGTGGGACACTTCTGTTTGTGCTTGTAATGAGGCGTGACCATATAGTACTGTATGAACGTGCGCTTTGCTTTTGTATGTGCCTCTTGCTCAGTTTTGTAAACACCGCTACCACTGAGACCTCTCACACTTTGTAGAACTCACTGTTTTTCCTCCACCACTCACACTCTCTATATCGATTTTAATCCATATTTTATTTCTCATGAGAATTACTGTGGACCGAGCTGAAATTTCAGTATTTATTTGTTGTAGTAATGTATCCTATATTTATGAGGGTTGCTACCAATGCACCTCTTGGCTTTTACATCCGTGTCCCATAGCATCATTTTAATGCTTTGATAGAGAATTCTACCCCAAAATGCAAAATGAGCTGTCAAAAAAGTCAGCTTGTTTACACAAAATTTTAAAAAGTTTTAGAAACATTTTCAGGGTTTGGGTTTCTATCTCTTCAGGTTACAAGTGATGCAAAGAACAGAACATACTGCGCCCCGTTCAAATTCCTTCACTCTACATTCATAGAATGGATAACAAATATTGATTTCAATTTTAAGAAAATAGAAACAACAATTGTTCTGTTTAATGTGGTATATATGCCACACCACGTCCTCCAAACTGCAGTGATGGTTAAAGACATTCTGTGTATATTTGACTATGCAACCCATGAAAGTATTGTGATTACATAAATTACCTTTGGTTTTGATTTCCCTTATGATAGCATGTCAGTCTTGTCTAACATTACCAACACATATTTGTTACTAAACTCTCAATGTAAACATAACACTGATGAGTAAACTCCTAAATAATGAGGTTCACTGATGCAGGGCTCCCCATGACTAAATATTCACGCAACCATTTTGGGTTGTAATATTTCAAGCAATGTCAAACAATCAAGTGTCTAGCTCAAAACCACATCTCCAAAAGTGTGAATAAATCTTCATGGGAGTGAAACAAGGTTAGCTAATCCAGCAATGCTCGGTTCCCCATACAGTTGTGAGTTTGCACAGTTCATCTGGGCCACATGGAGTGTTCTGCACAAAACGAGTACCCATTCAAAGACCGAGGTTGATGTTTAGCTATAAGCAAGGGACTGTTGAAACATTATTTTAGGTGAAATGAAAAACAGAATCAAAAACAGCCTTTTGATTGGATCCAAGGCCTTTGCTGAACTCTTCTTCCAAACTCATCACTCCCCTTTTCTACCTTTGCACTCTGGTGCCAACTCCATCATTTCCCTTACTATGTCTTACTCTGATGGACACCCACTCTCCTTCTCCTTCCTTTTCTTTCTCCCTCCCTACTTGCTTTTTTATCACTCCACCCTCCTCTTTTTTTGTCATTCCCAATCCATGAAACTCAAATCTTTTTGTTCTCTTCCATGTACATTTTCTCCGTGCATTTACTCACTGCCTTCACATCCCTCTGTCTTTCTATATCTCTCTGTCCCTTTCAAATTTGATTTATTTCCAACTTAAATTATGCTTCATTGGCTTTAGGATGAAAAATATGTTGACACTAAGTAACAGAAGAAGAAAAGCAAGCATCAGAAGTACAACAAGAAATCATACATTTATTTTAATCAGCTTGTGTACTGTCATTCTCCAACCAACACAAATTGAGAAAATGGTGCAACACTAATAATTACAATAGACCTCAATCATGAATGTAAAAAACAATATTTGATAGTGATAGTATAAAAACCCAAATAACTGTTGGTGGCATGGAAAGTGGACCGGACAAACTAACACAGGACTATCACCCAGGAGACCAGTGTCCGTGTACCAAAAGTGTTGTTGAGTTATTTTTCAAGTTACACAGTTTTTGAACTTAAGTTACACTGCTTGCATTTTACTTAGTTTACGTGGTTATTTTAAGCCCAACTGTAATGTATTCCCAAAACCTAAGCAAGTGTTTTTGTTGAATTCACACGTGAACCCCGCGTTTACTGCGACCGTAGTGGAGCGCCTTAGCTTGACGCCCTGGGCTACCCAGTCCTCAAGAAAGTGTCCCTTCCAAAGGCAAAAGGGGTCTGACCAAGCATCAGTATGTGATGACTTTGAATGTGACCGTTTTGTTATCTCTGTATATGCAGTTCATTAGTAATTCTAAGATATATTCTCAATCAACATTACGTGATTTTGTTGTATGCTGTGTGTAATTCCAGCTGATCGGCAATGTATTGGTTTTTGAATATTGACTCATTTTAGCTCTTTGAGTTGCATTAATGTTACCAAATTTCTTCACAGCAGTTTAATGGAGAGGATGACTCGAGTTTTGTCTCTTTGCGAGGAACATGTAAAGCGAGTTTGTTTCATCCTGCTCCCCTCCGCTCTATCTGTGTTGCTGTCTTCAGCTCCCTTCAAACCCCTTCTCCTCCAGCTTCACATCAGGAGCAGTGAGACTACTGTTGTAGTTGAGTTGAGTTCACTTGAGGTCAGACAGACAGTGTGTGCTGCCCCGGGGAGATACAGGCTGGCTACCAACCAGATAAGTTGGAAGGCGATGTCCTGGTATTTCCTCTCTCTCTCTCTCTCATTTCTGAGAGCTTGTTGCTCCCACTGAGCGATGAAAGCTCAGACTAGCTCCTCGGAAACCAAATCTGACCGTTAGAGCAAATGATAATAAATCAAGTATATTCTGTCTCTCATTTCCCCATCACTTTCTCAGCCTCTCTCACCATCTCATCTCCATGTGCACGCGCATACACACAGTCTCACACACAGATTTAAATGATGCATTCATGTCAGCATAAATTACAGCAATAATCTCTGTTGTACCATCAGAGAATCAGACACTGGTGCAGTTGGTGTTTTAGCATTGATGTGTTGTGGTGCCTCCATGCCAGCTAATTTTGATTGGTGTGTGTCTGGGTGTGTTTGTTTAAACTCACTTGGCTTTCCCGAACAAGTTTGATCTGAGTAAACAAGGAGCCAGCCAAATAACTGGAGTGAGAGGGACAGACACAGGGTCAGAGAGTGTGTGAATCAGTGAGACAGGCAGAAAGGCAAGAGGCAACCACTTACTCAGGCTAAACCCTGAAGTCATGGACAGGAAGCTGATATTTTCCCAGACTTACTTTACTCTTTTTTTTGGAGTCTGATCCGACAATTGTAGCTTCCTCTGAGGGGCTAATAATACAACAGAGCCATTGTGCCATGCGTCGTTTCCCTTCGCCTGGTTTAGCAAGAGAGAAGGCGTCTGCATGAAATCTTTCCACTCCCAGTGTGGTTGGGTGGAGCTTTTATTGCCATCAGATTGGATTGTCACACCACATTGTAATTATGCACTATTATAGTCTGGCTCGGATGAATATGAATACACAGATACACAGTGCTCTAGCTAGTAGCCTCAATAGGCACTAAATTCCCTGTGTCCATCTTGTACTGGTGTTTTAGTTTTTTCTAAATCAGTTATTTTTAGCTGTGCAGAAAGTGTGAATTATGGGCAAATAATTGCAGTTTTCTATTGACTTTATATGCAATCGTTCTGCCTAAAACATTTGCTGTCAAATCTGCCAATGTGATTGGATTCATGTTTGCATTATTGGTTGTTTCCAATATAACTTGTTTCAAGAATGTATAGGATAAACCAGTGTTGTTATTTCACCCAAATAGTAGAAATTAGATTTGGAGTCCATGGGTGCTACGAGACCCAAAATAAATGTTGCAGATTAACTCTCATGTAGGTGGGACTGTGGTCATCATCATCATCATCATCATTATCATCATCTTTGAATGAGTTTTGTATGACATTTTCTATTGCTATTGCTATACTTCTATTATTAATGGGCCTACCATGCATTGTCTTCCTGTAACTGTATGCATCCACATCTGATAAGCTAACTACTTTGGGTATTGTATAGATGGTTTCCTTCTGATAACAGTAAAACTAACAATGCTGATCTGAAATCTGATAGTTAACATCTGGTTTGTTTTTATTGCGATTGCAAACAACTTTGAGAGATAAGAATGATTTGTATCAACTTTTAGTTCTCATCGCCTTAGGTGGAAAGTGTGTTTCAAAGGTTGCTTAGTAAACAGGCGAGTGACTGCATTAGCATTTCTTTAGATTAAAAACATCCATAGTGCTTTGTGTCTTATTTGTCCTGTGGGACGGGGCCGAGTTTTATTAGAAACTGTGTTGTGAGCAGGTGCGGCATGAAAATAGTCCCACACAGACTTGAAGGCTGAATGTGAGATGAAATTACTTGTTAGATGGATGGCTTTTGTAGTGTTCTTGACACAGCCTTATAAAAAATATAAGTGATCTTGCAAATGAAATATTAACCCCAGCATTGCTTTCCTCTTCACTTCGTACCGATGCTACACCTGCATTGCATCGAACGTGTGGGCTCCTTTTATACGGTATAATGTTTCGTTGAATTTTTAAACACACAAACCTTCACTTTATTATTCACCTTTCCCAGACACACAAATGATCAATGGTGGGTTGGGAGATGAGATGATAATATAAAATCACAAGAAAAAGCATTACTCTTAGATGCGTAGTAAGAAAAGAGTCGTTTTTATGACCCAGACAGTGCAACATTAATAAGATTAATCACCGTGAATCCCAGCTTACCCTTGATCATCCCCACAGGCAAAGCAAAGCCTGTCTGGTCAGGTTGACCAGTTTGTCTATCTCTGTTTGTGCGTGTCTGGGTGTGTGTGACTATAGCCTTGCATGCATCCCTATCTGTTCATCTGGTTTCTGGCCTGTCATGCTGTTTGTCTCCATGTTTGGATAACCATGCATCTATCATTTTATCAGTAAGTCTATCAATTGGTGTGTGTCCATGGGTGAAATGACCACTGAGTTTCCCGCTGTGTCGACCACATGCTCCACTCCATTCTCCTCACCTCGGGTCCTCCTTTTTAACCCACCTGGCCGCTCTACCTTGACCACCCATGTTGTTCGGTCTGGTCTGGCTTTTTGTGTTGCCCTGAGCGATCACATTCGTCTGGCTTTATCATCCTCGGGGCCCCATGTGGGGTCCCTGCAGGTGAAAATGGTACTCCATGAAAACAATTCCTACTGGGCGGACTAAACAAATGCAAAGTGGCATACAGGACATTTTCATACAGATGCATTTTGCTACTCTCAATTGCAAATGCATATTCCATACTAGTGACTCAACCAGTACAACACAGTACTATTCTGTTTTATTTTTATGGCATCTCTGTGTCAGCAGATAACAATCTTGTAACCACAGAACAACCATAGATTTCCACCTTAACTGAACAAATAAGGCAGTGAGCAACACTTACACTCAAATTACTACGTGAAAAATAAGTCCATTCTGACTATGAACCATTAACCCAGTCATTGCCATCAGATTCTACAGCAAAATCCTCTATCCTCTCCCTGCACCCGATCTCAACTCCTTTCTCTCTCGCCTTACAGCCAAATTCTCCAGCAGTCAGAGAAAATAAAGGTCTAATTTGTCTTGGTCAGACCTTGTGAGCACAAATACCTGACCAGTGGGCCCTGTGGTTAGTGGAAGTCTAGGGGAAGTGCATGTCTCGCTGTGTATAAGCTTACCTGTCTCAATGCATGACGTGGTTTTTGTGCAAGGTTGTGTGAGGATTTACCCATTTGTCTGTGTGTGAGTGCTTTTTTTGCCTAGATCTCTTTGCTTATCTCTTCTTATTATGGCGCTAATTACCAGGGTGTGGACTCAAAAGGACAGAGGTTTTTAGTCCAGAGACAGAGGGTTGGATTGGTGTGTTCCAGTCTAGACTAATCTGGATGATTATGTGCGCCACAGTGATATACAGTGAAAAACAGAGGATTTGGCAGGGGGATTGTTTTTGTTTTACCTGCATCCTTCCTCTATTTAACAGTTTACAAAGGATGCCAGGAAAAGACGAATCAGTTTTGCAAAAATATCAAGACAAAAATTGGAATCTGATCCAATTACATTACAAGGTCCCTCTTTTCGCTGATGAAATGATTCTCTTTCAGTGTGCTCGTGAATTCTTGAAGGTATGTTACAGATATTAACTTCATCCAAAACAATTGAAATACGTGCTTGCACCTCCTTGCCCTGCTGTAAACATTCACTTGTGCCCTCTTTAAACTTTCTTCCAGTCTCTATTTAAGGGGCAGACGCTAGTAAAACTACGCAGCTGTCTGCCCTCTCTCTTTCTCTCTGTAAACCAAGCCAGCTGTCTGCCCTCCACCTCTGACCTTGTTTTGATGAACACTGTTGTCTGTGTGTGTGTGTGTGTGTGTGTGTGTGTGTGCGTGTGCGTGTGTGTGTGTGTGTGTGTGTGTGTTTGAGTGCACACATACGTATGTGCGTGTGTGCATACATGTCAATGGGCTTTCAGTGCGACCCTTGACCTTTCGTGACTGACAGGCTAAATCTAGCCACCCTGCCTCTTGCTCTTGTTCTCGTCTCCTTTTCTCCCCTCTGTTTCCTGACTGATAGCCTGTCAGTGGGACAAGCACTCAGGCTCGGAAATTATGTGTGTGTGAGGGGGGAGTGGGGGTTGGGGCGGGAAAGGGGGGCGTTGGGGGTTGTGTGCCAGTGAGACAGGGAGGGAAAGAGAGCACGTTCAAGTGTGTGTTTGTGTATAGGTGAAGGTGTGTGCACAACCTAAGGGGGTCGCAGAGGAAGACACTGTCCAGACATTTCAAAAATAACAACCCATATAGTCGTGAAGTTGTGTGTTTGATTGTGTGTGTGTGTCTGTGTGTGTGTGTTTGTCGTTGCAAAGAGTATCTGGTAATTATTTAGTCAGGCTTTGACCTTTGACCCTGTCCTTTGACCTCCCACATCCTGTTCAACTGGAGAGAAGATGGACACACATTCATACATATGCACACACCCACACACACTCTGGGGTTTAAGGGGGTTTGTGTTTGTGGGGGCTGGGAGTAAATTCAGAGGTTTAGCGCTTTCACCAATGTGAGTAGTTCAGGGTAGAAAAGCACAACTGGACGATCAAGGAATGTGCGCAAAATTGATCAAACGTGCCTCAGAGATACTGTTAACACACACATTAAGTAGGAGAAATAGAGAAAGGAGGCAGCTGTTATTGAAAGTTTTTGGACAATTACTGGCAATAACATTACCATTTCTTGATTACTGCATGCACCAGGGTTTTGTTCATTCAACAAAAATACCCCAAATAAAAAAAAAAAAGATATTGCCTTGGCCACCAAGTTTTTTTTTCGACCAATACAATAAAGGAAAAGCAGCAGGAGTTCGCTCTGGGCTCTTTCCCTGCTGGATTACATTACTTCGTTCTTTTGTGATAACATCTACTGAGAGCCTTATATTAGCCCTCATTATGCATGTCTAAGCTTTGTGTATTTGTGTGTATGTCTATGTGTACTGGGTAATCGCACCAGTGTATGATGTTTCCAGTTTGTTTTATGTTCTATAACCATATGCTGTATGTTCATTTGCGGTATGTCAAATATATATGTACAGTATGTGTAAGAGAACGAGACTCTTAATTGTCTCTTTTTTACAGCACATTAATGACAATAATTGTTTATTTTCTCATCTCTTAGATGCATTGTGTCCTATCCCCAGGACCCCTGGCTGTGCAGCTATAGCCACTGATGATTAAGCAACAATGCAGACAAAAATGAAGGTATGGTGGCCTCCCATTTTTATGGTTACTACTGCAGTGCCTGTTCGAACAGGCTGGTCGCTTGGCCTCCGTTATTGCTGCTTTCTCGGGAACCGCTCATCAATAAAACTTCACGCTCAACACTGCACTTCCTTGGGTCCTAAACTATACACCTGCCATAGCTGCATCCCCCAGCAATGTTGACGGAGAGCGAGCTGTAGCCAACATGCCCTTTGGCAGTGAAACAGTTAATATGGGTCCCCTCTCAATACACTACACAGTGTGCACATAACGCAGTGTTAATAAATGTGTCCCATACACCGCAAGTGATCGCACTTGACACTGCACGTCCTTGGGTGCTCAGCAATACATCCGCCAAGTGGGAAGTTGATCAGATGAAAGGTTGTCGAGAAAAATCAAAGGATGGACGGACAGAAAGACACTCACACACATTTAAGTTTGATGGATGGATAGTAATTTGATTATATGGTAAATCTGGTTATGTTTTTGCTTTGATCAGACTTATAGAATATAGTAAATACACTAGTTATAAGTGTCGTGGTTGCATTCCCGTAGCCATATCTCAACACTGCAAATATCCCAGCAGTGATAGCAGCAAATATCCTCACGAGATGCATCAAAACAAAACATAAAGAAGAGAATGTATAGTCGCATGATGACATTTATTTCACCAGTCTTCCCAAGGTATCAAACATTAAAACACACACAATAAAACAATGCAGCAGTATAGAAAACAAAGTAAAAACAATAATAATACTGCAGTGAAGTGGAATTCAATAAAATCACTTGAAAGCGCAGACTCAATTATGGTGAGGCTTGAGTTTAGCTGGAGGGGAAAACTTTGTTTTTAACTGCTGGGGCTGGGTGAATGGGTTGACTTGGTGCTTGGGTGAGATATTTGTCTGGGCAGTGTGTGTGCGAGAGTGTGTTAGTGTGAGTGTGCGAGTGTGTTTGTGTGTGAATGTTAACGGATGTCTGTGTATGTAAGCCACACAGACCCTATCCTTAATTCCAGGGTGAACTTGGACTTCCTCCCCTTTCAAGTCTTCTTGTCAACACAGACTGACACGAGATGTTTCTAAATGAGTCATCTCTCTTTCTCACTCATTCTTCTTTTACTGAGATGTTTGTTGTTCTTATAATATCCTTCTATTGCAAACAGCTAATTTAGCAGCTACAGCATATTTCAACTGTTATTTGGCCTATAAATGATGTGATAAGATTTTTTAAATGATTCTGATGGCCTGCATTTTGGTTTGTGGAAAGGAATAAACATGGCGGTGCAGTTTATGTGTTGATTTTATTTGTTTAATGCCAGTGTCCCCTGGTTGGATCTTTGAGGGTAAACGGTTGGGCATGCATTTCTCTCTGTCACACTGTCTTTTATGATACTACCAAAAGGAGTTGCCAAAGTGAGAGATATTAAAAATCCTATCCATAAGGGGCTTTAATATAATTATGGCAACTGTAAGTCTTAAATTAGTGTTATATTACTGTTTAAGTTATTTGTTTCGTAACCTCTTCTCTCTCACAGCAATTTCCATTGTCACTTTACCTATAAAAGAAAACTGCAGTACATCTTTATATCGAATATAGTGTTGACCGCCTACATGGGATGTTCTCTAAGTTCCCAAAGGTGTTAGTTGTCAAGCCTTCAGCTGTGTGCTTGTTCAATGTCACCTCACACCAGACCTCACCTTGCTGGCTTTTCACCTTTTGAAGGGTGAACTTTAACCTTCAGAGAAATGACCTTTGATCTTAACAGGTCCTAATAGTGCAGAGAGGACTGCTGGTGACAGGAGACAGATGGAAACACACATACCGTACATGTAAATGCAGATACACATGTGCCAGTGCGCAGGCATGAGACACTCTAATAGAGTGGAAAGCTTTGCTCTGTAGGCCTGAGGAGTGACAGGAGAACCGTGGGGACACACACAGACAGAGCTCAGCTTACACAGGAAACTGCTGAGACATGCAGGTCATGTCTGTTTCCATGTTTACCGACCGAGGCAGACCAGCACATACTCGTTCACTGCGTAATCAAATTCTTTGTTTTGTGTGCTGTTGGACAAAGTTTTGGCTAAGACAGCATTGCTTGCTTGACAAAGTGGTAGCTGGTTTTGTCCACCGAGGACTACAGGTCAGCTTGACTTTGTTTTATTACTGTTGTTTGAGAACATGTATGCAAGTGTGCACAAACTCTCAAGAACATGCATGAATACTGCACATGCATACACCTCACCTACAGTAATTGAGTTTTCTGAAGGTTAAACTGGACACAAACTAATCTGTTTTGGCCTCCAAGGGCAACCCTCCCCTGAAATAATGAGCTTCGTAGTTTACCCTTTACTAAACCTCCCCAGTAGACCACAGATGGCCTTTCAATTACCAAGCTAAAACATGCAGAATGGCAATGCATGGCATTATCAATGGACATGCAACAGGGACCACCTTCTCAGTAAGCAGGCGAGCACACACACACGCACACAAACACACACACACACACACACACACACACACACAGTTGCAGAGATGCTCAGGCACATGATGACAAATACACAAGCATATGGTGTATGTACACACACTTGCATGTGTGGACACGCACACATAGAGCCAGATTACTTTGCCTATGTGCTTAGCAAGCAATCTTTGTTGGGGTCACCACTCCTCACCCCTGCAGTGCACCAATCTATAAAGCCAGCCCTCTGGGACACAGTCAAGGCAAAGTGTTTGTAGAGTGATCTGAAGTTAGTTTCTGTGCTGCTGCTGCAGCTGCTGCTGCTGACTGGTCTACCTTCTAAATGGAGTATGCAGCAAAAGAAGACAGACTGTGAGGTTTTTGATTCTATCAACTCATCCATGTGACATCAGACCATGTTCTCTCTGATTTGCCCTGATAACCCTTCACCACTCACCGTGTTACATTAGACAGGTCGTTATATCCAAAGTAAGAAAACACACTTTTTTGAAGTATTTCCACAATAATACAATATAGTATAAAATTATGTACTTTTTTTATGATCAAAATGTTGTCATATGCCCATTTAAGTGTTGGAATGTTCAAATCCTCACTCCTGTAACATTTTCTATGGAATAGATCAGCATTACTTTACCATATGGTGTTAAACCTTTGAGATGCCAATCACCTGCTGTCACTGAACAAAGTGTTAAACAGTTGCTGCTGATTGTGGGCGAGTTGACCAACAGCTTCATTTGTCATGATCTATTATGAAAATAACATATGTGCAATTTTTTATACAATATTTATAGAATATATGCTGATAGATGGAAAAACAAATCATGATGGGGAACCTCTGTAATCTTTACATTTCAGTGTGACAGCTAAATGTTACTTTTGGATGATTTTAGTGTGAAATGTTTGCCTGAATGTGTATTTTTTCAAATAGGCTCATTCTCTGACATGATGAGATGAGACAGTTGTGAAAAGCTATATGTATGCAAGTCCTACTGTTTAGGAATATATAATTCTCTATTGATATGCTAAAAAGACATTTGGGGTTTTAAAGGCAGATATCCAACAGGGATTCGTGGGCTAGCAGAGGGTAGCTGCATAATCAGCTCCACCATCAGCTAACTGATATTCTGCACACTAGAGATGGGATTTCTGGGTCAGTGTGTGCATGTGTCTGTGTGTGTGGTGTGTGTGTCTGTGTGGTGTGTGTGCGTGTGTGAGAGTGTGTGGCGGTAGTGGTGGGGGGTTGTCCTTTTATCTCCATGAATGTGTGCATGTCTGCATGTGTCCTTTCTGCATGCGTATGCATGTGTTCAGTCTACGTCTGTATGCTAATCTGTGTGTTTATGTGTGTGTGTCAGGAGCTGCGACCTCTTTCCCCACAGGGAGGACAGTCCCAGTCTCATTAGGGAAGAGAGACTGAGTGAGACGGACAGATAGACAGACAGATGGGAAGGAAGAGAACAAACAAAAACACAGAAGACGGGGGGAAAGAAACACGGGGAGCAGCAGTGGAAAGCAGGCATAGAATGTATTAGGGGTCAAAGGTCACTTATGCATTACCCCAATGAGCAGAAAGGGCCATGGCAAAGGAGGTCATAACAGTTTTTTTATTCACACACACACACACACACACACACATCTCCCACTTCCCTCCATATGATATATGTCACAATCCAGACTTGACTGTAGTTTAATTGAATCAAGAGCCTGTGTGGGTGTTTGAGGTTTAGGAAACAGGGGAAGAGGGGGTGTGGGGGTAGATGGCAAAAGTGTGTGTGCTTATATAGACAGAAAATTTGATTGTTCGGTTCCATGTGTGTATAAAATCACCCAGGGCTCTGTCTGTATATGTGTGTGTGGTGGCGCGCATGTGTGTCGGTGTCTGTGTATGTGTGTGTTTGATTACTCAGATCTTAAGAGTCTTCATCCAGCCTGTTTGGCTATGTTGACACAGAAGGCATGGTCAACATTTCTTTTAAGTTAGAATAAGGGTATGGTATCTTTTTTTTGTTCAGACAGAGCAAAGTTTATGTAAGAACAGAGGGAAAGAGGAGGGAGGGGGGAAGAAACTACAAGAGCAGCTATAAGTCTGAGAAAATCAAAGGACAAAATGTAGCTCTGGTTATTGTACTCACGTATCATATTCAAGTCATTAAAGGATATTGAAATCACACTTTGTTGGAGAAAGAAAAAAGGACTGGGAGTGAGAGAGAGGCAGAGGTTGAGTGATGGGAGAAATGCTGAGTGAACGTCATGATAATCCCAGAAAAAAAGAATAGCACTGAAGTACAAAGCAACCACAACTGAAGCCCTAAACCTCAAGGAAGCCCACCACCTTATGATTACAGAGCCATGCGGTTTATCTGGCAGGAGGTTCTTATATTTATTACTGTCATAATCTAAACTCCTCCTGTGTTCATTTTACAAAATGTAGGCAAACACATGCCTAAAAGATCAGGTTCTTTAACATTTGTGACTTTTCCCGAAAACTCACACTTCGTAGTATCCCAGTGTACACACACTGTAACAAAGCTCTACTCATATTGCCGAGCTAGAGACATTTACACTGCCGACTTGAATGCAGATACCATGCCGTTAGATCACTGCAAATGTTTTTCATCTTTGTGTATTGCCTCTGAGAAAGTGAGAGATGGAGGGGTTAAGGACGAGAGAAAGATCGATAGATATAGAGAGAAGAAAATGCGGAGAAACAGCCGAAGGGAAACAGAGCGTTGGAGCGAGAAACAGACAGGGAGCACAGACCGGGATGGAGTGAGAGTCAGAGACGGAAAAAAGAGAGGGAGAGAATTAAAGTAACCACAACAGAAGCCCAAAGCCCACTAAGTCCCCTTCTCCTTATGATGGTGGGGTGTGGTGTTGGGGATCTGGCACAACTTCCTACAGTACAGCCCCTCTCTAAACATCTCATATATACACCCAGTCAGAGACAAAGTCACAGCTAACCACATCACAACGTTTGTGCATATGTGTGTCTTTGCTCGCTGGCTCACAGAAAACATACGCTGCCTGAGCATGTCAGAGCTGTCTCTTGATCTCATCTGTCTTTTTATTGCCTAATCCCTGTCTCTCTCCTCATTCCTCCCTTACTCCTTACAGTATATGTACCCCCCATTTCTGTCCCTCTTCTTCTCCCCTCACCCCCCCAACCCCCCTCTCCACTTTTTCCCTTAAGATTTAGAATATAACCGTAGCTGCTCCGGCAACAGATGATCCTTTCCATTCATGCCAATAAAGGTTGTGCCTTTTCCTACCCTCGCACACATCTGTCTTTCTCTTTGGGTTTGATACGGGCCTTTGCTCATTGAACCTTTCAAAGTGTTCCCGTTTGCCATAGATGAGTTTCAGCCAACCCACCATATGGGTCAATCATGCAATCTCCCAATGGGTTGAGAGTGAGACGATGGTTTGCCCATGAATGTTTCATTCTGGTTTACGTAACAGTGGCTCAGCTCTTTGGTAGCACACACTGAATGTATGATTACAAAATGCTGTCTGTTCCTTCTCGTCCTCGTCTTACTCTGTGTCTGTCAGTCAGTCAGTCTCTCATACGTTCTCTGTCCCTTTAAATTAGCTTCTCCTTCGCTTTCTGTCTCATTTTTTTTTAAATAACATGGAATCAAGACATATCATCATCACACTGCACCCTCTCTCATTTTCTTTCATTTTAACCTGCCTTATTGCCATGACAGTTTGCATTTGTGTTAAAGCATTTATGGAGGGAAATAGTAGATAAAGGAACAGAAAGACAGTCGGCATACCAAAATATGATAATTGTAAAAATAATAATAATAATTATGATCTCTATACACACAGTAAAACTAAATAAAGATGACTAGAGTAAATATAAAACCGTACAAATCTGCATCAAAAGAAACATAATGACATACACTGAAGAATATTTTCAAAAACGTAATACATGTTTATTCAAGTGCATCCAGATAAATGTACACACACTCCTAAATCAGATTAAATATTTGGGAAGAATGTTGAAAAACAGTTATGATGAATCTCAACAGGTAGAAATTGTTTAGCTTGAGATGGAAACGGATGACCAATATTCAGATACAATAAACATCTCAATCAACTTATTAAGTTCAAACTTTCAACTTTCCTGCCTCTAAGGGCAGGATATATGTACATGAAAGCACAGTTCAAATTTCATTCAATTTCTGTGCAGAATCTGCCTGTAATTAGCGTCGGATTCATGAAGGCAGCAGATAATTACACAATCAGTGACTGGTGCTGCCTTCTAGGCGCATTCTGT
The DNA here is from genome assembly GCF_004355925.1 of Anarrhichthys ocellatus. Classification (NCBI taxonomy): domain Eukaryota; kingdom Metazoa; phylum Chordata; class Actinopteri; order Perciformes; family Anarhichadidae; genus Anarrhichthys; species Anarrhichthys ocellatus. Next base: position 591,127 of record NW_022280119.1, read on the forward strand.
GAGGGCGCATTCTGTGAGGCATTCTGTGAGGGAAGCAGGATCGACTTTGTGAAACATTTCTGTGTGTGTCAGATCAAGGCATTCTGTACCCACCCACTTTTTGGTGGTCCAATCAAATGAAAAGGGTTATATTTAAATCCCTCTTGTTAATGTACACATCTCAAATATTCCATGTCACCGGGAAATACATCACAGTGCAGAAGCTAAAGACGCTCTGATGTCCGCATCACTGGGACTTTAATACCTGTTCAAATTAACACATCAAATAATTTCCTTGTCTCAGTCAAGCAATCCCCACTGTCTCTATTGACAGACATGCATCCAAACACAATCCACTCTCACATATTGCAAAGACACAATAGATAGGACAGTGTGAGTGAGTCCTCCATCAGCTGTTCTCCAACCGCAGCTCCAAAAGCTGCCATTACATCTTAGCTGCGGTGCTAAGTGAGGACACCACGATGTATGAGTCAGGTCCTCTCCGCCATTGAGCCGAGTCCCTCTCACCACCCATAAATGTGAAAATAGTTAATGTGTTTCCATGCTGGTTCAAATGCCTATTTCTAGATCAGTCGTGGTCCAACCTCAGTTCCTTCTCCATTATACGTAGCCACCACTAGTGTGTGTGTCAGGGTCTTTTAGCTTCATATAAACATGGTGCTGAGCAGACAGTCACTCATAAATGTCAGCTTGGTCTCCACCTTTTGGCAGATAAGTTTTAGCAGGGGCTTAACATGCCACTGAATATAGTTTGGCTATTATCATTCAAACATATTAGGACCCATGTTATCAAAGTAACAATGATCATCTCCTTAATTTTCTCTCTGTCATGTCTTCTCACATCTCACCCTCTGTCTTTATCTCTTACTTGGTCAATGTCGCTGACTTACTCTCTGTCTAGGTGTTTGCAGTGGTGATAACTTTGAGTCAGGCCTTCTGGCTTGTTTTGTTGAGATTTTCTCTCTCTCACTCTCTGTCAGGTCGACATTTAGTAGACTGTGAAGCTGACAGACAATGCCCATGAATGATGAATGATGACTGGAGGTCTGTCTGGTGCCAACAGAATGCATAATACAGCATATATACAGCGATTCCAGTCCTCCCCATCAGACACACGATGCAGTTACTGTATCATATCATTGGCAGATCTGCTATGGGCAGAAAAGTACAGGCACTTAAAGTGGAAAGACACCAAAAACAGCATTCAGGCATGAGTGTCAACAATGCATAGTGCCAAAAAATCAACCACCAGTGCCTGGGCGTCCTTTATTGACAAAGTGAAAGACGAGGTCAAAGACCCTTTACGATTACTATTTTGTAAAAATGTAATTGTTCTTATATTATGGTCTGGGTGAATACCCGATTCTGACTGGCTGCAGAGTGTCCATTAATTCATTATGATGGACACCTACTAAGTAGTTCTGATCTGTTCACCATTCTAAAAAAATTAAAATAATATATATGTATATCCTTCAATCAGAGGACCGGCGGTTCGATCCCTGGCTCTGCTAGACCATGTCGATGTGTCCTTGTGCAAGACACTTAACCACAAATTGCTCCCGCAGGCTGTTCCTGTGGTGTATCAATGTTAGATAGTTCTGATGACCATGCAAGTGGCACCTTGCATGGTAGCTCCTGCCATCAGTGTATGCATGGGTGTGAATGGGTGAAGTACATGTAGTGTAAAAGCGCTTTGAGTGGTCGGAAGACTAGAAATGCGTTATACAAGAACAGTCCATTTACCCAATTCTTTTCTTAAGACCGGTCTACATAAAGCAGTTTATTTGACCCCACTTAACCAGCTGAATATGTGCAGAACTTTTCCATCCATCATCACATCACCGTTTTCAATATAGTTTATTAATAGTTTTTGACCTTTAAAAGAAGATGTGGGAGTGCATCTTTTCCTGCATACAGTATGTCTGTGTACATATTGTGGAGTGGGTGGCACCAGACACGTACATCTTATGGACATGTCTATACATTCATGTCTGTGTGCATCTGATTGTGTGGGCTTAGTTCTACCCAGGGTGCAGGTTTGTTTCTGTGCCTGTTTCTGCACACATGCATGTGCTGCAGATGCCTGTACTGTAGATGTCTGTGTTCTAGTATAGAATCATTTGCAGTTATGCCAGTGTGTGTGTGTGTATGTGTGTGTGTTCCTAGTATGTAGGTCACCAATATATTCCTGATGAGGTCTAGTCCTCTGGAGAACTCTACAGATATGAGGGCCTAAATTAGACACTATTATCTGTGTGTGTGTGTGTAACTGTGTGAAAGAGTGAACTAGACACCATTATCAGACAAGAGCCTCACAGGCATGTAATTTCAATTTTGTGCACATGCATGCTTTTACATGTAAAGAGCATTATCATGAGTGTGTTTGTCCGTCTATGTGCGTAGGTGTTAAATTGCATGCTATTTCCAACATAATGTATTTGTGTGTGTGTGTGAAAATGACACACTGGTATCATCTGACAGGCTGCCTGTTACCACTGACCTGGGACAGTAAACCTCAACCCTCAGTTTTAACGACCGTTGGCTCAGAAAGCCTGTCCATATTGCTGTTGCCGAGCCAAAGTGCTAATAAGCCTCAAGCACCACTCCAAAAGAACTAGGTGGCCATTGGCAAAGCAGTGGCTGCGTGTTAAGGTGTTGCCAACTGAGGAAACACATATAACATCCATAAGGGTTGTGTTTGTAGCATGAGGGATGGGAAAAAGTGACTTCATAATGTGTAAAAGGTGCTAAATTCAGTGTTTTTCTTGCTTGAAATACATTTAAAATAAGAACTTAAAAAGAACTGTCATGCATTGCTTCTTTTATTAAGCACTTTTTTATGGCTAAAGAACCAAGGGCAATGATAATGAGGCTTCTTTTAAGCATACAGAATTCTGTGTCACTTCCTCAATAAAAATAGCATAGTTGCTGATCTACGACAGTTTGTTGAAACATCGTATGTAATTCCCCTTCATTTCAGGATGTCTACTTTTCCAGCTGGCCTAATTTTGGTAAGTCACAGGGACAATACCACATGCAGCCAAATCTGTCAAACCAATTTTTGAGTTTTGCCAGAGCTCAGCCCAAAAGTTACACTGAACCTGAGAGAGATAAAATAGGAGTGAGAATGTCTACCTTTGAAAAGCTTCATGCTTTGACCAAATCATATGCTGTCACTCCTAAGCTTTAGAAGGCCTGCACTTTTCATCAAAGCTCTTGATGGCTACCTTTCACAGTACTGTCGAATACACCCTCAAAAGCTTCCCTCCCTCCTTTCCTCCAGTCCCCTCCCAAATCTCTTTCTTCTTCCCTCCAATGTCTGCTACCCCTCTTCCCTGCCTCTCCTTCCCCCTCCCTCGATCCTTCCATTCCCCTTGTCCTTAATCCCTCCATCCCTCCCTCCTCAATCAAATCCTCAAATCCCTCCAGGTTTTTTTTCTTTCTCTGTGCATGTGTGACTTCAGTACTGTCAAGGTAGATGAAACATGAGGAATTCAGATTCATCACAGTCATAACCTGCCATGATAATAATCCACTACTATTCTTCCCATGTGGCGGTAGGTCGATGTTACTGGCCTTTTCGGGATTTATTTGCATATTTGTTTCCCCTTTGTTTCTCTTGATGAATTATTTACTGTGGAATGAAATGACAGCAGAGATCACTGATGATTGCTGTCGCGGGTGGATGGGTGCCTTTTTCCTCTTTGTAATTATTCCCTTTTTTCCTGATTTTCAATCAAGTTTTTCCACTCATGTTCCCCCGGTGACAACAGACGAGAAGCCTAAAAAAACACACACACACGCACACATACACACACACATTTAGCATTTCTAGTGGAACCTTTCCACTGTCTAGCGGGAACGCAGCTTCCTTTGTTGTTGTAGTGATTACAGAGTAGGAAACAGCAGGAAAAAAAGAGGAGAGAAGGGAGAGAGTAGGGATCAAATGGGAAAAAAATATACTGTAAACACAAATGTGCTGGGAGGGCCACCTCCCATACACAGGACAAATGAGTGAAAACTCACTCGCATATGAATCCTGTTTTAAATCATCTGACCAATCGTGAGACTTCATTAGCATAAGATGAACTACAACTACTAATTGAACGGTAGTGGTTGTGATCCTTTGGAGTCAAGTTTGAACAGAAAGTCAAAATGAGCCTCCAGGAGCTTAAGGTGAGGATCATGTACATATTTACACATCAAACAATTTCTTCAGAGTTGTAATCACAGTGAGTTGTGTCCACATAGGTGATGTGATTGTAAGCCTCAGAAATTGTATCTACCAGGGTACACACACTCACACACACACACACACACACACACACACACACACACACACCACACTGTCCCGGTATTGCCCTATCCAGAAATAACAATGCATAATTCATGTCCCGAAGTCTCGTCTGCAGACAAAAGTCAGCGTTTGCATATATTATTTATTGAAAACAGCTCACATGATGAATCCTTTAATTAACAAACAGAGCTTCCAGTAAGCATTGTAGCTATTTCTTCTTCTCTTGCTGTTTGTGTTTTGGCATGGATTTAAGTGGGCTCATTAGCAAAGATGAGGACGTAAGGAGAGGAGGGGAATGGCAGGGGAGAGAGACGGTGAGAAAGGGGGAGTGAGAGAAGAAATGAGGCCAAAGGATAAAGGAATCATTTTTGTAAAGGTATGAATTAATGAGAGGCTTGTGCATCACAAGCTAATTAATTTAACAATGAAATGCTTTAGGGACTAAGTTCTACCTTTCAGGACTTCATCTCATTTATAGAGTAAAAGTTTACTGTTGCTGCCCAGTGGGTATTTGAAATTGACTTAACTGCATTGCAAAACCTGGAGGTGTCATTGTATAATAATCGAATCTTTTCTTGTGCTTGATGCAGTGCTACTACAGTCTAGAAATCCAGCGGAATTAGTACAAGAAAAGTGCCTAGCACACGTACAGACACGCACACTGTCACAGTTACACTTGTTGTGCGGACAGTTTGCCTTGAGAATGGGAGGCAATTTATTGTAGAGTGAAAGGAGCATTTGCCATCCTATGCTAATGCAGCCATCACTTATCCAGAGAACTTGCATTTTTTTTCCTGCTTCTACTCCACCCCTTCACCATCCATCAATCATCCAAGGCATGAGGTATTATCTCTGCGGAACATTTTATATTCAGTCTCCCCTTAGATGGGGTGGACGCACACCCATACACACATGCAGTCATTTTTGCTAAATCAAAAAAAAAAAAAAGAAAAAGATATATCAAATCTGGTCTAGCAAAGGCTGAATAATTGATGTGTTATGTTAAAAAAGGAATGAAATAATCATACCCTGTAGGATGTTGGAGGAACATCAAACCCAGTGTAGGAGCTTGGCAGACTGGGCTGAGCAGGGTAGGGGCCGTATGTCTGGACGGCTGCCCTGTGAAATAATTATGAATAGCAAAGAGTTAGAGGATTAGGAGATTTTTGTTCTGCACTGTACCTGACACTTTGTGCGTGCCCACCCATGCTTTTTTACAGCATGACCAAGGTACATGTATCCTGCATTAATACAGCAGGATTTTACAAAAAAACTGTTTGGTTTGTTGGGCTGGGAAACATTCCAGCAGGCCTGCAAAAATGTGTAAATGACTGCAGTAGAAAAAGGCACATTGCTCACAAGAAGTGCTGATCTAATAGGAAGATATTGGAGCCAATCCGTAAGCAATGCATCTCAGGGTTGCAGCAACAGCTTATCCAGCATGTTGGACTTCAGTATCAGCAAATTCTTCCATTTCCAAATCAAAAACTCATCTGATTTTGCTTGCCAAGGTTACATTACTTAAATACACAAAGTTTGAAACAGATGTGAGTGTAATAAAACTATGATATTCCAATTAAATATATATAAACATATATATACTTTAATTGAATTTACTCATCGTAATATTTTTTATTTTTATTTTTACTTCACCATTTACCAAATAGTCGAACAATAACATTTTTGTATCTGCTGAAAAAAAAGACCACTCCAGACTAATGAGTATGCATATGTTCAGTTCTGACCACACATATTCATCTTGGGGGATGGTTTATAATAAACTATCAACACTCAGCTTCACTGTGCTATAAGCTCATGGTGATGAAATGGAATAATATCTGCCTGTTTGCTACCGTGGACTAGTGGGCCTCGTTTTCATGGCTATAAAAGTCAGCCATGAATATATAAACTGTACATCTCTTAGACCCACACACACACACACACACGCACACCACTATGCATCAGTGCTTCAAATGAAGATAAACTGTTTTTTATGTTTAGGACCACCTTTTAAGATTGTCCCCATTTGGGATGCAACAACAGTGTATGATGAATACATTCATTCCAAGCTCCAGTGAGAGCTGTGCAGCCGTGCATCTCTGACCGATACTTTTTTATGATTGTATGAAGGCTGTACAGTATAGATTTTCCTATACAGCCACAGAGGGATATAAATGTTTATTATTATTACTGGTTCAGTTTCCCATTCGCCATCTGCCTTTTTTTTTTGCCCACCAGTTCCAATTTGCGTTTAACAAATGATCTCAGGGAATGAGATGTGGTGGGGTCAAGAGGTGCATTTGCTCTCTTTTACTCTGCGGGGGTTGGAATTAGGATTTTATAGATAGTTATGGGTACTGTGCATACAAATAACGGACACTGTGTGACCAACATGATGAGTTGCTGGAGAGAGGGTGAGGAGGGAGGGTGATTGACTAAAAAAGTGTCCTGTAAACTCAAGGAGTCAGAGTGGAGAGGCTTATTTAGAGTGATGACCCCAAATACAACCTTGGCATGACCGTGTTACTCTGTGGGGAACAAAGAGACAACATTTGAAATAACTTGTCTGCATCCGTCAAAGATAAACGCATGAAATATGGTCAGCGTGCGTCAAGCTCTTATAAATTCAGAGCAGATGTATAAACCTCTGGGTGGATGGTTATAGGGTTAGAAAACTGGCAAATGTTGGCATATCGTCTTTGGTCCCTCTTTTGCTTTACTCCTTAAAACTCTGCTTTCCATCCCGTATCTGAGCACTCTGACTTAGTGTTCTACTCTGGGGGCCTTATTTTATTAATTCACTGTTTCCTCTGTTACAGCCCCCTGTCTATACAGTCCACATTGCGAGAAGACCACCTCACAGGGATTTTCCCCTTCACCAGGTAACCACAAAGGAAGAAAAGAAGCACATTATCCACATGTACAACATACCCCCCCCCCAACACACGCGCAATACTGACCACCAGCACAGCAAGAAACACGTGCTCGCACACACACCATATTATCTTCATGAGGTGTTATACATCAGTGACCACCAACACAGGGTCTCAGTGTTCTCTAATCCACAATCAGGCAGAATAAGGCGCTCCATGCAATGGGGGGATTACACTGTCGGATTAATGGGACTTTTAATTTGAGTCATTGTGAGTGCCTATGATAATACGAATAGGTGCAGGAAAGAATACCATTGCCTCTATATGATATTGTTAAATGTGTTACAACTGCACATTTCATCTACTGCATTCACAGCTGTGACACAGACACACACATGCACACACACTGTGAAGATGAGCATACAGAAGCTTTAGAAGACTTAATGCTATTACTATGAAAACTACTGTAGCTGTTGGCACAGCCACTGCTACATCATCAGGTAGAATTACGACAAGTACATTTACTCTTTTTACTTTTACTACTATAGGGCTTGGAAAAGTGTTGTAATGTAAAGTCACTCATCTGCCATACAATTTAATTGGAGAGAAAGTTACCTTCTTACCTTCCCATGTGAAACAGAAACTGAATTACTTCTACTGTACCATCTTCACGAATACAGTGTGACGTTAAATGCAAGTCAATGTGTGTTCATAACTGATTGATGAATGAAAGAAGGCAAAATGCACCTGATAGAAACTTTGCACTTGTAAGCCCCTCAAATACCCAGCTACGAATATACAATGATTCATCCTTTAATCACCTTTAGTTTAGTTAGCTCAGCAAATACTGTATAGTAATATATAGCACATGTTAGCGCATAGTTTTGATGCCTGCTACCTAAATAGGTCCAAGATGGAGAGAGGAAGAGAGAAAGGAAAAGAAGAGGCCAACAGTCAGGCAGAAACAAAGCGAGAGAGAACGGCCCAAAGAACTTCAGCAGCAGAGTGAAGGAAGCTTGGTGAATGGATGGGTACAGGGAGGGAGTGGAAAAGAGAGCTGTTTAGTGTTTACCATTTCAAAAGGCAACAACAGAAGCACAGATTTAAGCATAACCATGGGTAAACAAAGGCAGGCTTAGAGAACAGCAGCACATTTTTATTTTTATTCTCCTTCTTTTCTCCTTTTTTTCCTCTTTTGTGCATTCTACCCGAAACCCGACAGCTGCTCTGATTACAAAAGAATTGTATGCTAATTAAATGAATATGGATTGATTATATTTTGCACAAGGTCAGTGTGGTGCATGATGATTGCATCATCCTGGGAAAGAGAATACAACAACTAAACCCTAAAATCTTCGTGGTTGTTGAGCTATTTTGCTTATTAAAACCACAGCGTTGAACTTGCTCTTCAAAACTGGCTTTTCTGAAACTGCTGGTTGGAATATGAATCAATCCCTTTCCTTAAAATTAAAAACAACAAAAACTCAACAGATGTTGAGAGGAAGATGAACATTGACCGTTTTACCTCTTGTGCAAAGGTTGGGGAACTATTTGAATTGTTATTTGACCTGTGTCATTCTAATTCTGGCTTATTTCCAAATTCCACATACACGCTTACATATGTTCTCTGGATGCCAACCAAATGTATCAAAAACTTGAACAGCCACACATTATGTGATGCCTCGCAGCATCTCTTTAAGTTTAATTTACTGTCTTGGGAAGTTTGCTTCTAAACAACGCATCTGCTGAGTTACTTCTTCAAAGGCGCACTTTTGAATAACGACTTCCATAAATGTAATTATTGCGCAACACAAACAAACATAAGAAATGAAAAATAAGGTAAATATTATAGGGTTAGGCTTTTGAATACTTGTTTTCCCTTTTCTTGACACCCCACTGACTTGTAAGGCCTACATTATTTATTTGGTTTTGTTTTTTTCTTATTAGGCCTTGTGTACGGCAACCTGCCTCGCAGAAAGCGATTACCATCAGCCCAATGAAAGAGCTATTTACATATTTGTATTCAGGTCTTTGAATAAGCTCTATGCATCATGCTGATATACTATACAAGATATTACTGCTCAGATTTCTGAGGCAGGGATAAGTGTCACATATAACAGACCGCGCCAGGGAGAGATGCCTTTACATAGAAACAGAGAGGTTGACATTTGATTAGCATTGCATACCCGTAGTCAGTTAATATTTATATTATTGAAAAACCAATATTGTGATGCAACAAAATCAAAGTTAAATCTGCCTCTTTCATTTATTTTCCATCCTTTGCTTTCATGTCAATTTATGCATGATATGGTTAGACAAAGCCAAACAAAGATCTTGTATATCCATGATGCATAACTTTTAATCTGGATACTCTTCTTGAGCAAACAACAGACAGGCTCAGTTAGGTGCAACTTTGACAAAATCAAAATGGAGAAATTCATCTTCATGCAGAATGAAACAGCATATAAATCAAGGAAGTTGTAGATTCCTCAACTTGTAATCTTTTTAGTCATTCCGTTGCACAAATGATAAACCTCAACATTGCTAGCAAGCAATAATGACTCGAGAATGTAAATATACATGCTGAAACAACAACAAAAAAACATAACTTCAGCGCCAAAATGTAATGTCCCCCTTTTTTTATGAGGAAGTGCACATTTGAATATAGCTGCTAAAATTGTAATGTTTTACAGTAAACATGGGAATGGGATGTGCTTCAAATTGGCAAATTGGGACACCCTCGTTGATATGGAGATGCGTTTGGCAGGGAAAATGGCACGCCTCATATATTATGCTACAAAAATACACATTTGAAAGAAAAGTGTGGTGCTGTAAGCAGGAAATTGGGGGTAAATTGGCACATCCACCCAGCTTTACATTAATTGTGCTCATGCTATTGTCAGGGTGTTGCAGGGTGACAGACAGATGGGTGAGGGCTGACACATGTTTTTGGAGGAGTTTAAAATTCAAATGCTCCTCATGTGTGAATACAGACACCTAGGGTAATCAACTGGCTGTGTGTATGAGGTGTTAGTGACTGCAGTGCTCTATTTACCCATAAGCCTCTCTGTCCCTGCCTGTCTTGCTGTCAGAGTCTCTCCCTTGCTCTCTGGTGTCAGGTACACTGGCACACTGTCATGTTTGCTGACTGATAAGAATCGTCCTGTTAGGAGAAATAAACATACTTTAGCAAAATTTTATATAAAAAAAAAATTAGGTTTAAATTATGGAGGCAATGCATTTATTTCTGTTTGAGCTCCTGGTACGACTGATCTCAATGCTATTAAAAGTTCATTCACTGGTAATACCCTCCCACACGTCCTTCTCCATCTCCCTTCCCCTGTCTCCCTCTGTAGCGCACTCATCATTGGTATCTCTGTCTCTTTGTGTCAGTTCACTTCATTTTATTGGCATGGCGTGTGATTCACTGTCTCTATCTCTTTTTGTTCAGTTCAGTTTTTTTTCTCTCCTTTCATTCTGTGTCTCCATCCCTCTCTCGCTTCTCTCTTCAAAAATCTGGCATGGAATCGAGACAGGAGAGCGCCTGCTGTTTTTTCTGACACACTCTTCCTCTCTTAAATCAAAACCAGCTGAGGCGAAATCAGGTTATTACCTGAGCTGTGTTTTTGCTTGCTCCCTCACATCCATTCTTCCATTTTTGCTCAAGGTCTATGAAATTCTTCACTCGGAGAAGAAACAGAGGGTAGCCAGTCAGTCGGAGGAACGGGTGAGAGTTGGATTCGAAAGGGGATTGCTGCATAAATAAAGCAGAATGAAATAAATTCTGAAGTGTGAGATGGACGCTTGACATGGTTCGTGAACATGTGTGTGTTTGTGCATATGCTTGCCTCTCAGCCCACATTATATAGGGTGGTGTCGACTGTCTGGCCCGGGTTTGTTGTGGTCAGATATTTTTAGATTTTTTTCTCAGCCTTCTATCTTAGGAGAGAAAAAAGCATCGACCACAGCGTTTGTCTGTGTATGATCTTATAAGGAGACAGTCTGCAAATTAACTTTTAGAGTTGAGACAGGGATAGAGGGAGAGGGAAAAGAAGTTGACTGACGGGGGAATAAGGGACGATAAGAAGAGAAATCCTAGAGTCAGAATTCAGAAACCCAAATAACTGCAAATACCTACGAGAGAGAGGAGGGGGGGGGGGCAGAGAGTGATGGGGGAGGAAGAGAGTGATGATGAAAGAGGTAGCTATACTATAGGTCCTAATTTTCATAAAAGGTGAGAGGGGAGGATGGAGGGATGGAGAGAAAGAAAAAGTGGTGATTTTTATAGATAGCAACCTTGAAAAAGTCTGCTCTGAAGTGATAGATGGATGGATGGAAAAGGAGGAAATAAGCTATAATAAATAGGACAGGCTGAAAAGTTGAAGGAGAGTAGTCCAAAACAGCAAGAATGGTCAGTAAACAGCATGGCAGAGAGTCAAGCAGGCATACACAACCGCTTCTAAAGACGAATGGAAAAAAGATGGTGGAATGGCTGTATGAATGATGGACGATCAGCAATGATGAAGGATGAATGATGGATTGGAGGAGGAGAGAGGGCGGGGGAGTTGTAAACAAGTCTGAATAACCTCATAACAGAGGCGAATCCACAGCAGGAAGGATGGATGGACGGTAGGTTGTTATGCAGAATATAAAAGAAAGTCAGAATAAAGTAACTTTGAAGAGGGATAGAAAGATAGAGGAAAGAATGAAAGGATGGGGATCACAGAAGCAGCATGAAAAAGTAAAAAATGAAAAAAATGGATATGTCTGTAATAGGATATAAAGAGCTGTGAACTAAAAAGATACATGGGAATTGTTATATATAAATAGATTAGAGACTAGGTTAGATGCTCTCTCAAAACAAATATAGGATGGATTTTGGAGATGCGGGAGGGATGGCAGTGTGTTTACAAGTGTGTGTTTGTCTGTCTTTTTGTGTCGCTGCAGGGCCCAATGCGACAGGGCCAGACTGTCACTTTTGTGCTTCTTCGCACTGTCAGCGACAGCTCCACAACATTATCACAAAACTTGCACTCTACACAACAGACCGAATGAGCACACTTGACCACTTGACCATAGGAAAGCAAAGAAAAGGAACCAGGCCAGCGCAAATGGAAAGATTGAAATAGCTTCAACAGAGAAAAACTGCAAAAACAGCTTATTTTTTCAACTAAAATGTGACTATGATTTATTCAGCTGAAATATAATTGGAGCCCCGACTTGCATGCTATAGGGAGGTTCCTTTCCAGTCCAATTCACCTGATATGTCTTTGAACTGGGGGAAACGGGAACACCTGGTTAAAAGCTACACAGACATATGGAGGGAAAAAAGGCAAACTTCAATAAAAGCCCCATTGACCCTGTTGAGGATCAAACTCACAAGAGTTTTGCTTTGAAGAGACGGCGCTTACCACTGAGATTCTGTGCCACCTCTATCATTTCACTCATCGGACAAAAGGTGATTGTGGTATTAACTTGGTTACTTCACATGTGTTGCTTGAGGCAATTTTATTAATGAAAAGTCACTTTTAGCTAAAGTTAAAAAAAACCTGCTTCATTGAACTGCTGCATGTGCGTACTGTGTCATGTAGTTTTAATGTACGCATAGTTAAATACAGATTCCCCCCTGTTTTATTGCTGTTCTGATGTTACAGTAATGCTCCCGCCTTGAAATAACACTATTCAATTCTATTTTTAAAACTGTTTCAGAATATTTACATGTGTGATTTCAAACATGAACACATCTTAGTCTAGGATTAATGAATGAAATGAATTCATGACTTTTCCAAACGGCCTCCATTCCACAGTGAAGGGGGACTAAACAAGGCTCCGCTGTATTCATCCCAGCAGCCCAGCCTCTCTCACCTGTGCAAATTACTGTGTGTAAACAGACTGAATCACACTAGCTTCATGTGGTTAGCCACTTCCCTAGCGGGGACTTGGTCTACTCAGGAGAAATAAGCCATTTCCTGTTCACTGGGGAAAAGATATGGCCAACTGTAACCAACTGTAATTCTTTCCAGGTGGTGGCTGGATTTTTTATCTTTTTAGAGTACTCGACAGGAAACATGTTCAGCAGTGTAAAGTTTCTTAAAGCTAGGGTTGATAATGTTGTAAAATTGTGAAATTTGTTGAAATTTTAATGACATCCTGACAGCCCTCAATAAATCAAACACTGACAAAACAACAACAACCCGGGCTGTCCAGCCTGTTCTCATTCTCAGGGCGTCAAATACTGGTGCTTTGTCACGCCCTTCGCCATCCGATACCGACACACAAGGCACTCTTTAGTGTCCGGGCTTTCAAGTAACTACAATTAGGGAGACGGTTGGATCAAACAAACACAGGACTTTTAACCCGGAGACTGGTAATCCAAAACCGGTGTTCGGGTCCCAAAGTGTTGTTGAGTTATTTTGAAGTTACATGTATTTGTTACTTATGTTACATTGTTTAAGTTTTTACCTCCTACCCTCTGTTATATACTTATTTTAAACCAAGCCATGATGTTTATCCTAAACCTCACTAAGTGGTTTTGTTGCCTGTACCTAAGAAAGTGTTTTTGTTTGAATTCACAACATAAACCACATGCTTACCACGGGTGTAGTGGAGTGCCATATGCTGACACGCTGGGTTAGAAAGTGATGCCAGAGGATATCATCAAGCGTCAAAGAGTTCAGATGAGAATGTGTTGCGCTGTTGCAGGACTGTGATAAGCCCATCCAATCATTTCATTCTATGTCCGTCTACTGTCTCTTGGAGCTAGTACTGCTAGCAACACTGGGCCGGGTTATCTGGGTGGATATATTTTAAATTATAATGTATTCTTGCGAGTTTCTAAATTTTACCATGCCTACCTTTAAACTTTTATTTTCACTGGTTTAATTTCTTTAAAACATGCAAACTATATACAGTTTTCATGATTAAATATCACAGCTCTTTAATAAAAAACATTTAGGTAAGCTTATTCTACTAGTTACGACTTTAAATAATTCCAGTTGGGGCAATATGAAACTGGGTATGTGGCATAACATTTATGCACACAATTTAATTTGGTAATCCTGTATTGATATGACACCCATAAATCCATCCATTTTCCACTGCTTATCCGGGGTCGGGTCGCGGTGGCAGCAGGCCAAGCAGGCCGACCCAGACCTCCCTCTCACCGGCAACATGTTCCAGCTCATTCTGGGGGATCCTGAGGTGTTCCCAGGCCGGCTGGGAGATGTAATCTCTCCAGCGTGTTCTGGGTCTTCCCCGGGGTCTCTTCCCAGTTGGACGTGCCTGGAAAACCTCCAGTGGGAGGCGTCCAGGAGGCATCCTAATTAGATGCCCGAACCACCTCAGCTGACTCCTTTCGACGCGAAGGAGTAGCGGCTCGACTCCAAGCTCCGTCCTGATGACCGCGCTCCTTACCCTATCTCTAAGGCTGAGCCCGGCCACCCTACGGAGGAAACTCATTTCAGCCGCTTGTAGCCGCGACCTTGTCCTTTTGGTCACGACCCAGAGTTCGTGACCATAGGTGAGGGTAGGAACGTAGACCGAGTGGTAAATTGAGAGCTTTGCCTTCCGGCTCAGCTCCCTCTTCACCAAGATGGTCCGTGCAGCGCCTGCTTTACTGCTGCAGCCACACTGATCCGCCTGTCGATCTCCCGCTCCATCTTACCCTCACTCCGTCCCCACCTGGAGGGAGCAATCCACCGGTTTCCGGCAGAGAACCATGGCCTCAGATTTGGAGGTGCTAACTCTCATCCCCGCCGCTTCACACTCGGCTGCAAACCGCCCCAGTGAATGCTGGAGGTCATGATCCGAGGAGGCTAACAGGACCACATCATCTGCAAACAGCAGAGAGGCGAATCCCGAGACCCCCGAAACTGATGTTCTCCGCCGCCAGGCTGCGCCTAGATATCCTGTCCATGAAAATCACGAACAGGACCGGTGACAAAGGGCAGCCCTGGCGGAGGCCAACACCCACCGGGAACATGTCTGACTTATTGCCGAGAATGAGGACACAGCTCCTACTGCAGTCGTACAGAGACCGGATCGCCCGTTGTAACGGGTCCGGCACCTCATACTCCCTCAGCACCCCCCACAAGACCCCCCGAGGGACCCGGTCGAAAGCCTTCTCCAAGTCCACAAAGCACATGTAGACTGGTTGGGCAAACTCCCAGAGCCCCTCCAGTAGTCTTGCGAGGGTAAAGAGCTGGTCCACTGTTCCACGGCCGGGACGGAATCCGCACTGCTCCTCTTGAATCTGAGGTTCGACAAGCGGTCGGAGCCTCCTTTCCAGCACCCTGGCATAAGCCTTCCCCGGGAGGCTGAGTAGTGTGATACCCCGGTAATTCGAGCACACTTTCCGGTCCCCCTTTTTGAAGATGGGAATCACCACCCCGGTCTGCCATTCCATGGGCACTGATCCCGACCCCCATGCGACATTGAAGAGGCGTGTCAGCCAGGACAGCCCAACTATGTCCAGCGCTTTCAACATCTCAGGGCGGATCTAATCCACCCCCGGCGCCTTGCTACCAAGGAGCTTTTTAACTACCTCAGCGACCTCTGCCAGGGATATGGGTGAGCCTCCCCCTAGGTCCTCAGGCGCTGCCTCCTCTGCAGGGGACATGTTGGTCGGGTTTAGGAGTTCCTCAAAGTGCTCTTTCCACCGCCCGATGATGTCCTCCGTCCGGGTTAGCAGTCCCCCCCCCCCCTGCTGAGAACAGCCTGGGGTAAGCCCTGCTTTCCCTTCCTGAGCCGTCGGATGGTTTGCCAGAACCTCCTTGAGGCCAACCGAAAGTCCTTCTCCATGGCCTCCCCGAACTCCTCCCATGCCCGAGTTTTAGCATTCGTGACCACCGCAGCTGCAGCCCTTCTGGCCTGCCGGTACCTGTCAGCTGCTTCAGGAGACCCCTGGGCCAACCAGGCCTTGAAGGTCTTCTTCTTCAGCTTGACGACTTCACTCACCTCCGGTGTCCACCACCGGGTTCTCGGGTTGCCACCACGACAGGCACCGATGACCTTCTGGCCACAGCTCCGAGCAGCCGCGTCCACAATAGAGGCTTTGAACATGGTCCACTCGGATTCCGTGTCCCCAACCTCCCTCGGGATGTGAGAGAAGTTCTTCCGGAGGTGGGAGTTAAAGACCTCCCAGACAGGGTCCTCCGCCAGACGTTCCCAGTTTACCCTCACTACACGTTTGGGTTTGCCGGGTCTTTCCATCCGGTTCCCCTGCCATCTGATCCAACTCACCACCAGGTGGTGATCAGTTGACAGCTCTGCTCCTCTCTTCACCCGAGTGTCCAAGACATACGGCCGCAAATCAAATGATACGATTACAAAGTCGATCATTGATCTCCGGCCTAAGGTGTTCTGGTACCAGGTACACTTATGAGCCACCTTATGTTCGAACATAGTGTTCGTTATGGCCAAACCGTGGCAAGCACAGAAGTCCAATAATGAAACACCATTCGGGTTCAGATCGGGCAAGCCGTTCCTCCCAATCACCCCCCGCCAGGTGTCTCCGTCATTGCCCACGTGAGCGTTGAAGTCCCCCAGGAGAACTATGGAGTCGGTAGGCGGCGCCCATTCCAGGACCCCTCCCACCGACTCCAAGAAGGCCGGATACTCCGAACTGCTGTTTGGTGCATAAGCACAAACCACAGTCAGAGCCTTGCTCCCCGCAACCCGTAGGCGCATGGAGGCGACCCTCTCGTTCTCCGGGGAGAACTCCAACACAGCGGCGCTCAGTCGGGGGCTCGTGAGTATCCCCACTCCTGCCCGGCGCCTCTCACCCTGGGCAACTCCGGAAAAGGACAAAGTCCAAACCCTCTTCAGGAGCTTGGTTCCAGAGCCAGCGCTGTGTGTGGAGGTGAGTCCAACTATTTCTAGCTGGTATCGCTCCACCTCCTGCACCAGCTCTGGCTCTTTCCCCGCTAGCGAGGTGACGTTCCACGTCCCTAGAGCTAGTCTATGCCGCCGGCGATCGGCATGCCCAGGCCTCCCGCACGACCCGCCGCCCGGTCTGCATAGCACCCAACCCCGATGCTTGTCCCTGCGGGTGGTGGGTCCACAGGGTGGCTGCTCCATGGTGTTTATTCGGGCTGAGCCCGACCGGGCCCCATGGGCAAAGGCCCGGCCACCAGACGCTCGCCTACGAGCTCCCCTCCTGGGTCTGGCTCCGGGAGGGTGCCCCGGTTTCCCTGGTCCGGGCGAGGTGGCTAAAGTCCGTGGGCTAACTATCATAGGGGTCGTTTTGAACCGCTCTTAGTCTGGGCTCTCCCCTGAAATATGACACAATAATTGTAATTATATGTCACACTCAGCATAAAGTAATATTTAACTTTATGTAAGCATTTCAATTTTTTTCGGTGCTGTTCCAAGGACCCAGTTAGCTCCATCTTGCAGTAATCTAAGCGTGAAGGCTGAATGCAAAGCAAACAGAACTATAACTGTTGGTAGAAGTATTGTCAGTCCTCAGGACTTATTTTAGCACTTTAGTTGCATCTCTTAGATAGAATGTTTGAATTATGTGGACTCATCCAAATAATTATAATAATAAAAAAAACACATCTGGAAACAGTCTGACTTTGGTTGTAAACGCAGCACAGAAGCTGTCTTACTTGAAAAATCCTCTTTCAGCATCAGCTGTGAGTAGTACATCCTCGGCTCTTCCTCTTGTTTATCAGACCGATCATCTCGGAGATAATGTTGAGAAAAGACACTTTTCTTAATTGGTTTATATCATTTTGTCACATGATTTGATGTATTTTTAATGAATCACATTGCAAACTTGGGAAAATCCTGAATGCTACTGATCTGATCTGACAACTTATTTTAGAGGCCGACTCCTCCTGATCTTCAGTGGTATGCATGTTGTAAAATATCTATCAGGGAAGTAAAAAAAATACACACAAACGGAAGTATGCTCAGGTTTTTTTTTGTGACAATAATGCGGTAAATTTTGCATTAATTATACACAAATAATCAAATATTTATCACACATTTAAATATTGAAAATGAGTATCAGCATTTCAAGTGTACGAGCTAGTAAGATCATAAATACACAATGAGCTTGAGCTACAAGAATATATGATGTGATATGTGTTAATGCTTTGGATGGATCATTTATAAATTCTATGAACCTTTTAACTGGTTTCTATTATTACGTTATTACATAAATATCCTCACAAGGTCATTTCAAACACTGCTCTAATTTCCAAGCCTGACCTTGTGCTTGTGTGTGTGTGTGTGTGTGTGTGTGTGTGTGTGTGTGTGTGTGTGTGTGTGTGTGTGTGTGTGTGTG